>NW_027397063.1:128288512-128486414 GCF_003265705.2 Callorhinus ursinus | reverse complement strand
CCTTCCTTCCTTCCTTCCTTCCTTCCTTCCTTCCTTCCTTCCCTGACATTAATTAAGAGCCAGACTTGTACTCAGCAAATGTTTATTGAATTAATACATTAGACTTTGGACGTACAGGGACTTAAAAGATTAAAAGACAGGGCTTGCATCCTTGAGAAGCTCATAATTTCCAAATTGTGGGAGGACATCACTCACTGGATTGACATGATAATGGGCTTGTCTTCCTCACTTCCCTCTGTTAGGGGATTTCTCATCCTTTGGTGTGCACCAGAATCACCTGGGGTGCTTGTTAAAACACAGATGACTGGGCTCACCTGCAATTTCTGGTTAAGTAGGGCTGATGTGGGGCCCAGTAATTTGCATTTCTAGGAAGTTCCCAGGTTCTCACTTTCCCTCCTAATTGCCATCAGAGAGTATGGTATAACACGGGCAGCTTCCTGAAGCATTTTGCCTGATGGTGGTGGTGAAGGGTGTTGGGGGCATGGCTGGATGCATCTTGTGTCTTTGAAACCCCTGACCAAGTGAGGGGTAAGAGTATAGAGGAGTCAGGTTTTTTCCCTTTTTCAGAGCTGCCATGCTCTTCTAGCTCAGATGGTGTAATGAACAATGACTGTCTTTTGCATAATAGCTCGCCATAGCCCCATTGCATAGAAATATCTCTAGATGGTAACATATAATCTTTCAATCTAGAGCAGTTGTTAATATATTTTTTGGTTGGGTCTATTTCCACAGGTACTTGGAAGAAGATATTCCGGGTATAGTAGGATAACAACTTACCACTTTTAGCCTCCTTTTAAAAATAGTGTGCCCTCAGAAGATGTTAATTTGGTAGTGGTGAAATAAGCAAAGGCTTTAAGAACCAGTCCTTTTTAAGACCCAAACTGCCTATGTGCAGATGACTTTGAAGTCAGTATCTCATGTCCAGATTTCTCTGAGTCTGGAGGTCTCGGAATCTTCCATACATACTTCAAGCTTGTCATAGTCAATGCAGAACCCATCGTCTTTCTTCCCAAGCTCTCCTCTTTACCTCTATTTTCTGTTTTGGTGACTAACACTACCATCTAACCAGTTTCCTTGCAGCCTTCACTTTCTAGGTCATGCAGAATCTTAACAGGTTCAGTTGCTGTGCCCTTCTCGCTGTTCCCTCAGCCATGGTCTCTGCTAGGCCCTGACTCATCTGAATCATCATGGTGGCCTCCCAGCTGGTCTTCCTGCCTCATTTGGTCCCATTGTGGAGCCATCTCCATAAAGCTGCTAGAGTACTCTTTTTTAAAAAAATGCAGATTGGATTTCATGGCTTTACTCCACATGGCTTTCAGAATAAAATTAAAATTTCTCAGCCAAGAACTGGGCCCTTCAAGAATTTGCCTTTGCCTCTCTGCCCTCAGAGCTCACCACTTCCCATTTTATATCATTCACTACATATAGTCATATAGAACCAACTGAAGGTCACTGAGGCACTATTGTATTTTAAATATTAGTACAAAAACCTCTTCGTTTTGAAGTAGCTTCAAACAGAGAAAAAAATGCAAGACTAGAACAAAAACCTCCCATATATTCTTTTTTTTTTTTAAGATTTTTATTTATTTATTTGACAGAAAGAGAGAGACAGTGAGAGCAGGAACACAAGCAGGGGGAGTGGGAGAGGGAGAAGCAGGCTCCCCACTGAGCAGGGATCCTGATGCGGGGCTCCATCCCAGGACCCTGGGACCATGACCCGAGCCGAAGGCAGACGCTTAACGACTGAGCCACCCAGGCGCCCAAAAACCTCCCATATATTCTTTACCTAGATTCACCAGTTGTTAACAGTTTAACACATTTGCTTTATCATGCTATCATCTCTTTCTCTAATCTACCTATCTACATAGTATTGTTTTCTGAGTCATTTGAGAGTAAATTGTAGACCTTAAGCTCCTTTTATCCAAGTGTATATTTCCTCAGTACAAAGGCATTCACTTGCACAAACACAGGGCAGTTACCAAATTCAAGAAATGCAACATCAACAAAATAGAATCACCTAATCTATAGACGTCGTTCAAACTTTAGCAATTGTTAAAAAAATTTTTTGAAGTATAGTCGACACACAATGTCAAGATTAGTTTCAAGTGTACAGGATAACCTTTCACCAACTTTTATAGCACTTTTGTTTTGTTCTTCTCAGGGGCCACTCTTTGTATGTAAACGCCCTGTCCCCTGTAGTCTTCTTCAATGTGGCAGTTTCTTATGCATCTGCAGCTGCTTCCACTCTCATGGGTCTTTCTAGAATACTCTTTCCCTCATTACCCAACAGACTTTTACTTCGTCAAACTAGCACTTACCAGCACTTGCCCAGACATGTTTTACATGACCGCCCAATCTGATTTCCCCAAATCTCCTCCCCTGTTGCACCATATGAAAAACTTCATTCGTGCACTAATCACACTGCTCTTCTTATTTGATTTGTAAGCCACTCAAGGATGAGGATAAGACTTTAACTTTTTATCACCAGTGGCCAGAAAAGCACTCAACATGAAGTTTGTGCTCAGTATGTGTATTTTTGATATTTTAATGGGTGTGCTCCCACGAATGAGTGCTTAACATTTAGGGGTCAGTGCCCCTGATATCCAAAGAGCTCCTCATATTAATAGAAGTGTGAGGACATGGATCGGCTGGTAGGCGTGTGAACTGCTATCACCTCAATGGAAGGTAATCTGGCAGTATCTAGAAAAATTAAAAATTGAAGTTTAAAAAATCCTATTTTGGCGGCTATATCTTGTGATAAACCAAGGACTAGTACATAAAGTCATGAGTGCAAGGAAGTTTATTGGACATTATTTATTGTAATTAAAAAAATACCAGAAACAATTTAAATGTTCATCAGCAGAAGAATAGTTGATTATAGAATATGCATACAATCAAAAAGGAATGAACATTTTGGAACATCCATGTAGTAAAATGGAATGAAGTCATAGCTACTATGCTGAACAAAAGAAACCAAACACAAAAGGGTGCAAACTTTTGGATTTGATTATAGGAAACTGTGAAACGGGCAAAATCATATCATGGTTTATTGGCATGGGGAGGGCAGGTTGGACTAGGAAGGGGCACAAGGGAACTTTCTAGGATGATGGAAATGTTCTGTATCTTGATAGGGGTGTCAGTTCCGTGGGCATATGCACTTGTAAAAAAATTGATTGAAGCATACACTTACGGTCTGTGTCTCAATTATTTTGTTAATTTAAAAAATGTACATAGCCCTGGAGCTAATTGCTCTGTTTTGGGGCTACATTTTATTACAAAAGAAGCACATATATGTAAGGATATGTTCACAAGGAACTTTGTTGTAATGGTATTTATTATAGTAATACAACAAAAACCAAAAACAACCAAAAACTTGGAAACATCCTAAATGTTTGTCTCTAAAGGAATAAATATATTTTGATATAGGTATAAATAAAAATGAAGTTACTACTTAAAGAATAAGTACAATCTAAATGTACTAATCTGGAGGGATGTGCATGACATATTTTTAACAAAATACAAATTGTTGAATAGAGTGTATAGTACATTATTGTTATAAAAGTAGGAAAAACTTTCATATAATTATAAATGTTTATGAAGCATATGGAGAAAGGTATAAAAGAATCCACATCAGATTTAACACAGAGAAACTAGTATGTGTTTCTGCTGTTTGTATGTATTTTTATAACTAAAAAAAAAAAAAAAACCCAAAAAACAAAAAACACCAAAGTGAGTTCAGTCACAAAAATACATGCAAGGAAACAGAAGTAAATATGTAAGAAATAAAACTAGTTGGGGCTGAAGACATAGTTCATGTTTGGCTCAATTCCAATTGTCATTCCATCCCAGCTGTCATTTGCTTTCTGTCCTTTGTCCAGATGTCTTTTGTTGAATAACACTGTTGAATGAATAATATGAATAAGTGATATAAAGAGCTCCAGTAAAAGAAATCAGAGAACATTAAGTTGTGTTCCCATTGAGGTTAAGCATGTGAGTGAATCAGCAGACTGGTTGGACTGGTGAACCACCAAGTTAGCAAATTGGACAACTTTTGGCAAATAACGATTTAT
Organism: Callorhinus ursinus; assembly: GCF_003265705.2. Lineage (NCBI taxonomy): Eukaryota > Metazoa > Chordata > Mammalia > Carnivora > Otariidae > Callorhinus > Callorhinus ursinus. The sequence goes on along the minus strand of NW_027397063.1, from coordinate 128,482,344 downwards.
GTTGTGGGGATAAGGCAGAGATGTTTTCATGTGTCTTGTATTTATTTGACCAAACCTTTTTTTGAGGGATGCACAATTATGATGTACACAGAATGGACAAAATGAAAACAAATGTTTGTGCGGTCAGGCTTGTCCTTCTGGCTAAACCAGTCCACAGACCAACACATCCAAGCCTCTCTGTTTCTGTGGGGGCAGCGTGCTGTAGGAGAAAGAGGATTTTAAAAAAGAAAGAAAGAAACAAAGAAAGAAAATAAAAGAAAGAGCTCAGGCTTTATGGTAAGAGAGGCAGGGGTTTGAATAATGGCTCCTTCACTTAAAAGCATGCTGACAGACAAGCATCTAACTCCTCTGCATCTCTCTTTCCTCATCAGAGGTGACCGTGAAGTTTGCTGTATTTAAAAAGACAGCGCAGTGCCTGGCACGTATTAGGTACTTGAACAGATTAATGTGCCTTCTTTTCTAGTTGCACTGTCATATTTATACCTGCCCAGCAACAGCCCGCTATTTTTCTTTTGGCAATTCTGATCTTAGGAGTGCAACTAGCTCAGAAACAAAGGGATTTATCTAGCCACGTAGGTGACTTGCCATATCTCACCTACATTTGACACGTCTACTTCTCTCAAGTCTACAACTTCCCATCACGAAGCTGGCTCGCCTCTGCCCTTACTTCCACTTTTCGTCTTGAGCTGTACAGTTTTAGCAGAACAGGATCCTTAGGCCTGCATTTGTGATAAAGGAGACAGCAGCTTATACTAAAGTGGCTTTCTCTCTGTGTGTTGAGTCTGCCTGACTGATAACAGATCAGAAACAGTGAGTGGCCTTTGAAATTGAAACACTGACTGTACTGGGGAAAATGAAAGGATCTTAACGTTTTTGATCAAAGGACGATATCTTCCAACTTGGATAAGGGGGTTTTTCTGCCTGCCAAGGCCTCCTGATACTGTGTTGCCTACTTACCCTAAGGAAGAAGATTCAATTTCATAGCTATTACACTGCTACATAGTTTTAAAATATATTTGTAGATACACATTTCCTCATTTTGTTTTCCTTTTCCAATTGCTGTCCTCCAGTCTGGCCTCCAGGCAAACGGTCCTGTGATTCTTAATTCAAACAGCATTTAAACAGTTCTCTGGATCCTTAATCTTTAATGAACATTCACTACTAAAGAGAAGACAAACTTTATTATTATTTTTTAAAAAATTTATTTATTTATTTTAGAGAGAGAGAGCGCATGGGGTGGGGACGAGGGGGAAAGGGCAGAGGGAGAGAGAGAATCTCAAGCAGGCTCCTTGCTCAGCACGGAGCCTAACATGGGGCTGTATCCCCCAACCCTGAGATCATGACCTGAGCCGAAATGAAGAGTTTGATACTTAATTGACGGCACTACCTAGGCGCCCCACGAGAAGACACACTTTAAATAAAGGGAGGGCATTAAAAATAACTGAGGATGCCATGCTGAGTGGTAGGTATTTAGTGGGACAGTTTCTGGTGTCATTCCACAGGACGAGATTTGTGTTATTATTAAATTTTACTGGCCGAGGGAGAACTGGAGGTGTGGGAAAGGCAAAGGCCCAGCCAGAGTCCAAGGTCGGTGTGTTTGCCCCAAGTGTCTGAAATGAGGAGAGATGCTCAAGAGAATGAAGAGAAAGGGGTCATCAGCATTAGAGGAGAGAGGAGGCTGTCCATAACTGACCATTGGGAACAGCGTGACTGGAAATTAGACAAGGGATGGACAAATGGGAGACAACCTGGACTTAATTCCCCAAAGACTATATTCTGTTTAGGCACCCTTGGGTATTTTGTGGGAGAGATGTTAAGTCTTTATTGACTTACAACTTTACTGACTTTGGCTCATCAGTAGGTATGGAAGAAGTCACAAAGATGCCAATTTGTCTGTATAATTACAAAAGCCAAGTAAGTGGTCTTTTCTATCTTCTTGGGCCTTTTGACATTTAGCTAACATCCTCACTTTACACTTGCACAGTATTCCTTCTCTCTTCTTGTCATACCATGCGTGAAGGAGCCTCCAGGCATTCTGGGACCTCAGCAGTCTAGGATCTTAGAAAATCAGAGAAAGACTAACCTATCGGGCAGGACAGAGTTTGCAGGAACCACTTGTACGCAGAATCTACTGAGGAAGGTTGCCTGCCCTTGAATAATCAAGAGACACGGTGGGTGTGGGAAACTGAGACCTGCCTTAGCTAGGCATCTGATGAGTAGCTAGGGGTGAATCTGTAGACCAAGCCATGGATTGAGTCCTAGGTGGAACTAGTAACAGAGACCAAAAAGAAATACCAGTGAGGTAGAATGAAATCCAAGAGGGAGAACATTCTAGAGCCAAGGGAAGAAAGTGTTTTAGTGAGGAAAGCCTGACCAGCTGGGTGAAAGGAGGGCAGATAGATCGATGTGGACCTTGACAGGAGCAGTTTTAGTAGAGCAATCAAGGTAGAAGCATGGCTGGAGTGAACTGGACAGGAAATGGAAGAATTGGACGCAATGAGGATGGGTAATTCTTCTAAACAGGTTAGCTGTAAGGAGCAGGAAAGAAATAGAGCAGTGGCTACAAGGGTGAGTAGAGTTAAGAGCAAGTTTTGAAAAAATGAGAGTGTTTTGGAATGCTAATGGGAAAAATCCTGGAGACGGAGAAAAGCTGCAGATGTGGATAGAGAGGAGGGAGTGTGCTTGATTAGTTCGAGGAGATAGGATCTACTGCGCACATGGTGGGAAGAGCCTTCCCCCGGGAGCACCAGTAGGCCTTCTCTGCAGCAATGAGAGAGAATGTCGAACATACGCGCACAGACGCAAGAAGGCAAGTAGACGTGAGGGTGGGGGGCTTCAGAAATTCTCTTCTGACTGCTTCTGTTTTTCGTTTTTCCTTTCTTTCTTTCTTTCTTTCTTTCTTTCTTTCTTTCTTTCTTTCTTTCTTTCTTTCTTTCTTTCTTTCTTTCTTAAATATTTTACCTCAGCTTTTTTTTTTTTTTTAGATTTTATTTATTTATTTCACAGAGAGCACAAGAAGGGGGAGCAGCAGGCAAAGGGAGAGGGAGAAGCAGACTCCCCACTGAGCAGGGAGCCCGATGCAGGACTGGATCCCAGGACCCTGGGATCGTGACCTGAGCCAAAAGAGGATGCTTAACCAACTGAGCCACCCAGGGGCCCCTGCTTCTGTTTTTCTATGAAATGGGAAGCAACGTCATTGACTGAGAGTGAGGAAGATGGCAGAACTGCTGGAGATTTGAAGAGTGATAATAAAGTGTGATTCATGGGAGGGTGGGGGAGAGAAGAAACAGGAGACATACAATAGAACTTATGGGTAGCATTAAGAGCCCATGTATTTCTTTTTTTCAATTATGTTATGTTAATCACCATACATTACATCATTAGTTTTTGATGTAGTGTTCCATGATTCATTGTGTGCATATAACACCCAGTGCTCCATGCAGTATGTGCCCTCTTTAATACCCATCACCAGGCTAACCCATCCCCCCACCCCCCTCCCCTCTAGAACCTTCAGTTTGTTTCTCAGAGCCCATGTATTTCTAGTGAGATTAGTTACCATGGTGCAGAGAGCTGGGTTTAAACAGTGTTGCAGTTTTCCCCACTGCAAGCCTGAGGTGAGAGGGACAAGAGAGTTAAGGGTGTATTCAAGGGAGTGCTTAAGATGACAGACCATGAATCTTGGACTGGTTAAAGAATGACAGCATGAGGCAGATGGTGTTCTGGTGGAGTCAAAGCCCTGTTTGAACTGGACTAAAAGTGAGCGTTGGAAAGATGGACTAAAAATGACCAGAGTGGGATGCTTGGAACTAAGATCACGGTGGGGAGAAGTTGTTGGCAATCCCAAGATCTAGGCTATCACCGTGGATGTGAATGGTCAGTGTAAGGTGGATGAAAAGACCATCAGCAGAAAAGAGGTCAAAGAACTGAGAGATCAGTTTATTGCAAAGGTCCTGAAGAACTATAACAGTTGTACTGTGAAAAAAAGCTAAAATCTTCAAGGAGTGGTAGGCGTAACTTGGAGGTGGTAGATGACTAGGATGTGGAGAGCAAGTGGATACTGGAGTGCAATGAGATCCAAAGTCGGAAGTTTTCAGGAGGAAGGCGGGAGAATGGGCTGGAAGTGGCAATGAGGAGCACAGAGGACACCTATTCCAACTTCAGGCTAGTGGTACCTGGCTCCCCACCTAAGAATCCTAAAGCTAGAGCCTTCGATTGCAACAACAAGGCGAAGCAAACGTTGAGAGAGGAGACTGAGGGTTCAGGGGATTTTGCTGATGATAAATCATGAATTCCAGAGGGCCTTGCAGAGGTGTTGTCAGGAGTTGGGTGTGGTGGAAGGTAGTGTCAGAAAATGGGGTTTGCAGGTCTGCATCGGGACTAAAGTCGTTGGTTTGAAGGAATAAAGGCATAAAGTTAGCATTGATAGTCATAGTGGAGTAATAGTTTGAGGCTGTGAATTTTGAGGGAGGAATCCCTTGCCAGGAATACACAGGGTCCAGGAGTTCCCATCTGACCCTGCTGATGAAGGCTCGAGACAAGGAAGGGCATTCTTGCTTGACTGTGGAGGGCTAGAGCACTGCTTCCTTCAGAGGAGGAAACAGAACCAGTGAATAGGAATGGGGTGAGCAGGACCAAGTGAATCAGTGGGACACCTCAAGACGATACCCCAAAGGGCCAGAGAAAGAACGATCTAGCAACAGTCTGACCTTCCTATGGGACACTGGTTCTCAAACTTCAGTGCACATCAAAATCACCTGAAGGATTTGTTGACCCCATATTGCTATGACTCCCCTCCTTCGGCAGAATTCCTAATTCGGTAGTGCTAGGATAGGGTCAACTATTTGCATTTCTAACAAGTCCCCAGGTGATATTGGTGCCAGCGACCCCAGTACAACACTCTGGGAAGCACTGCTTAGTTCTAAGTGTGTTCTCAAGGATGATGCCCTATGGAGAGCCGCTGAAACCTCCAGGAGATGTCGTTGGTTATCCCTCCCCCAATCAAGTTTTCTGACCCTCAAGTGCAGAGCACCTGAAAACAATTGCCAACCCTGATCTGATGGAGCTGTGGCTCTAGCCCCTTGCCTGGCCAGATCTATAGTTTCCTAGGAGAGAAAGAGAAGGTGTAAATAGCTGCTTCCTCATTTGGACTAGCCAGGATGAGCATGAGACTGGTTAGTCAGTCTGGTTAATGGAAGGTTACAGCTTGGTGGTCGTTTGGATATCTAGTATTCACACGGGGCATACCGCAGAGCAGAACTACATCTAGGCATCCTGATTGGATCTAAAGTTGTTAATACTCTTCCACACTCAGTTGGGATTAGGTCAGGTGATTAGAAAAGAGAGTGAGCAAAGTCTCCATTGCTGAGAAGGGTCAGAGCAGCTTGACCACACTTAAACTTCAACCGTCCTGTCTTACTAGCTTTCACCTACCCCTGCTCCTAACAATGGCTACCTTCCCTCTTTTCCTGGTTCCTCTTCTGAAACGTATTCTTCCTCCCACTTTCACAGCTTTAAACATTTGCTCTCTTGACTTGCATCCCTCACCCCCTCCTCTACCTAGGCACACGTTAAATCCTCCCATCCGAAATAATCAGATTCCCTGTGAACCTCTCAAACTATTGCTTTCACTTGCATCTTTCTGTTTCCATCAAAATTGTCCCATGGGGAAGGCTTACTTACTTTTCTTTTCTTTTCTTTTCTTTTTTTTTTTTCCATGACAGCAAAGATCTGACTGTTTTTGTCTAATTCTATTTTGGGAGACAAGTCCAACTCCTCCAGCAGGGAGAGTGCCAAATGATGGCTTAGGATGGCTTTAGCTTCTTTGTAATTTCCATCAGCCTCCCAAAGCCACCCACTTAAACATACAATCAAGTACATAGAGTGAGCTTGCTACCCAATAAAGTTTTAAGACAAATTCTTTTGCCCCAGCTTATAACCAGATTGCATCCCTAAGTCCTTTTAGGGAGAAATTTGGGAGCTGCTACTGACCTGTCTGTGGCTTAGGGATGTCCCCTCCGGCCTATATGGAGGCTGAGACTTTTGAGTCTCTCGTTCTTGGGTGCTCACCACATGTCCCAGGGACCAGGGCTCAGCAGTACAATTAATGAGGCCACTGGAAACACCCACTAATTTTTGCATCTCCTAAGCTTTCCTGATAAGAATAACCTGAATGCTTACTAAAAAACAAACGAGTTTGATGCCTCTCTTATAATTTGGGTTAAGTCTGGGGGTGGTGGCTCAGGAGTTTTACTTTTTTTTTTTTAGGAGTTTTACTTTTAAGAAACATCCTAAGTGAGATTTTGAGACTATCCTATAGCATTTAGGAGAGTGTCTAGTAAAACAGCTGTACTCCTACTCAATAAATATTTGCTGAATGGAATTTAATTTATTTCCATTTTGTTATTTTGTTTTACAGTGACTTGTGCTTTTATATTTTCAGGGAACTCTATTTGTCTCTTTTAAAGGGTCTTACCACTATGACTCTTTTAAGCATGCTAGCCCTGCAAATTGTAACAACTCGAGCACTGAATACTGGAATTCAATATTTGTTTTTAATAGTAGAAGTCACCTGTAGGTTTCTCCATTGGCTATATTCAAAGTCTTTACCAACATTGTAAGATCTCTTATTGCTGAACCTTCCCAGGGAAACCGTGTTTCATTGATGTAAATGGAATATTTCATCATTTGCTGATTATGAACTGTGTTTGCAATTTACCCTGGGAGCATATGCTTTATTAAAATCATGATATTAGATTTAACTTCCTAAATCATTTTATGAAGCTAATGTAACATTAATACCAAAACCTAACAAAATATTAAAACTCAAAGACCATGGGCTAATTTCTCCTATAAACACAGATGTAGAATTTTTGAATAAAACAGTAGCAAATCAATTACAGCATTATATTAAAATAACAATATATAATTGGCTAATAACTTACAAGAATTCAGAGATGACTTGATATGAGAAAGTATATCAATAGAATTAATCATATTAGTAGTTGGAAGGAGGAAAACAATCAGATGCTGAAAAGGACTTGGTGAAGCTCAACATCTATTTTTTTAAGACTTTTATCAAAATTGGGATAGAAAACTTTCCTTATCAACATCTTAGAATGCTTATTTCAAACTACTGGTTTGTGTGATATTTAATGGCTACCACACAAGGCATTGCTGTCAAAATCAGAGTCAAAAAAAAGGATCCTCACTGGCACCATTTTCATTTAACATTCTTCTGGAATATTTAGCCAATGCCACTAGATTTGAAAAATAAATAAGAAGCATAGGCCAAATTATTCTTTTTTTAAACATCTTTTTTTTTAAGATTTTATTTATTTATTCATGAGAGACAGAGAGAGACAGAGAGAGAGAGAATGGCAGAGGGAGAAGCAGTCTCCCAAGGAACAGGGAGCCCGATGCGGGACCTGATCCCAGGACCCTGGGATCATGACCTGAGCTGAAGGCAGACGCCCAACCATCTGAGCCACCCAGGCACCCAAATTATTCTTTGATGATGATTTGATTACTGTTCCCAAAGAATCAACCAAAAATCTTTTAAAAATCAAGAGAATCATAAAAAAATCAATAATTTTCCCATAAACTGATAATAACCAGAGAGAAAATGTAATGATTCTAATTACAATAACAAAACCTATAAAATACTTAGTTAAAAACATAATAAAAATGTGTAAAACTTGTGTCAAGTTTGTTAAAGGAAGAAATTAAATTGAAACATGGGAAAGTACATTATGGATTTTGATCAAAAGACTCAATATTAGGATGTCAGTTAGCTCCAAATGAATTTACAAATTTGATGTAATCATCCTGAAATATTATTGGGCTTCAGGGGAGAATAGGACTAATGGATTCATTAAAAAGTTCATGTGGAGGGCGCCTGGGTGGCTCAGTTGGTTGGGCGACTGCCTTCGGCTCAGGTCATGATCCTGGAGTCCCAGGATCGAGTCCCACATCAGGCTCCCGGCTCAGCAGGGAGCCTGCTTCTCCCTCTGACCTTCTCCCCTCTCATACTGTTTCTCTCTCTCTCTCTCTCAAATAAATAAATAAAATCTTTAAAAAAAAAAGTTCATGTGGAGGAAAAAATAAATAGATCCAAGTATCCAAAAAATTTTGAGAAAGAATGAGTGTGTGTGTGTGTGTGTGTGTGTAGTTAAGTGTAGATAATAAAAGTATATGTTGAGTTCTAATACTTAAAACAGCAGGGTGCTGGTGAAGCCTAGAGGACCAGATGACCAGAATAGGACAGAAAGGTTAGAACAGTCCCAAGTCAGATAAATAACACAACATAATAGTGACATTTCCAATCTGTGGGGGAAAATGATTTGCAAGTGGTGTTCTGTGAGGTCTTGCAAGCTGATGAAGAAAATCCCTTCCTCCCCCCCCCACCCGCTCAACTAACACAGCTCCATTTTTATTTTTAATACACACAAATGCTTCTCACATAAGATTTTGTTTGGAGAAAGCTTTCTGCTATTTTATTTTATTATTATTATTTTTTAAGATTTTATTTATTTGTTTGAGAGAGAGCGAGAGTGAGAGAACACAAGCAGGGGGGAGTAGCAGTTGGAGAGGGAGAAGCAGGCTTCTTGCTGAGCAGGGAGCGGATGCGGGGCTTGATCCCAGAACCCTGGGATCATGACCTGAGCCGAAGGCAGATGCTTAACTGACTGAGCCACCCAGGCGCCCCTCCATTATTATAAACTGGAGTTCTAAAAACTGCAGAAATAGAAGATATTTGATCAAACGGTCAGTTATATGGAAAGGAATGAAGCTAATATTTTATAATGCTCTCATATATTCCAGATGGATCATGAACTAAATATAAAAAATGAACTCATTAGAGAAATTAAAGAAGAGAATGTAGGTAGGCATTTATATAATTGGGGTAGAAAAAGCCTCTAAGCATATAAAGTAAAAAATTATAAAAGAAAATATTTATAGGTTTAACTATCTAAAAAAGGAAAAAAATCTGTATGTCAAAAAGCACCAGAAAGATAATTAAAAGTGATGAAGTGGCTAAATGCATTTGGAAAGGCTTAATAATCTAGGTATTCTTATAATAAAAAAATTGAACATCCCAGTAGAAAAATGGATAGGCAATTTGCAAAACAAAAAATCCACAGTGGTCATTAGGTATAGAGAAATAGCATGACTAGTAGTTGGAAAAATGAAAATAAAATGGATACCATTTTTTCTCTTTATCAATTTGGCAATAATTAGAAGTAATAAAGCCAGTGTTGTCAGTGTCTAATTTTGAATATTAGGTTTTTGGGTTTCTTTTTTCTTCTTTATTGTATTCTTCTATGTTTTCCAAAATTTCTACCATAAACATTTGCTTTAGTTTTAATCATAAAAAACAAGGATTTTGGAAATTAGATTTGTCAAATTTTAGCTTTTAATTAATCCCACGGTGATTTTGGATTGAAATCAGTCTCCAGTCTTACTTCTTTACTTCAATGTGCCCTATTTTTACTATCTACATTTTCTTCATAAAGGGTAGATGGTATTTTAATTTGCTGAGACAAATGTGGAGCAAATCATCTACGTCTGTGTTTACAATTTTACATTGTTTTGTGCTTTTGGGAAAAAAAATGTTTACATTGTTTTTATTAGCTCCATAATTATTTTGTGTAGTATTCTGACATGACAGCAGAAAACTTGGAAATCTAATTAAGAAATTCTCAAGCACAGCAGGAGATTTTGTTGGAAAAGAGAACCTTGAATATGAAACTCAATGATCAAGAGAAACTGGGACTTGTAAACTGCTTGCGAACCCTGACTCAGGCGGAACGGGAGTAAAGTATCACATCACTTCACAACTGTAGTGATTATAGTAAAAGATATTTTTCTTATTATTTGATGTAGCTATTGCCTTGGTGATTTCCATGTTATTTTCCCCTTGGATAGTTGAGTTTTTCTCAATTTATTTTGCAAGGTCTACCTGTTCCACTATCTCAGGGAATCCACACGGCATAATCAAATAATCCTCCGCAATTAGGCAGGGACTAGAGTTAAGAGCCGGGCCTCAGCCCCGGCTGTGTACAATTGAGAGATTGGGTAGCTCCTGTGTGTCCCGCAAAGCCCTGTGTGTCCAAGTTTCTCTACTTCAACCTCGTCTAGCCAATATAAATGTGCTTCTTCCCTGATTCCTGATGGAAAATTATTAGAACTTAATCTTGCCCTAAATCCCAGCCATTGACAAACCTATTTTTGTTGAGATGTGGACCCTGTTCTCCACACTCCCTATTAGCTGGAATCTTTCCCCAGACCAGATGGACCACAGAGGTCCATGGTTTTGTCCACCCCTTGACTTCCCCAGTCACTGATAAATGACTGTCGGTAGGCTGCTTGTGAATCTACATCAAGCACGTCAAAATCATCCTCTTCTTATGAGATGTAGTGTGGACTGTTGACCATTAGTTTTATGCTCACCCCAGGCTGAGATGGTTCCTCTGCCTTGTTCTATCCGACTCAAGGAATGTCACTTTCCCCACCAACCTATGTCTAAAGCTGATTCTGCCTGAATTATGACCCATTTTTTCCCAGGAAATGGAAATACGGTTTAAAAAGGAACAATTGGTAAAGTTTAGAGAGAATTTTCTTTTTCTTTAAAATAAATTATGTAATATTTTGCTATGTGTAATAGAGGTTAAATAAATCCGGGATGCCTTTACTTATTTGGAACTGGGGCCAGATTGACATCATCATTTTTGGGATAAGTTCAAGTGTCACAATTTAGGTCCTTTGGAGGACATTAGGGGAAATTGGTCATTTATAGACAATTCTATGTCATAAAATAAAAAGTGTGATAGTTAGATAACTGTTTTAGATAAAGTCTGCACATTTCAATGGACAAATAATGTCGAGATGTATTTATTACACAAATCTATCCTCATATTTTATTTAGAGTCATTTGTAATCCTAAGAAAAAAAATTGCTAGCTTGAAACATTCATAAAAGAGCAAACAAATACCCTTGGGCATAGAGTCTCCCCACATAAATTGATTTCTAAATAAAGATTCAATTTAGATTTAAAAGTCTTGTATGCACCCAGAGGTATCTATTACATCTGTAATTTCCTTGTGGGGTTCTAGTGCCTGATTGTGCTGTCATCAACTTCTTATTAGTTCCTTTCACATGGAAGAAGGAAAGCTTCCAATTAGCACAATTTTTTAATGAACATGTGTTGGGAATCATTGCCAACATATATCACCTCTCTTACGCTGATCTAGTCTTCTCTTTATCAACCTTTCTGCGTTTACTGTTTGGATCACCTAGTTAGCTTTTGGTTATGATACTCCTGAGATAAAATTTAAAAATTGGAAAATCTTTTTTTCCCTATTTATTGGGAAATAGCATGATAACTTCAGATATTGGTTGTATTAACATTGAAAAATACAAAGGTATTCTCACACCTTAGTTTCGTAGTTAACCCTCCGTGCCACTGAGAGAGCACGCGATGCTAGGAGCATGCTCAGAACAGCGTCAGGCATGAGCACGGCAAGTCTGAGCCTCTCCTCTCTTGGCTTGTCCTCTTGCGGAAAGCTGCTGAGATTGCAGTGCACAGGACAAGCCTTTGTGTCGCAGAAGTGCATTTATACGGGGCACATTTTTTTCCTCGCCCCTCTGAATTCATCAGGAATAACAATGATATTCTCATGGGCATCCATGCCATTTTTTCCCCCTTTGATATCAGCCCTTGAATAGGCAATATGTTTTTCTTACTTACAATCATTCATTGACAATTTATTAACGCAACCCAGCTGTGCAAGCTGTCCCTTTGTCGGCCTGGCTGAATCGAAGAAGTCCTGCACAAATTTTTGACTCAATCTGGCCTCTTTGCTGACTTCCATGAGAAATTGAATCACACCAAGCATATCCTGAGTTTTGTAATTTGTGGAAGATGGGAAGGGTTTCTGGCTGAAGTTTTATTACAGGGCATTTCATTTGGGAGATTTTTTTTTTTAAATTTATTTATTTGACAGCAACACAGCGAGAAAGGGAACACAAGCAGGGGGAGTGGGAGAGGGAGAAGCAGGCTTCCTGCGGAGCAGGGAGCCCGATGCGAGGCTCGATCCCAGGACCCTGGGATCATGACCTGAGCCGAAGGCAGCCGCTTAAGGACTGAGCCACCCAGGCGCACCTCATTTGGGAAATTCTCATCACATTCTCTCCTCCTGAGTCTCTCTCTGCCTGCCTCATTGCCCACCAGAGGGCCCTTTTTGCCCTTTACTCATTTTAGCTACTCCTTTTGCCATACCTCATTCTATTCACATATTTGTCACTCAGTAGACAGTGAAAATGAACTTGAAGGCCGGGATGTTTCCTTTGGATTTGTTTGTCTATGCCTGGAGGAGTAACTAGTACATTGCAGTTAGCTCTCAATAAACATTTGAAGAATAAATAAATGAACAAAAGGAACCATTAATTATGAAGATTTGTTCTTTTTACTCTGTAAGGGAGTAGGAAGTTTATTCTTTGGCTTTCTTTCCGTGTTTATCCCTATTTTTGCCAGTGTTATGCTAGTAAGGTGAAATGGAAAAGTGAAGCAATTAAGAAATTTAAATAGCAAATCTAGCATTTTAATTTTGAGGGTGAGCATTCATTCATTCATTCATTCATCTGGTTAGTCAATAATTTTTGAGAATTACTATGTCCTGACAAAAACTCTATCCTTGACTAAGGACTAGGCCTCAACCTTGGTCCCCACGTCGATCTTTGGTCTGTGCAGCCCAATCTTAGCTAAGAATCCTGCTAAGTCAACTCTTATTCCCTTGATATCTGATCACTCTCACTTGCCCACAGCAAGGATCCTGTTAGGTCAGTTTAGCAAGAATCCCCCCACCCTTGATGTCTTCTCTTAGTATACTGTCCTTCGTCTTTAACATGCTCTTTGGTTGTAATTCCCCAGCTGCCTTTGCTATATTCAGAGTTAAGCTCTATCTCCCCTATTGCAATACCCCTATTGTAATGGTCTTTTTAAAAAGTTTTATTTATTAAAGGATCTCTACACCCCACATGGGGCTCGAACTCATGACCCTGAGATCAAGAGTCACATGCTCTTCTGACTGGGCCAGCCAGGTGCCCCATAATGGTCTTGAATAAAAAGTCTTCCTTACCATTTTAACAAATGTCAAATAAATATTTTCCTTACCAGTGTCAGGCATAAAACAGGTAAGTTACTAGCTTTCATGGAGCTTAACTTTTAGTTGGTATAGAGAGAAAATAAGCCAACTCCCACCCCCCCCCCACAATTCCACCAATAAGAACACAAAGACAAACAAACGTGAAAAAATAACAAGTAAGTTAAGGCTCTCCCTTAGGTATAAAGAGGGCTTCTTTAGATTGGATGGCCAGAGAGGGCCACCCCCAGGAAGAAGATGGTGGAGCTGGGAGCTGGAAGGCCAAGCATCACGCTGAGATGATGGACAGGGCACTGCAGGTGGAAAGCGAGGCAGGACCTGAGGGAGGGAGATGTGGGAACATGGGACACAGTGGGTGAGGAGGAGACTGGCAAAGGGTGAGGCCAAGAAGTGAACCAAAGCCAGGTAGTGATGGGCATTGTAAGCTAGGTAAAGAGTTGCAGTACCTTGGGCTTAAAATGTCTGGATGTGACCTGTTTTTTTCACATTGAATTGCTGTCATTGGCAGGTCTAAGAAATTGTCAAACAACTTCCCTCTTTTTAAACTCTTACTGAAGCTCCCCAATCCCTGGATTTGTTATTTTGCATAAGATGACTCAAAAGTAGGGAATGACTGTTGCTCAGGTATATTACCATTTTCTGTGTTTCCTTTAATGCTCTAAGGTAAAGGAAAAAAAATTCCTAGATAATAGCCGGTATGCAATTTGTGCTTGGTTGCTTTTAATTATTTCTTATACCATCAACTCCTCTCTGGGACCCTTTCCCTCCTGGGGCATTTTTCATCATAAAAGATAGGTCTGCTTAATTGTTTTCTTTTTGCTTGGGTAGTCTTTACTGTTAGGAGAAAATGCTGAATGTTTTAAGTTATCTTAAGTTTAGCAACCTGGTCATATTAAAAAAAAATTTAGTTTATGAGTCCATTTTTTCATATTCCTAAGTCTTCCTAATTATTGTTCCAAAAGATTGTCTGCTTACTGTGTTTTCTCAAAAAGAATCTACATATTTACGTTTGTGACACTATCATCATTTGATACTTAATACTACTTCCAAAAAACTTTCAGAATCTTTTTGCTAGGCATTTTATTTGAAGAGCTATACTGTAATTTTCTATTGTATTATATTTTTGCAAAACATTGTGTTTCTGATAGTTATATTCTGTCTGGATCATAGGATGGGTATGTTTTTATGTAACTTTATAAGAAAATGCCAAACATCTTTCCAAAGTAGGACCATATATTCCTTCCATCAGCAATACGTGAATGTTGTATTAACTTCACACATTTTTTTCAAGGACAGGTTATAGAGTTGCCTGGGCATCCTGTTTAGGTAAAGTTCTTTCTACAATGTACCAATGTGTATACCTCTAAGACTCTACATGGTCCTAAATTCTTTTCTTAAAAAAAAAAAATCATTCTTTGTTTCTACTCTTTTAAATAATATAGTCAGAGAAAGTAAGAATGAACTTATTTCTAATCTTGCATGAAGTGCTAGGAGAGGGGCAGGGAATATGTTCTTTCTCTGTGGCTCAGCAATATCCTGATGACCCCTTCCAGATAGAAGGGGAGAATCAAATTCATGTTTGGTTTACTGTGATTTTTTTTTTTCCTCTGGCATTCTGTCATGCATAAGAATGAGTGTAAAAGAAGGTTAGAAGTAATTATATTGAGAACTACAATAGATGCCAAGCTTCAGTCATCATTGTATTTAGGGTTGGAAATACTCTGGGAGGTTGATTTAAATCACCTGCTTTTACAGATGATGAAAATAAAACCCAGAGAAGAAAGTAACTTGTCAGGGTCATTCGTCTGGTTAGTCAACCCAGCCAAGGTGAGCATTCAAAACCTGACCTGTCTGTTTAGTGCTAGTTTTGCTTTGCTTAAGAATATCCCTTATTGGGGTGCCTGGGTGGCTCAGTTGGTTGGCGGCTGCCTTCGGCTCAGGTTGTGATCTTGGAGTCCTGGGATCGAGGCCCGTGTCAGGCTCCCTGCTCAGTGGAGAGCCTGCTTCTCCCTCTGCTCCTCACCTCGCTCACTCTCTCTCTCTCTCTTTTGCTCTCTCGCACTCTCTCAAATAATTAAATAAAATCTTAAAAAAAAAAAGAATATCCATTATCACTTCCCTGAATAAGCCTGGATGTTTTCTGTGTATTTCTTTGTGAAAGACGTTTTTGTTTTTGTTTTTTTTTGTTCAGAATTACAGGTGGTGAAATATACAAACTGGTCAAATATATTCTTTAGATTTGTTGTAAAATAAAAAGACACCGTAAAATAGTTTCATGAAGTAATTGGATCTGAAACATTTTGAATTTTTTCCCTTCTTCGAACTAGATGATGTTATTATGCAGTTGCCATGGGAAAGCATATGTTAGCTGCCAAAAACCTAAAACAGATCTTGGATGTTAAGTAGGTAAGGTTAAGGCACAGGGTACAATTCTTGTAGAAGAAGAGAGAGTATCCATTTGAAACACCACCTATATGCTAGGAAACATCTAGTTATGTTCTTTCTGTGCAGCTCAGAGGCTTAAATACCTTTATTAGTCTATTCAAATGAAAGAATAGTTTTCCAATGTCCACATTTATGGGAGCCCTGAAAGTGATTCTTCCAGGAAGACTTCAAAAACAGTCCCTCAGGCTAGCACTTTTCATACACTGTTTACTTCCATATCAAGAAAGCCATTTGTGGTCTCCAAATAAACAGATGCCATTTGATTTTACCATACTGTTGACTGTGTGGCTCAAATGTACTATAACTACAGAATCAGAAAATGGATTTCGAGTGTTATTTTTTTTTCAAGAGCTCTTGGGCTTTGAAATAAAACCAATAAATCCCTTGATGCTCCAGATAGTTTTCAAATCTTATTTAGAATATTTATAGAAGTCAAACCATGAACCATTATCCTATGTAGATGAAGTCTTATATAATCTTGTTTATATTCAACTATCCCTTCAACTTCAACTCCATTCAAACATCTATGTGGATCTTTGGCCTTTTCAAAACCCTTATTGAGAGAAACTAGTTTTTCCCCTGTAGGAAAATCCTACAGTTCCATCAGGGCAGAGTGCCTTTGCTCTAGAGGGGTGATGTATTAGCCTTCCCAATGGTATGTATATTCCTCTCTGATTCAAAAAGTAGGCATTTTACACATGCTTCCTGAGTAAATAAGTTAAATCAAATTTTATCTTGCATGAATAAATTTGAAAACATACATTAATAAGTAGGTCTGTTAAGACTGTCATAAATCTGGATCATGTTTTCTCCAACTCAATCTAGATCAGGGGCCAATAAAACTTTTCTCTAAGGGATCAACTAGTAAATATTTCTGGCTCTCTGGCTCTGGCCATACTGTGTCTGTCATAAGCACTCACATCTGTTGCTATATTGCAATAGCAACCATAGACAAGATGTAAACAGATGGATGTGGCTGAGGTCCAAGGAAACTCTATTTACCTATAGGCTGTCGTTTGCTGACCCAATGATCTAGCTCTACAACGCTGTATGTGAAACCAGATGAGGGATGAAGAATGCAAGCATCAGAAGTCCTTTTGGCTTTTTGAAAAAACATTTTATTTATTTATTTGACACAGAGAGAGAGATCACAAGTAGGCAGACAGGCAGGCAGAGGGAGAGGGAGAAGCAGGCACCCTGCTCAGCAGAGAGCCTGATGTGGGGCTCCATCCCAGGACTCTGGGATCACGACCTGAGCCGAAGGCAGCCACTTAACCAACTGAGCCACCCAGGCACCCTCTTTTGGCTTTTATTTTGGTGTTTTTCTGCCTCTATTCATGGAGTCAGGGTATTTCTACTTCATCTTCTTACACAAAGATAGTGTTGTAGAAGGCTTTTCTGTTTTTGTTAAGGAAAGCACGAAAATTTCGAGGTAATCTGCTTTTGTCTGGGCTATGTTCTTTAGAACTTAGCATACCACCTAGGATTAATAAATGTTAACTAATAATCATTTTTCATTTCACCACCATACCCTTTATGGCGTCTCCTCTGGCACCCCAGAGGTGGCAACCTGTAGCTTTTACAATGTTCTATTACACATTGTCAGCAGCACCTTGCTGATGAAATCACACTCGAGAGAAAGAGTTAACTGCAAGGCTGTAAGTATTCCTGATAGGTTGCTCTTGCGCAGGTTTGGCTTCTCTTGTATAAAGATTAAAAATCTTGTCACAGCCGGTAAAAAAGGAAGTCCACGGAAAACCACCGAGCATCCACAGCTCACTAAAAGCACTTCCCTACAAGTCAGAATTCAGATAAGGGCACTAGGTTATATGAAGGAAGATGACTGGGAAGTGATGATCTGGTATCCCATAGCACTGGGGGTGGGGTGGGGTGGGGGTGTTTGTGCCAGGGGCAGTGTCTTCCAGTAGCTGTGAAGCTTTCTTTCATGATTAATCAAAGAATTTCATATTTCTAACTTCATTTAGACGGATCCAGACGAGTAGTCCTATTTGTGTGTGTGTGTGTGTGTGTGTGTGTGTGTGTGTTTGCTCTGAAGATGAGCTTTCTTTACCTGAGCCTAATTTTTCTTTTCCTCTGTCCTTAGTGCAATGGTTATAAAATTGTCATTTTGCTCTCCTTTCAGAGTCTTTGCTTAAGCTGGACCTGTGCCCAAAGCAGCAGGAGATGCTGTCCCATAAAGCCAGAACATTTTATAAGTACTGGCAGTGAAGGTTTATTACTTCATTTCCAAAACAGCACAGAGAGCCACTGCGGAGGGCTGGGGAAGACAGCCGCCGGAATCTGGAAGTGCTGGCTCTCATGGTGCTGAGTCAGTCCTGGGCTGTGTTGCCTTGGTGGCTTCGGCTTCGCGCCTTGGGTGCTGATGAGCAGAAGGGGCAGTGGGGATTTTGGTGCTGCGAGTTGCGCTGAAGTAAACCAGCTAGGCGATAAAGTTGTCAAATTACGCAAGACTGGGGCCAGTCAGGAAGACTAGAATTTGAATTCAGATAGGTGATTTTGACAGTCTTAATAAACAATCAGTGTGGCTGGTAAAGTTTTTTAATTTCAAGGTATTAAAAGGTGTACCAATTCCAGAAGAAAACCATATATGTTTGTGATTTGTCATCCAGAAGCGGCCATTATTAGGAGTTTGTTGTATTTGTTTCAAGTCCTCTTATAAATGAAATGAGATCATATTAAGGATCAGAGTTGAAGTATTCTATTTCCCATCCCTTGTTCCTTTTCCCTTGCTCACCTGTAAGGTAACCACTGTAATCTGTGGGTATATTCATCAGGGTCCTGGTAAGAAAGGGACATCATATTCAAGAGGGATAATTTGTGGTGTGTTTGATGAAGAAAACATTTGAGCAGGTTTAGGCAGAATGTAGGGAAATCACAATGGATATCAGGGTGCCAAAACCTGTGGGTCCCAAGAAAAGGGAGGAGAGGGGGAACAGTTACCAGATTCTGGAGGAGAGAATTATGTGGGTCTCGATGGGCGCTATGCCCTTTGGTTGAGGGACAAGACCTGCCTAACACAGCACTGCAGGGACGGAGGGGGGCAAACAAACACCCCAATCTTGGGATGCCTGGGTGGCTCAGTCATTAAGCGTCTGCCTTCGGCTCAGGTCATGATCCCAGGGTCCTGGGATCGAGCCCCACATCGGGCTCCCTGCTCGGCGGGAAGCCTGCTTCTCCCTCTCCCACTCCCCCTGCTTGTGGTCCCTCTTTCGCTATCTCTCTCTGTCTGTCAAATAAATAAATAAAATCTTTTTTTTTTTAAAGATTTTATTTATTTATTTGACAGAGAGAGACAGCGAGAGCAGGAACACAAGCAGGGGGAGTGGGAGAGGGAGAAGCAGGCCTCCCGCCAAGCGGGGAGCCCGATGTGGGACTTGATCCCAGGACCCTGGGATCATGACCTGAGCCGAAGGCAGACGCTTAACGACTGAGCCACCCAGGCGCCCATAAATAAATAAAATCTTAAAAAAAACACAAAACACCCCAATCTCATTTTCCTTCTGCCCTCTGGTTGCTAGTCAGTGCCCCTCCTGGCCATACCCAGCCCGGGGCAAGAGGCCCCAGATGTAGTCCATGCAGATCAACCTCTCATGGCAAGGAAAGAGGTGGGATATGGACCCAGAGGGGCAAATGTAAGACATCTAGCACAGCATGTATCCTGAAACTATTATTTCTACGTGTCCCTATATGTAACGGTATAACAAATAGTATATAGCAGGGGTCTGCAAACTTTTCCTGTAAAAGAGCAGATAGGAAACATTTTAGATTTGTGGGCCTCCTACAGCCTCTGTCATACATTCTTCTTTCTTAATTTTTACAAACCTTTAAAAATGTAAAAACCATTCTCAGCTTATGGGTTATATAAAAACAGGTCATGGGCTTGATTTCGCCTGTGGGTTGCAGTTTGCTGACCCCTACTGTATAGTAACAATTTCGTGTGTTTTAAAAAAACTTTTGGCATAATTTATATTACACTCTAATTCTTTTCTAACACTGTGCAACAAATTGTTGCAAATTTAATGACCTACAAGAACACTCATTTATTATCACACAGTTCTGTAGGTCAAAATTCCATGTGGGCTCACAGATGATTACTGAGATAGGAGCAATCAATATCTTGGTTACTGTGTTACACAGCTTGGCTTTAATGATGGAAATCCAGTAGAGATATTTTTGTCCATGCGACTTCCCAATGGTCTTCAGATTATATCCAGTGGGCAGCAATTTACTGAACCCAGCCATAAGGCTGAATTTAGTCATTGTCATGAATGAATGTGTTGCATTGATAGGAGGAAGACTATTTCCTGTTCAAATGGTACCACTAACTGACTTGGAACCAGTGTAATATGATCCTTGTCCTGGGTAGCTTACAGCTAGTGATAGAAAAGGCATTTTGTTGTTCACTGTATATGACTGAAACAGATAATAACAGAGAAGCAGGAAATGGGATGTCTTCTCTTTGGTGAGGATGACAGGGTGCCTATAAATCAGTGAAGATACACTGTCTGAAACTGGAGGAAACAGAAGAAATTTTGATCTCATAGGGCAAGAAGTTCAGAGGTAGGGTGGCTTCAGGATAGGTTAATTTAAAGCTTGACCACGTTATGGAGGACCCAGGAACTTTGTATCTCTCCCTCCTGCCATCCTCGGTATTGATTTTTCCTCAGGTTTCAGTAAAATGCCTGGAGTAGTTCTACGTATCATGTTCAGACAGAAAAGCTTTAGACACGAGGGACTGCCTCTCTTAGGAGGGAAGAAACTTTCTCCAGAACACCCCTTCCCCAGGGGCATTCTTTTCATATCTTACTGGTCAGAGTTGAGTTGTAGGCCAATTTCTGAACCAACCCCTGCCAAAGAGTGATGTCACCGTTAGACCAAACTGACCCAATGGGGTCAGTTTCCTCGAGGCACATGGTTGCTGGGTGTGTGCCTGAACAAAATCAGAGCCTTGTTAGGAAAAAACGGGTTGGGGAGAAGCAACACTGGAGGCCAGTAACAGTTCCTACTGTGTCCTGGCAGTCCACATCTTTTCAAATATATTAAAAGGTATTCGTAGCCACATTAAGGATAATTTCTCTACAACTATGTAAAAATAGAAGTGCAGTCATATTGGTAATGTAACTTTATGTTTTGAAGGCAGTTTGTTAACCAGTTTTTCACTTTGATTTTGCAGGTTTCTTTTCATATTTTGGAATCAATAAATTTTTTTCAGGTCTCAAACATTTCAAAAATCCCTTGTGAAACTGGTAGACCCTGGGCCACGTGAAAGTGGGGCCACTTTCTATCTGGAGGTAGGATAGTGAAGACAGGACTTTTGTCATTTGTAGTTGAAATATAGGGTCATCTATCCATGGTGTGATTTCAAGTATATGGAGAAGGGCTGTCTTCTTGTCCAGGGAACCAAAGCTTTTATTGCACAATTAATGATAAAGCTAAAAATACAAAATCCTTGAGGTAGTACTTCAAGCTTCACTGAAACCATATTGGCAACTTTTAAAAGTGAAAAGATGAGAATCAGAGCAATAGACACCACAGAAGTAAGCAAGGAGAGCCTAGGGAGGACACCAAAACCCAAGTTCTATAGTCGTAGGTCTTACATCAAATATACTGTACTCCATTAATTCCATAGATATTTATTGAGCACTGCTATATAGCAATACCTGAAGGATATGATGAGAGATTTAAAAAGTATGTAATCCAAGGTTCTTTTGTCTAAGGAGGCTGCCATCTTGGAAGAGAAGGATGAAGGTTGAGGATCAGTTTATAGTCATGGATTTAAAATATCAGGGTATGATTTGGACTAATTAATGTCCTAATTAAGTTAAATTAAAACTTTTTGATAAAGGCCCTTGTTCAGCAAATAGTTCTTGTTTTCTGCTCTTAGGATCTTCTATGTTGTATAATAGTTACTTTTAGACACGCCTCTCTCTTCCCGACTAATCTATAAACCCTCTGAGAGCAGGGATTATGCCTTTCTTATCTTTTACGTCCATGGTGCCTAGAAGGGTACCATGCACAGAGATGTCATTAAACCTGTGATAAGTGTATGTATACTAATAGGGTACCTGACTCCAACAACAAACAAACACACCCAAAACATTATAACAGAAAAGAAACTAACTGCTTCTTATTGCCCTTCTGACAGATTCCTTGAGAAACTGAACAGACATTAAAGAGCACTTGGCTTTATTTTTAACTCTCTGTCTGTTAATAGTTTGAACATGTTGGCTTTTCTTTCCCAGAGCAGAGCTTTTGAGATCAGTAAGGTGAAATCTGTTGTTGAGTATACAGGACAACAACATGTCACAAGGCGAGTTGAAGTGGAAGAACATCTCACCCCAAGCTGTGAATGCTCCAGGTGGTTCCTCCCTGTTCTTTTCTCTGGGCTTTGTATGTAAAAATTGTTATGGCAGTTTGCTTCCTGCTGAGCGAGAATCAATTTAAAGCAGATTTTACATATTTATTTAAAAATGGCCTGTAATGTATTTTAGAGTCAGTATTGATTCTACTTGTCTCTGTGATTACATCTCTGACTGGTGTTTTTGTTATGTTGCAATTGCACAGTAAAGTAATAGGCTCTGAGATTCTATCAGTGCCTACTCTTTTCAGGCTACAATTGCTTCATAATAATTTGATTGTATCTTTGCCTGATGTTTTAATACTCCTGTCTTCCAGATTGCTCTTACTGTGGAGATAATTACCCCAATGAGCTGCTGTACCCTAATAAAAATAAACAAAACAGGGAAACATGTGGCTGCATATACTTCTTTGTGTGACACTTGTCTGGGCTGACAATGTGGCTCAGACTGATTTTCAGATTCCATATGTTCCAGTTATCTATTGCTGTGTAACAAACCACCCCCAACTTTAATGGCATAAAACAACCACCATTTCATTATGCTCACGGATTTTATGGGTCATGGATTTAAGTAGGGAAGAAGGAAGATTGCTTGTCTCTACTCCATGAGGTCTGGGGCCTCTGCTAGAAAGATTCAAACCACTGAAAGTTACATTACTGCTGGGGACTGGAATGATCTGAATGCTTCCTCAATCACGTGTCTGATTAATGTGCTGGGGTGAGCTGAAAACTGCTTGGCTGTGTATGCCTTCTGGAATGCCTGCCATGCGGTGCGGGCTTCCTCAGAGCATGGTAGCCTTAGGGTAGTGGCACTTCTTACATTCAGGTCTCTATGAGTGCGTGTTCCAGTCAACGAGATGAGAGCTGAGTGACTTTTTCTGACCTAGCCTCAGAAGTCATGCATTGTTTCTTCTGCTGCATTATCTTGGTTACAAGTGAGCCACTAAGATTGGTTCACATTCAACCAGAGAGTAATTAGACCCCACTTCTTGGTAGGAGGACTATCCAAGAATTTGTTGCTATCTTTAAAATCTTTACAATAAATGCTTTACCTTTTTGTCAAGTCTAGTTTCCATCTTCTTAAAAAATTTTTTAAATTTTTTTTAGAGATTTTATTTATTTATTTGAGAGAGAGAGAATGAGAGATAGAGAGCATGAGAGGGAAGAGGGTCAGAGGGAGAAGCAGACTCCCTGCTGAGCAGGGAGCCCGATGTGGGACTTGATCCTGGGACTCTAGGATCATGACCTGAGCTGAAGGCAGTCACTTAACCAACTGAGCCACCCAGGCACCCAGAAATTTTTTTAATTTTTTAAAAAATATTTTATTTATTTATTTGACAGAGAGAGCATGCTTGTGCGCTTGAGAGAGAGCTTGGTGGGGGGTGGGAAGGGCAGAGGGAGAGGGAGAAGCAGGCTCTCCTCTGAGTAGGGAGCCAAGATGGGGCTCATTCCCAGGACCCTGGGATCATGACCCCAGCTGAAGGCAGACGCTTAATGACTGAGCCACCCAGGCGCCCCCTCTTTTTTTTTTTAAGACTTATCCACTCATTTCAGATAGAGAGAGCATGGGTTGGGGGGATGGTGCAGTGAGAGGGACACAAACAGACTCCCCACTGAGCAGGGAGCCTGTTGCTGGTGGGCTTGATCCCAGGGCCCCAAGACCAGGACCTGAACGGAAACCAAGAGGTGGACGCTCAACCGACTGAGCTACACAGGCATCCCCCACCCCCATCTTTTTTGAATTTAAGAAAAGAGATTCATTTGGTAAGGGGCAAGTTTATTAAGTACTTATTAAAACATGCTGAGGCATGATAAGGAGTAAGGAAAAAGAAACAAAAAACCTTCTTTTCTTACAATGAAGCTTGCAATTTAATCAGAAAGGTGGTATGCAAGTATATAAAAATCTGAGTAACATATTTACAAAGTAAAGTATCAAGGAGTACAAGTCAATATGCCCTAGAACTTTGAGGTAATAGCTGTGGAATTTTTATAATATGCAAATATTTTGGATCGCATCCAAAATATAACTACTCACAGTAGCAAGTATCACTCAAGCAACACTTACAAGGCTCAGGAGTCTGTGAAAAGAGGAGTCCCATGAACATAAAATGTTAGAGTTGGAAGGAACTTTAGAGGTTATTTATTCCAAGTCTTTTAATATGTAGTTGAGGAACTGTAGGCCCCAACTGGCAGTTCAGGAAGGGGGAAAGACTAGAGCTTATTCAGCTGGGTCACCTTAAGCATGTGAAACATAACATCTGTAGGTTTCAGTTAAATCTTAAATTGTGTCAGTGTGATTCTATCAGTCAGCTTAGGCTGATATGTTTTAGTAACAAGTTATCCCCGAATCTTAGTGACTTATAACCGAGGTTTATTTCTTGCTTATGCTCATGCCAAGCATGGCTCCCCTTGATGAAGATCTTCACTCTGGGACCAGGGTAAGCAGCCCATTTGGGACCTCACTTGTTGATGCAGGGGTAAAGAGATCATGGCAAAGCAAATGCGGGCTCTTAATGTTTCAGCTTGAAAGTCACAGGCTAAGCCTGACATCCAAGGAGCAGAAAATATGATCTTTTCTGTGGGAGGCGTTGCCTGTGGAGAAAGGCAGCAAGTACTTTGAACAAGAATACAGTTCATCACAGTGATGTGGGTAAAAGTACTTAGTGAACAGCAGAACACCTGTGAATACAAGTTGCTCTTGATCTGTCCAAAGTGCACCAGCCACCAATGATGGAACTGAGGCTACCACAGTATTCTCCTCTTCTTTGGAACTATTCACAGGACACCTTTCTTATCATGTTAGTGCTTAACAAAATATCCACTTTAGAACTGTCAATCAACATAGTCCCTTTGCCAGATATAAGGATGAATTTCCCAAGGATAAATCTTTATATATATTTAAGTAACACACACACACACACACACACACACCTATATATGTATAAAATACATGTGTATATATAATATAATATGCATTTTTAATATAGAATTTATATATATAATATACATATTTTGGTAAGAGTTGTTCTTAACAGCTATTTCAGCTTTCCGTTTGATAATTTTATACTACATGCTTGAAAGCCTTGTCACATGTGTCTTAAATCAGCCATTTTGACCTTATGTGTTTTATTTGTGAAGAGGAGGCTTCCATCACATTTTTTTCCTGACAGAATTTGTCCTTAAAAATACATAAATTCCATTACAGCTATATAACTCCTCCATAATTGCCTTTTTCATCTCTAAATTATGTGTAGAGGAGGCAAGATGGATGATACAAGCTTTTTAATGTTTTATGGAAGAGTTAGAGGCAGACTTCTTGGAAACTGTTTCTCTCAGCTCTTCTTTTTCAACTAATACAGGCATCAAAACTCAAGGAAACTCACTTGCTGTAGAAGCCGATCTGTAGAATCAATTGGATTGTTTGCCAGGCTAAAGGAGCTGTGATGTTTGGATCCCCAGAGCTTTTTTGGGGGGTGACTTTTCATGTGGGATCACCAGCGGCTTCCAGATTTAATGTACTTTCACCAGTGGGTTTTTGAAGCCCGCTTCCATTATGCTCTTACTTTAGTTTATGTGGAATTGACATGCTCTTTCAGAGGGAAGGTAAATTGAGTTCTGTCTTTTAGCTATGGATTGTTGAACAGGTTGCAATATAGCTGTTATGCCACTAGCCTGGTGTTGACCTTCATGTAGGAATTTTTGTATATTCTACAAAGCAAACATAAATCCAATGAACCTTAGTCATGGCCAAAAGCCAAACTGAGAAAACCTCTGAAATCTAGTTTAAAAACCATAGCAGCATTCATTTCATATAGGTCAATGAATTATACAATTGAGGGGCATTAACTTCAAATAGCCCAGCTCTCCCCCTACCCCTGACACACAAAAAAGGCAAGTTCTTGGTAAAATGCCATTATTTTCACAAGGTAAAAAGCAAGGGGTAGGGTAACAGGATATTTTTATATTTAAAAAATAACAAGGTCCGCATTGACCCGTTCCATCATTAGCTTCTCCATCAGTTCACACTTCAAAATGTTTATGGATTTGGCATGTGGGAGTAAAATTTGAAGTGATCGTCTTAGCTTTTAGAGTAAGCCAAATCTATTGCGGGAGCAAGTTAACATAAAATAACATTCGTGAGAGATGTCAACTGACTAATTAACCATACACATAGTCTAGACCCCAGTTGGCATACATCCAGAGGAATAGTCTGTAGGAGCCTAGGAAACCATTACTGTAACCATTTTCCCGTATCCTTGCAGCAAAAGAAAGACCAAAATGTGCCCCAATTCTGAGATATGGTCCAGAGCACATATTTATAAAAAAAACCCTGTCCAACAAATATAAAATAAATGTTTGACTATTACAGTAAACACTAATTTGATTGCAAATTAGTGGGCATCTTTAGAATATCAGTGGCATGGGGTGCTGGGTGGCTCAGTCAGTTGGGTGACTGCCTTCGGCTCGGGTCATGATCCTGGAGTCCCAGGATCGAGTCCCACATCAGGCTCCCTGCTCAGTGGGGAGTCTGCTTCTCCCTCTGACCCTTCCCCCCTCATGTGCTCTCTCTCTCTCTCTCTTTCTCTCAAATAAATAAATAAATAAATAAAATCTTTTAGAATATCAGTGGCATGTGTGAGAATGAATTTTAGATTTGATCTAAGACCTCTGGGGTTATTTAGCTTCTGTTTTCTATTGTCCAGGAGGAAAGGAACAAAAATAACTTTAATTCTTCTTTTTGTGCTT
This sequence comes from Callorhinus ursinus, assembly GCF_003265705.2. Classification (NCBI taxonomy): domain Eukaryota; kingdom Metazoa; phylum Chordata; class Mammalia; order Carnivora; family Otariidae; genus Callorhinus; species Callorhinus ursinus. The sequence continues at coordinate 128,455,614 of NW_027397063.1, read as the reverse complement.
TGAATGAGTGGCCTCCTGGCACGGACCTTTTGTTTCTTATATTTTTCACTCATCTTATACTCAGTTTATAAGCCTGAGCTTATACTCAGATGATGGGAAACTACCTCTAAATTCTGCACTTCTGTGTTATTTTACATACCATTCATTTGAGAGCATTTTACCCCTACCTGTGTATAAAATCACACACACACAACCTATATACATAATACACACATTTACATATATAATTTCTAACAAAAGGTTGTTTTGAGTGCCCAAAACATGAAAGTAAAACTTCAGGGGCTTCCCCAAATTCTGAGACCGTGGAATGGGCTAGGGACCATATATGTAGTGCTGTTTGTCTTAGGTGTTATTTCTCCAGAATGCACCATAGTGTATAGAGGCAGGGCTACCTGGCCATGAAATGGGACAAAATCCTGAGAAGCAGAACTTAAGGGACACCTTGGTGGCTCAGTCGTTAAGCGTCTGCCTTTGGCTCAGGTCATGATCCCAGGGTCCTGGGATCGAGTCCCACGTCGGGCTCCTTGCTCAGTGGGGAGCCTGCTTCTCCCTCTCCCTCTACTGCTCCCCCTGCTTGTGCTCTCTCTCTCTCTCTGAAAAGTAAATAAATAAAAATCTTTAAAAAAAAAAAAAAGAACTTAAGATAAAGGAAAAAGTTAAGAAGTGGGATAATATGAGCAGTTAGATTTTGCTGTGTAACAAAGACAAAACTTCTAGTGACACAGCAGTTGGCCAGGGATGCTCTGCTGAGTTCAGATGGGTGCCATGGGCTTGGTCCCAGGCCACAGGTTCCATTCAGGTCTGACCCGTGTAGTGGTCAATTTTCTGGGACCAGCTGTCTGCTCAGGACCTGGTCTTCTCATGGTGATGGCAGAAACTCAAGGGCATAGCCCAACTAACCACACCAGCCTCTGCTTACATCATGTTTGCTAATATCCCAGCAGCCAAATCCAGTCATGTGCAAAGTCAAGGGAAGTGGGTGTATAGTTCTCCCATGGGTGGAGAGAAGAGAGTGAATATTTGCTGAACAATGATCCAGTTTGCACAAATGGTCTGTGTAAAATCTTCAATGTATTGCTTTTTTTATTGTGTGATAAAAGGCTGGCTTGGTAACTTGGTAGTTTGATGGGGCTGGAGAGATGATGAGGGACTTGTAGGCCATGTTAATAATAATACTAACATTACTAGTAATAACACATAACATTTATAAAGGCAGGATGTTGTAGGCCAGGCTAATAATAAATAGTAACAGTAGAAGCCGCATACACAGTTATGCTTTAGATATTGTTCTAAGCACTTTACAAAAATTGATGTATTTAATCCTCACAGCAACCCTATAGAGTAGATGCTATTACTATCTCAATTTTTAGGTGAGGAATTGGGGGCACATAGAATTTGGGTGGTTTGCTAGGGATCAAATAAGTCTAGTAAGTGATGAGCAGAGATTTAAATCCAGGTGGTTTGGCTTAACATACTCCCACTTCTTCAGTTATTTTATGGGCTGATGGCTGACATGATCTAATTTACATTTTGAAGAGTCATTCTAGATTTTTTGGTAGAAAGAATGGTCGAAAGTGTGGAAATGGTGATGTCTGTTAGAACAATGTTTCTCAAAGTGTGATCTGTAGCCTGCTACTACTTTGTTATCGACCCCAGACAAAGTAAGCACAGAAATCGAAGAGGAAGCGTTTAGAAACTCTTAACGGCGAATTTGACATTGTTTTCAGACCAAAGTTCATGATCATTATCCTAGTTACTCATTTTTACTGCATGTTACAGAAGTGTTGGTTCCTAATGGGTTGGAAATGGAGCACAAAACAAAAAGAAAACTGAGAACAACAGTCCCTTATATCACAAACAGCTTGAGAAACCCTGAGTAGATTAGTGCAATAATCCAGGTGTGTGCTTATTGATAATGCCTTGAACGAAGGTGGTGCTTTTGGAGACAGCAAGTAGATGGATTTGATAACAATTTTAAGAATGGGTCAGTCCTACTTATTAACATCTTACAGAAAGGAGGAAGAGTACGAGACAGGTTTAAAGGAAGCATTCAAAGATGCTCCTCTCCCCCCATTTAGACACGGCCTGCATGCTGCTTGTGGTAGCAGTTTTAAGGAAACACCACATAGGAATACAATTCTATTTGAAACCCAGCAAAGAGGAACTTAGAGGAAACTTTTGGTGATTTTCAGTATAGGTGAAATGCTTATTTACTCTTTTAGAGCGATCAATTCTTCTTGGTTTGCTTGGGACTTTCCCAGTATTCACGCTGAAGTCCCACATCCTGAAAGTCCCTTCAAGTCCCAGGCAAACCAGAGTGCTTGGTCACTCTCTCTTTTATATCATAAATAGTAGTTCATGTTACACTGGTGGTCCTCAGGCTGTGCACATCTTTTTCCACTTTGCTACCAGCCCATCTGGTGAGGTCCTTTATTCCCGGAATGTTGGAGCATGATATAGATGGCCAGACATAATGGGGGATTCGAGTGAGCCTTATTGGAAGAGATTTCAAAAATGATAAAGAAATAAGATATGGGAATAAAATGAGATGCTAATTATTCAGACAGACCCTGGAATGTTTTCCTGCAACCTGAACTTCTCACAAATTCTTGACTTGCTGACTTTATTTGGCCATGGAGAAGAGAAAGCATGAAAGGAAAGTACTCTATCCTGGTCCACAGGGAAGAGCTGGTGGGGAGCACGGAGTGTCAGTAACTTAAAGAGGACATGGCTGTTTCACCTTGGAGTGCAGAGAAGGGCAGGATGGAACATGATGGCAGGGACCCACGATCTCCCCTTCCCACATGAGTATAGATTTCAACCTTTTAGAGAGTCAACTGTTATGATTCCAATCACCACATGGGGAAAGCACTTGTTGATGCAAACATGAGCTTTTCATGTAGGAAGCTCATTCTTAAGCCTTTCCTATTTATGCAGGAAATGGATTTGGAGCTTCCATCCCACCAGTGGGTGATGGTGTGTAGTGTGGACTGTGTAGCTGATGGCTAATTAGCTAATGTGCTTTAGTCTCAGGTGCCATCTGAATCATTAATTCTGCCATATAGATCCAGTCCTCATGAAAGGGCCACCATCTTGGCTTTATAATGTAACATTTCTACTTTCTCTTGGACTATAGCCTCACTCTTGCCTTGGCAACTGTCTTCCCTTGGACCAAATGTCTCCTAAATCCTGTGCAATTCTGGGTATCTGCTTGAAAAGGTCATCCTGAACCGTGATCTCAGCAGCCTTCTCTCAAGGATCAAGTGTGAATCTGTATCCGAAAACTAAGACCCCACCTGTCTTTCACCTAGATCACCATCATCTGGGAGTTTCACTCCCTGAGACTGAGACCTTGTGTCCCTTTAATGGTCTACCCCCCATCAGTAGGGGTGGCATTTGGCTTTGTGTATTCAGCTGCTAACCAAACACCCCAGGCTTAGAAATCCTTGAATACTGACACCAACTCCAATTAAGCATGACTTTGACAGCCCATTGGATATTCAGTATTGGATTACAGGTTACTCCCTTTCAAGGGCCAGCCCTGCTGCTGGGCCAGGTCTCCTGTCACAGAACTGGTTTCTTCTCTTTCCCACTGTGTCTGAGTTTATAGGATACCTCTTGACCAAGCTCACTTCAGTGATGACAGCTGGGCCTTATAAAACACAAAGGATGATGATCAACTATGTGACTACCACACCAAGGAGAAAGAGCACAGCTGCCAGGGCATATGGTGTAATATTCACAGACAACAGAGAGAAAGCAGTACTGCTCAATTCCATGTATACTTCCGGCTTCCTTATTAAGTAGAATAATTGTCAAATGTGGTTAAGAGAGAATTGATGTCTGGGATGGGTGATGAGTAATAAGAGGGCATCCAAGTGTTTAAATGAAAATTCTCAGAGGTTCAGGTAAATTACTCCAGGACTCTGACAGACTTCTCATATGGGATTATTTAATCTTGATGGATAATCTTTGACGAATCTGAGAGATGCAGGAGATAGTCAATGATTATGGAAAATCATACCATTTTCCAAAAGGGGAAAACACAGATTTCAAAAATTAAAGGCATGTAAAATTAAAGTCTTTTCACAGAAAAAATTGAGAATATATTTTTAATCAGATGGTTCTTAGTGCTTAGAAAAAAACGTGTTGATATAATCCAAGGGCAATAAATAGCAAGTAAATCATTAGAAACCAAGGCAGCTTTGTCTCTCTTTCAACCTCGTGCTCTCTCTCTCTCTCCATTTGCTCCTGTATCTACATCTCTCTAAACTCTGATTTGTTCTTCTTTCTCTTCCAAAGAACAGCTGCTGCTTCCTCTGCTCTTCCTGCATGACATATCATAGTTATCACCAAGTGGGGGTATCCTCAGATTCTGAGTCCACATCCCTTCACATGTCAAGTACCTGTCCTTAGTACAAATTCTAGAAGCACACATTTTATGGTCCATTGACAAAACACCCACATTTGACCCATAAGAGGGGTCAAGACAGAGTACTTATATTCTTATTGGTCAAGAATTAATCTGTGCAGTGGGATTAAGACAATACCTCCTCTAAAGCTTCTATTCCGACCTTTCAGAACCAAGAAGAGACTCACTTACTGGGGCTAAGACCTTGCCTTTCCAAACCTTCTTACCCATCATCAAGGATGAAAAAGGAGCTCCTGAAATACCTCTCTTTCCACCACTGAACACTCACAGACTTGCCACCAGTCTTTTGAATCCATAAGGACCAATCTTATTTAGTATTTATCTGTGCTTATACAAATCACTTCAAAACCCTTTTGATATACCCGGCAACTCTCATCTCTCCCACTCTAATGCCCCAAAGACCCGGAACATCCTCTAATCTGTTTTCGTCTGCTATGCTTCCTCATATCTTGAAATCCTTCACAGTGCACTCTGGATTTTATGGTCTAACATCAGTAAAATACCATATCTCTTTTACCTTTTAATTCCATATATTTTTCCTCATTTTATCTTCATGGAAATTTGGTTGTTCCTTGAGAATGCTGTGTCTGCTGTAGCCTTCTCAAGTAGTGGTTATTTTTCTCCTAGGACTTTCTCACTTCTAGGCCTGAGGGATTTGATAGGCGTCCTCTTTGCTCCTTATTGCTGCTTTTAGACCATTTCCCTCATCCTCCCCTTTCTCTTCCACTCTGAATCCAAGATCATCAAACTATATCACCCGCTCTCTCTCATCCACTGAGTTTGGATCATGGGGTGATTCTCCAAATTTCTTTGATTTTAGATTCTGGTCCACTATCCCCCTGTCTAATTCCTATGCCTTAGTGATTCAGATATATGTAATATGTAGTTGACTCTTTCCACTTTCTAATCTTTTAGTTCCTTGAATTTATCTTTTCCAAAAATCTTGTCTTCCATTCTACCTCAGCCGCTATTTCCCATTGTCACGTTCTAGACTTTGTCTTTATTGATAACCATAGATCTTTCATACTTTCAACTTCATGCCTTTCACTGTCTCACCACCATCTCAAAAATTCTCCAATTCATTCCTTCCAATAGCCCAATTCCAAAGGGTTTCCAACATCCTCCACCCCTACCACCAAACTCCAATGCATTGAGCATATTACCTTTCTCTGTCCCTCAATCCCTTCATGTCCTTTCTCTCCTCATTATCAGGGTAAAATTATATATTCAGTCTTTATAATCATTCCTTTGCATACATCCTTATTTCCTTTGCCTATATCTTGGTAAAAAATGTAACCCTGATGAATTTCATCTTTTTGATTACTCCAAACTTATGCCCATGTCTAGTTGAAAATGGCTAGAAAAAAAATTCACAACACATTGGCTGGTCTCATAAATTCATGATTAGGGATCTCCAATAGGCCTTTAATGCTTTCAGGCAATCATAAATTCCTTATCCATTCATTCTCCTACTCTCCTAGATGATATGTCACCTACTCTGTCTCCTTAAAGCTCCAACATCTCCCCCTCCATTTTTAGTCTACAGTGATGATCTTGCCTTTGGCTTCACTAAAAAGGTGAAAGCAATCAGAAGAGAACTGCCACAGACTCCACCACCACATCTACCCAGTTACCAACATATGAACTGATGTATTCTACTTTCCCTTTGCCTATCTTGGCTCTTCTTTCCACTCGGATACTAGATTACATATCCTCTTGCTCCAGCATCACTTCAGCAACTCCTCCCTCTCTTGGCAATATCATCAATATTTCCTCTTTAAGGGATTGTTCCCATTTATTGTTTCTCAATTATAAAAACCCTCTTCTTGGGGAGTAAGGGGGGTTGAGGAAAAATGGGTGAAGGGAATGGGAGATAGAGGCTTCCAGTTATGGGATAAGTCATGGGGATAAAGGGCCCAGCACAGGGTACATAGTCAATGGTATTGTCATAATATTGTGTGGTGACAGATGGGAGCTACACTTGTGGTGAGTAGAGCATAATGTTTAGAGAAGTTGAATCACTATGTTGTACACCTGAAGCTAATGTAACACCGTGTGTCAACTATATTAAGAACAAAACAAAACAAAACAAAACCTCTTCTTGATGACACATCCACCAACACTTGATGCCTCACTTCTTTGCTTCCCTTTGGAGAAAAAGTTCCTCTAATGTTGTTTGAGCTGGTTGTCTCCAATTCTTACATCCCCTTAAATCACTCTAGTCAGTTTTTCAGCCTCATGACATCATCGAAACCACTCTTGTCAATATAAGCAATGACTTCTCTGTGGCCACATTGAATGGTCAATTCTCAGTTTCCATTTTACTTGATCCAATAGCATCATTTGACCTTGTTGAATGCACTTTCTGGCAATTTGTTCATTTGGCTTCCAGGCTTCTATATTATCTTCACTTTTTTTTTCTACCTTAGCAATTGCTTTATTTTAAACCCCTTCTCTGGTTCTTCCTCTGTCTCCCTAACTTTTTAATGTTATAGGGTCCCAAGGCTAAGTCCCTTGATTTACTTTCATCTTTTTTGAGCTCATTGAGTCTCATGGCTTCAAAACTATTTATATACCAACAACTTCCAATATATCTCTAGCTTAGATCTCTCTCCTGAACTGCAGGCTTGTATTTCCAATCTGTCCAAAACAGACTTTCTGATCTTCCTCCCCCATTTCAAACCTCCTCCATCTCTGGCCTTCCCTGTTATAGTTGATGGCAGCAACTCCAACTATCCTGTGTCTCAGGCCAAAAACCTTGGCATGACTCTTTTCATAACTACATGCAATTTATCAGCAAATACTGTAGACTTAACCTTCAAAATAAATGTGGAATCTGACCAGTTCTCACCACTACCACTTCTCACTACTACCGCCTTGGTCCAAGTCACCATCTTTCACTAAGATTACCATAATAACATCCTAACAGATCTTACAAATTCCTTTTAGATATAGAGGCCAAGGTTATCCTCTTAAAATGTAAATCAGATCATGTCACTCTTTTGTTCAAAACTGTGCAATAGATTTTCCTTTCATTCAACATATGAATTAAAGTCCTTATGTTCACCCACTTACATCTCTGATCTCATTTCTCAGCTTTTTTCCAAATCATTTACTCTGCTGCAGCCACATTGATTTTCTTGTTCTTTGAACATGCCATTTGCCCTTTGTCTTAGTGTTTTTGCATGGGTAGTGTCCTCTACACAAATGCCCCTTTCCTAGAAATTTGCATGGTTGACCTCCTCCAAGTCTCTGCTCAAATGTCACCTTTTCAAAAAGGACCTAGTAAATCTACTTAAAATTTCACTTCTTACTCCCAATGCCCTTTATTCCATTTTACTTTTCCTTTTTTTCTTAGGATTTATCTTCTATCATAATATGTAATTTACTCATGTATTATATTAAATATCTATATTTTTCTCCCCCTGCTATAATGTAAGTTCCACAAGGGCAGAAATCTTTGTCTATCTTGATCATTGATATATTGCAAGAGCCTAGAACAGTTCTTGGTACGTAATAGGTGCTCAGTAAGTATTTGTTGAGTAAATAAGTGAATCCTACTTTCTAGATGTATCTTACTTTGTTAGGTGTCCCTTATTCTAATCAGTCGAGGTGAAGGGGATGAAGTCAAATGGAGGTAAATAAGACTACTTCCTCCAGAGACGGGGTAGAGTAGGTTCTCTAAGAAGAAATTTTTCTCAAAGAAAGTAGAATAGAGGTAGAAAGGAAATAATGAGCTCATCTGTAAAGACGGGACCATGAAAGTGTTGAATAACGAGTAGGCTATGGGGCTTGGGGCAAATCCTAGATGTTGGAACTAAATGAGCTTGATTATTCCTTCCAAATTTAACATTCTACAACACTTGAACACTCCCAAGAGTGTTGATGCCTAGATGAGATTTCTAATGGTGTTGTGGAAAATTCTCCTTTTGTTTCTTATCCATTTAATAGTTTTAGCCTCAACTTCAGAGACTTAGAGGTTAATAAAGTTATTAGAAGACATATACAGAGAGAGGTAATATATAAGATTGTAGAATCAGGGATTAAGGACATCTCAGTGGACTCCAATAATAGACCAAAACAAATAAGATAAAACTTAACAAGGATCAACCTAAAGTCCAGCATTTGGGGGTAAGAACAAAATCAATTGTGCAAGTGCAGAATGAGGGAAATCAGGCTTGACAGCAAATTATGTGAAAAAGACTTAAAGGTTTTAGTTGATTATAAGAATCAATATGTGCCAACAGTGTAATATTCCTTCTAAAAACAAACCCAAAACTTCTCAAATGTAATCTTGTGCCACGTTTGTAGAAACATAGGCCTGGACGTAAGCTGCAAAATAGTCACAGGTTTCTTTGCACCATGAAGAGAATGGGTAAAGTGTTTTGTTTTTATCTCAAGTATTTTATTTAGTTGAGATTGTCACATTTTAAGAGGAACACTGACAAAAGGCAAAATGCGGAGGACACCAGAAACTGTTGGTTCTTTCAAACTACATTTGTTAAATGCTGATATTATTCCTGGATGGTAGTGAATAAGCACACCAAAATCCACACCATCTGGAGTAATCAAAGAAAGTGGGGATAGTTTACTTTAAAAAGCTAGTACATATATTTATTTTTAATGGACTCTATCATAAAACAAAAATGTTTTAAGATGTTTAGTTATTGTGGAAATTTTGAGAAGTACAGAAAATTGGAAAAAAGGAAAAAAAATTTGCTCATAATTACCCTATTCCTGGGTAACCTCATTTTTGCACACTGCTTTTACTCTATGCAATTTTTTAGGAAGCCAAAGAAAGTGTGGAGGTGTGCATGAATGGCTTGTGTGGGCCAGATCTGAAGCGAGGTGTATCACTCCCATTCACAATTGACTGGTCAGAACTAAGTCTCATGGCCCACAGTACTATCAAGGATGCTGAGAAATATGATTTAACTTTGTCCCAGAGGAAAAGAGAGTGGTATTTCTCATGTAACCCCCCCCACCCTCTGTTGAGTCCTGGGTACTCTAGTTGGCTTTGTTTTGGTTATGATTCAGTGTATCTGCTATTAGAAATATCAATCTTAAAATTATTTTTCAATCAGAACTAGTTTAGTTTACAGCTCTCTTTTTTATAGTTGCCATTTTGTCCTTATCACTTTTTTCTTTAAATTTTTATTGTTATGTTAATCACCATACATTACATCATTAGTTTTTGATGTAGTGTTCCATGATTCATTGTTTGCGTATAACACCCAGTGCTCCATTCAGTATATGCCCTCTTTAATACCCATCACCAGGCTAACCCATTCCCCCACCCCCCTTCCCTCTAGAACCCTCAGTTTGTTTCTCAGAGTCTATAGTCTCATGGTTCGTCTCCCCCTCCGATTTACTCCCCTTCATTCTTCCCCTCCTGCTATTTTCTTCTTCTTCTTCTTCTTTTTTTTTTATCACTTTTACACTGAATTTTGTTCAGGCGATTTTTTGACTCCTGGGTTAGATGAGTATTTAACTTCCTAATTTTCTTCACATGATTCTGACTTTGATTTTTTTTAACCTATATTCCATTAGGTGCAGCCTAGTAGAATGTGTACAGCTGTCTGAGCATTTGAGATTGTTTTGATCAGAGGAGGAAGGTAGAAATCTGCCCCCTCTTTTTCCCAGATGCCTTCCTTTTAGGTCTTCCTCAATGATTCTTCAATTGTCCTGTACTAACGTCTTCTTTCACACACAGTTCCAACTCATTGCTTTCAAAGAGCAACATCTTCATCTTTTTTTTTAAATAAGGATTTTATTTATTTATTTGACAGAGAGAGACACAGCGAGAGAGGGAACACAAGCAGGGGGAGTGGGAGAGGGAGAAGCAGGCTTCCCACTGAGCAGGGAGCCCAATGCGGGGCTCGATTCCAGGACCCTGGGATCATGACCTGAGCTGAAGGCAGACACTTAACAACTGAGCCACCCAGGTGCCCCTTTCTTCATCCTTTTCTATAGCTCTGTTTTCATCATGATCTTTCCATGTTCTGATCTCTGATCCCTTTTAGTCTCTAGATAGGCTTGTTTAACTACATCCCTTCATGCTTCATAAAGGAGATGACAGAATCTCTCTGCTGGATTTGGTTTCCTTAAAACTACATGACACTTTGGGGATTTCCCAAAGCTTGCAAAATGTCATTTAATAGAGGATAGCTGAAGCACCTCAACTCAGAGACAAAGTTTAAAAAAATTTTTTTCACTGGTAGGTGTAAGAGATCTTTCTTGTTTCCAAAATAGTTTGGCAGGTTAATAAATTAATAGGTTGTTTTTACCAAAATAGTGATAATTGGGTATTTGGCTTATGATTTTTTGGAAAAAATTTCAGTATGATATATTATATATATGCATTTGTGTTCATTTTAATCCATGCACCAGAGATAGTTGCTGGATTTACACCCTCCAGAAGTGGTTAGCCAGCATTTAATCCAGAGGCCACACTCCAGAAATGGTTATTCTAAGTGAGTATTTTACTTATGTTGGTTTCTGATCAATACAACAGGCTTTGTTAATGAGTATATTATATGCTAGAAATGGACTTTCATTGGTGAACTTAGTGGTCAAGATGTAGGGATTGTCTAGAAGATACTCTCTACCCATGCATGGATAGTGCAAGGCTAAAATTCATCTAGGACATACTGTTATACCTGTACTAGTTGTTTTTAATCAATACCCATTCTGATTGCATAATATGTACTATTTTTTAAGATTAAATAAATAAATATTTATTTGAGAGAGCGAGAGAGAGTGGGGAAAGGGGCAGAGAGAGAGGGAGAGAGAATCCCCAAGCAGACTCCCCACTGAGTGTGGAGCCCAATGGGGGGCTTGATCCTAGGACCCTGAGATCATGACCTGAGCCGAAATCCAGAGCTGGACATTCAACCAGTCACCCTGTGCTATTTTTTTTTAAGATTTTATATTTATTTATTTTTGAGAGGGGGATGAGGAGCACAGGAGAAGGGAGAGGGAGGGGGAAAGAATCTCAAGCAGACTTGGTGCTGAGTGTGAAGCCTGATTCAGGACTCGATCTCATCAGCCTAAGATCATGATGTGAGCTGAAACCAAGAGTCAGATACTTAACCAACTGAACCACCCAGGTGCCCCACCCCTGTACTATTTTAATATTAAATAGTTTGAGCATTGCTTCTTGCAACACGGTATAAGAATGAGAGAGCCCAGGGGTGCTGGACCTGGACCTGCTTAAGATTCCCTCTCTCTCCCTCTGCCTCTCCCCCCTCCAATCACGTGCTCTCTTTCTCTCTAAAACAACAACAACAACAACAACAACAATAAGAGAGAGAGAGCCCAGCAGTCAGTACCCTTAGAAATGGCATGGTCACTGCATTTGGTTGTAGAGTTACACAGTGCTCAACCAAAACGAATGTATGCAGCAGCCCTGAAAAGGACCTTAGGTATGATCCCTAGGCAGTCTTATATTTAGTCACTAATTAGAAAGATTCTTAGTTGTCTGATTTTACCTGAGAGTTAATTGAGTCCTGATGTTTGAATTTTGGCACATTTGGCTTCGGTAAGCTTTTCCTGCAAGGTGCTGTCAGACTTTCTAAAAAGACAGAGAGCTGGGATTTCATCAAGTTTAAAGAAAAGGATACATGATTGTCTTGGGACTGCCTGCTAATTAAATGACAGAATTCCATCAGACATTTGCCTTCTTTGTTACTTCACAGCAAGGTTGTAGAGAGATCTGGAACTATCTTTTGCCTCTAATGAGGAGCTTTCAACCTGCAGTATGGACACTTTGCATAGGTAGAATTCAAGATATCTATGGTGTTGGATATGAAAATGAATTACGTTTTCATCCTCACTAACTCTAACTGAAATGTAGAATTTCCTTCAATTATGAGTGTAGGCAACACATCCTGGTGTTACTAACTTCTTTTGTCACTAATAGAGATCACATTTATTTTCATGACATATTACTTACTGCAGATATCTTCAACGTGTCATTTCATCTCATCATTTGCTTGCAATTATAGTGATAGTAGACCCACTAGTAGGTCTATTTTTAATTTATTAATAGGGAATTCTATGTATTTTTATATCACAGATATTTAAAAATATTTCAACAACTGTATTTCAAAGTATTCTACTTTCCTTTAAATCCCTAGGCATTTTATTTTATATACTTAAAATATTCCAAGAAGACACAAAAATGATGAAGAATATCTGCCTTCTTGAGGCAATTGATATTTACAAATAAAAAGCCTACTAGTTGTTTATGACTGAATTAATTTAGGTTAGTTCCCAACAAAGTGGACAGGTGGTGCGAGAATAAAACTAATGGGAAAAATGTGGTCAGGAATTAGAACCATTATCCTTCATGCAGTTTGGGTGATTCTAAGCTAGACTAGCAACCATGGCAAGGTTTGAAAATCGGAGGCAGTATCTCTGCAGGTGGGGCTTGTGCAAGACCTGGCCCATTGGTTGGAGAGGAGGAAGACGGCATTTGGCTACATTCTTTTCCTGCCGTGCAATCTTGTTTTTACACCTCCTTCAATTTTTTAATGATAGTTTTCATCACCATCATGTAAACATACTAATTTAGAAATTATTGAGAAAGTGTCACTTTTGGAAAATGTGCTTAGAGGGAGCAAGTGCACCGCTTGTCTGTTCCCATTCCGTATGTTCCACTTCTGGATGGACATTCTGGGAAATAAGTAAAGTATATGGGACTATAGAAAATGACTCAAAATGGTTTTCATTTTAGGGAATGCTCTTTCATTTTCTTACAAAACTAATTTATCTTGGTGTACATTTTTCTAGTAGTCATTACTATAAATACTAGATAAGGAGTTAGGTAGTTGGGGATAATAACAAAAGCTAAAAGAAAATTTCTTTCCTTTTTTTAAAAATTATATATAGATCAGTAGCTTTCAAAAATTTTTTGAAAACTTTTTGACCTACAGTTAGAAATGCATTTTACATCCTCAGCCAGTACACACACACACACACACACACACACACACACACACACACACAACAAAAGCTTCAGGAATCAATACTTAATCCTTATTACATTTCCATTCCATTCCTTTCCTTTCCATTTTTTTCCCCATATTTTTCATTTAGAAAAAAGCTAATATGTCAGAATCTGAGGTTTGAAAAAAAATACTGGCCTAGGTGAGGTTTGTATTTTTAATTTCTAAACACAGTTCAGAAATGACACACTATATTTTCTCCTACCTTCTCCATAGCACTTATCATTGTGAAACAAAACTGAGTGAGAGGGTTAGTGGGAGCACTTACTATGTATTGATAATGTATTTGTTTCGTTCTCTTTTCTACTCCTCTGAACAGTCTTGAGGAGTAGAAAAATCTAAGCTTCATAACGGCTGAGCTTTTTATTTATTTTCTTTTTCACTTCTGTCTGTATCCCTAGTACCTAAAAGAATGACTGGTAGATACTAGGAACTCAATAACTATCTATTAAGCTAATCTTATTCTCTCAATTTTACAAACAAGGAAACTGAAGCTCGGAAGGATTTGTGACTTGCTCGATGTGTCAGGGATTGTAGGGGGTGGATCTGGGCTTAATAGTATCTGTCCAATTCCCAAGCTGTGGGATGTGTAGTGAGGAGAAGTGTACAGTCAGCCTGTTAACTTGACTTTATGTCTATAGGATGGCATTGTGTGCTAGGAAGTTTGGTGTGGTAGTTTAACACCCTGTTTTAAAATAAGATCTGGTCCTGAAGGCTTGGGCTATGTTTCTATATTCTTGATTATTCACTCATGCTGAGTCAGGACCAAGTTCATATGAATATTTTGCTCACAAGTCATACATTTTGTTTTTGTTTTTTAAAAAATATTTTATTTATTTATTTGAGAGAGAGAGAGAGAGAGCGAGCGGGGGGGGGGGGTGTGGGGAGGAGCAGAGGGAGAAGCAGACTCCCTGCTGAGCAGGGAGCCTGACACGGGGCTCTATCCCAGGACCCCGAGATCATGATGTGAGCCAAAGGCAGTCGCTTAACCACCTGAGCCACCCAGGCGCCCCAACAAATCATATATTTTGACTGAAAGTTTTCCTCATCACCAACAAAATAATCACAACTAGCCACTCAGCAGATGGGGTTCTGCTGACTTTGCTGGAACCATGGATGCCATTGGGTAAACACAATCTGAATCATCCAAGAGTTAAATCTGTCCACTTGAAGACCGGGCAAGCGCTTAATGCTCTTCCACAAGTTCTAACCTGATGGTGCGGAACCGCCGGGATAAGGTCATTGTTTGTTCTTTATGAAGGCAGAGACCTTCCCTAAATCTAGATAAAATAGGTTTCCAAATAAAATCATTCTGGCCAAGAGAGACACTGAGCCAAATTAACAGTACCCCCGCCCCCACTATCTCTCAAAAGACTTTGGCAATAGGCTTTCTCAAATGGAGGTGGTACAGCTGTTGTCTGAGGTACAGCTATGGCCTCACTGCTTAACAATGGCTCGCTCACCACCCCAGCAACTGCGGAGCCAACAAGACTAAGACATTTAACAACTAATCATGGATCTCCAGGAAGGAGACAAAGCTGCTTAGCAACTCCCCAAACAGAATTGCCTTTAACCCTGTGAAAAGAATTTGATTAATGGATTCAGAGGATTTGGTGGTAACCATTGACATCCAAGCATAGAGTATGTTTGTACGAATGTGAGGCTGGCAAGTTGTTTCAGCCTGAGTCTGGGGGTGGAGCCATGAAAGAGGACACTCAAAGCATAGTGATTTGTCTTATACCGTTAAATGTGGATTCCCAGTGACTTTCTTTCCTTTTTTTTTTTTTTTTAAATTTTTTTTTTTTTTTTTTTACCAGAGAGAGACTCAGTGAGAGAAGGAACACAAGCAGGGGGAGTGGGAGAGGGAGAAGCAGGCTTCCCACCGAGCAGTGAGCCCGATGTGGGCTCGATCCCAGGACCCTGGGATCATGACCTGAGCCGAAGGCAGACGCTTAACGACTGAGCCACCCAGGCGTCCCCACCAGTGACTTTCAATTCAGCTGTGGTCAGACTCAACAAGTGGGTAGTAAACTGGAAGGCAAGTTGTAATGTACGTTTTTGGGATATGTAAGCCATTAAAACAAGAATGCTTTTGTTCACCAGTCAATGTATATCATTCTAAGTGATAAGATCTTTGGGAAAAATTAATGAAGTCTGCTGAATACAAAATGCATATGAAAGGACTTGAGTCTTTGTAAAGACATATTTTCACTGAGTTGTGTTGGCCTGTGGGGTCATCCTTTTCCATTGCAGGATTATACATTTATTAGAGATCAGAAGCTTCTGGTATGCTTTGGCCAGTCTTTTCTGACCACAGTAAGGATTCATCTCTGGTTTTTGTCTGGCTTAGTAAAAATAATGCCTCAATAGATACTCATCATTCACAGATGGAGCTTCTGAGCTATTCCATTTTGTCTGCCTATCCCAAGCACAGCTTCTGGACCTTCTACACCTTATTAGTTTGATGCATTGGTCGATTGTCTCCAATATCTACTTGTTCCTTACTCTTTTCTTGCATTAAAATCCCCAAAGCCCAGGGTCGCCTGGGTGGCTCAGTCAGTTGAACGTTGGACCTCATCTAATTTTTTTTTTAAAGATTTTATTTATTTATTTGACAGAGAGAGAGAGAGCGAGCACAACAGGTGGTGTAGCAGGCAGAGGGAGAGGGAGAAGCAGGCTCCCCGCTGAGCAAGGAACCCGATGCGGGGCTCGAGCCCAGCATCTGGGATCCCGAAGGCAGTTGCTTAACCAACCGAGCCACCCAGGCACCCTGACCTCATCTAATTTTGGCTCAGGTTGTGGTCTCAGGATCCTGGGATTGAGCCCACTTCAGGCTCCAAGTTCAGTGGGGAGTCTGTTTGTCCCTCTCACTCTGCCCCTCTCCCTGCTCATGCTCTCTCTCAAATAAATAAATAAAATCTTTAAAAAAAAAACCCAAAACACTTCATAACAACCTCTTGTTTGATTTCCTATAATTGGGATTTTTTTTTTTTTTTTTTTTTTTTTTTTTTTTTAGAGAGAGAAAGAGAGAGAGAGCGCATGTAGGTGAGTCTCCTGAGGGAGAGAGAGAATCTTCAGCACGCTTCATGCCCAGCTTGGCGCCTGTCACAGGGCTCAATCTCATGACCTGGAGATCATGACCTGAGCTGAAACCAAGAGTTGGTCACTTAACCAACCCAGATGCCCCTCCAGTAATTGGACTTTTTACCAATAAGACCTATTTGGAGATGGTTTGACTTGAAGGTGGCTCTCAGAAATCTTTGTTAGCATTTTCTTCCTTTAATAATGCTGAAGGCATACTAATAAATAGAAGACAACTAACATTTGTCAAATAACTACCATGTGTCAGACTATAGTGGAGGTTATAGGGAAATTGACTGAAACAACAAATAGATCAAAAATAAATATTTCTAATCAAAAAAGTTTGTCACATATTGGTAATTTTGTGCATCATGGTAACAGTGTTGCCAATTTTAAAGTGTCTTAAATATTTGTGTCTATTTATCAGAGATTTTCAGAGGTTTTGAACTATTTTTATGAACCCTGGGATACTTACAGGAATGTAGTGTTTCTGTTCATTTCTCACATACTTGGAGTTAGTTTATTTATTTTTGGCCAATTAGCCCTGCTTCGCTTGTTTGGCAATTCTTCATGATTTAAATTCTGTCTCTAGCTCTGAGTTTTCCAGAAGCAAACTGCTAAAAAATGGATGCTTCCATCCTTTTGTTCATATATTGATAAATTTTGTCCATGTTAATGCAGTTTTACAATTTAAAAATCACAATTTTGGGGCACCTGGGTGGCTCAGTTGGTTAAGCGACTGCCTTCGGCTCAGGTTGTGATCCCGGGGTCCTGGGATCAAGCCCCACATCAGGCTCCCCTGCTCTTCGGGGAGCTTGCTTCTCCCTCTGCCTCTGCCTGCCACTCCCCCTACTTGTGTGCTCTCTCTCTCTCTCTCTGTGTCAAATAAGTAAATAAAATCTTTGAAAAAAATTAAAAATAAATAAATAAAAATCACAATTTTGGAGAGTTATTGCTCCATTTTCTCTGTTATTTTGTTTTTTTCACATGCAAAGCTCATTTTTACCAAATGATGCCAACTTATTAAATGAATTTTCACCATTTTGATTATATGTATTTTTTCTATATAGCAGCTTTAATAAAGAAAGCTTTATAGAAAAAGCAGGTTTGAGGAAATAACAAATTTTTGATTGGATATGGTGAAAGCAACATTAGGTTTTTTGTTTTTGTTTAAATTAAAAGAATTTTTAATTTAAATTCAATTAATTAACATATATTATTAGATTCAGAGGTAGAGGTCAGTGATTCATCAGTCTTATATAATACCCAGTGCTCATTATATCAGGTGTCCTCCTGAATGTCTATCACCCAGTTACCCTGTCCCCCCACCCTTCCTTCCTTCCGGTAACCCTCAGTTTGTTTCCTATAGTTAAGAGTCTCTTATGGCTTATCTCCTGCTCTGCTTTCGTCTTGTTTTATTTTTTCCTCTCTTCCCCTATGATCCTCTGTTTTGTTTCTCAAATTCCAGATATGAGTGATATCATATGATAATTGTCTTTCTCTGATTGACTTATTTTACTTAGCATAATACTCTCTAGTTCCAACCACATCACTGCAAAAGGAAGATTTCATTTTTTTGATGGTCAGGTACTATTCCATTGTATATATACACACCACATCTTCTTTATCCATTCATCTGTCGATGGACATCTGGGCTCTTTCCACAGTTGGGTTATTGAGGACATTGCTGCTATAAACATTGGGGTACAGGTGCCCGTTTGGTTCACTACCTTTGTATCTTTGGGGTAGATACCTAGTAGTGCAATTGTTGGTTTGTAGGATAACTCTGTTTTCAACTTTTTGAGGAACCTTCATATTGTTTTCCAGAGTGGCTGCCCCAGCTTGCATTCCCACCAACAGTGTAGGAGGGTTCCCCTTTCTCCACATCCTCGTCAACATCTGTCGTTTCCTGACTTGTTAATTTTAGCCATTCTGACTGGTGTGAGGTGGTATCTCATTGAGGCTTTGATTTGGATTTCCCTGATGCCGAGCGATGTTGAACATTTTTTCATGTGTCCGTTGGCCATTTGGATGTCTTCCTTGCAGAAATGTCTGTTCATGTCTTCTGTCCATTTCTTGATTGGATTATTTGTTATTTGGGTGTTGAGTTTGATAAGTTCTTTATAGATTTTGGATACTAGCCCTTTATGTGATATGTCATTTGCAAATCTCTTCTTCCATTCTGTCGGTTGTCTTTTGGTTTTGTTGACTGTTTCCTTTGCTGTGCAAAAGCTTTTTATTTTGATGAAGTCCCAGTAGTTCATTTTTGCCCTTGCTTCCATTGCCTTTGGAAACATGTCTAGCAAGAAGTTGCTGCAGCTGAGGTCACAGAGGTTGCTGCCTGTGTTCTCCTCTAGGATTTTGATGGGTTCCTGTCTCACATTTAGGTCTTTCATCCATTTTGAGTTTATCTTTGTGTGTGGTGTAAGAAAATGGCTGTCCAATTTTCCCAACACCATTTGTTGAAGAGACTGTCTTCTGTTCATTGGATCTTCTTTCCTGCTTTGTTGAAGATTAGTTGACCATAGAGTTGGAGGGTCCATTTGTGGGTTCTCTATTCTGTTCCATCGATCTATGTGTCTGTTTTTGTGCTAGTACCATACTGTTTTGATGATTACAGTTTTGTAACAGAGCTTGAAGTCTGGTATTGTGATGTCACTAGCTTTGATTATCTTTATCAACATTCCTTTGGCTTTTTGGGGTCTTTTCTGATTCCATACAAGTTTTAGGATTATTTGTTCCAGCTCTGTGGAAAAAGTTGATGGTATTTTGATAGGGATTGCTTAGAATGTATAGATTACTCTAGGTAGCATAGACATTTTCACAACATTTGTTCTTCCAGTCCATGAACTTTTCCCATTTCATTGTGTCTTTCTCACTTTCTTTCATGAGTGTTCTATAGTTTTCTGAGTACAGATCCTTTACCACTTTGGTTAGGTTTATTCCTAGGTATCTTATGTTTTTTGGTACAGTTGTAAATGGGATTGACGCCTTAATTTCTCTTTCTTCTGTCTTGTTGTTAATGTATAAAAATGCAAGTGATTTCTGTGCCTTGATTTTATATCCTGCCACTTTGCAGAATTCCTGTATAAGTCCTAACAATTTGGGGGTGGAGTCTTTTGGGTTTTCCACATAGAGTATCAATTACATTAGGTTTTTAATGTTATTTTAGCATTGGAATGTGAAAGAAAGTTGTAAGAAATACTTGTTTGTACAATGTCTCAAAGATTAAGTATTTCAATACTGATAGGCCTTGTTGACCTTTTTTTTTTTTAAAGATTTTATTTATTCATTTGACAGAGACAGATACAGTGAGAGAGGGAACACAAGCAGGGGAGAGGGAAAGGGAGAAGCAGGCCTCCCATGGCGTGGGGAGCCTGATGTGGGGCTCGATCCCAGGACCCTGGGATCATGACCTGAGCCGAAGGCAGATGCTTAACAACTGAGCCACCCAGCCACCCCCCTTGTTGACCTTTTTATCCCAAGGACATTATGTTAGTCCATTTGGGCTGCTATAACAGAATGCCATAGACCAAGTAGCTCATAAACAATAGAAATTTATTTCTCACAGTTCTGGATGTTTGGAAGTCCAAGGGCAAGGTGCTAGCAGATTTGGCATCTGTTGAGGACCCACTTCCTGGTTCATAAACAATTATCTTCTTGCCGTGTCCTCACATGGTGAAAGGGACAAGGGAACTCTCTGGGGTCTTTTTTATAAGGGCTCCACCTTCATGATCCAGTCAACTCCCAGAGGCCCCACCTCCTAATACCATCACATTGGGCGTTAACACTTAACATATGAATTTGAGGGGGACAAACATTCAGTCTATAGCATACAGTAATATTGATTTTATGTGGTATTACTAATTTTGTTTAAGCAATCCTTTGGCACAGTTGCCATCACCAAATTATCATGGCAGTTTAAACTTAAAAAAACCAATGAATTATCTCTATGTTTGACACACTTTGTCTCATAACTACCAACTATAGTAGGAATTATTGTGTCCATTTTACAGGTGAGAAAACTAAAGCTCAGAGAAGCTAGTAACTTTTCAAAGGTCTCTGACTCAAATCAAGATTTAATGCAAGAATGAGACTGAATTCATTTGAATTCAAACACTATTTTTCCAAATCTCTTAAAAAGCCTAACAGACATGTTCATTTCAACAGGTTTTCATGATAATAATTTTCAATGATTTCATTTAGATTGTATGCAGTTGCTACCTAAACAATTATAGGCTACTTCAGGGGGCCTATATGTAGGAGATGCTCCCAGTGTTTCATTTGTTTCCCAATTATTCCCTTGGCACTTATTATGTCCACACACAACAAGCTGTGTATGCATATGTGTGTTCACTTCTAGCATATGTATGTCTTTGCAGACAACAGGTACTGGGAATTCATGCCCCTCCCACCCCATGATTGCAGACAGGATTTGGTGGGGATATTCCTGGGTTGGGTAACTCTGAGATCTATGTTTCATCCTGTCTCCCAGAGTTCCCTGTGGCATTAAAGTTCAGTTGCCCACAGTAATAACTTGCACGATAACATATTCATTATGGCTACTATATGCCAAAATTTGTGTGCACCTTCCCTCCTACCCCAAAATTCATATGTTGAAACCTAATACATGGGGCGCCTGGGTGGCTCAGTCAGTTAAGCGACTGCCTTCGGCTCAGGTCATGATCCTGGAGTCCCAGGATCAAGCCCTGAGTCAGGCTCTCTGTTCAGTGGGGGAGGGCTTCTCCTTCTCCCTCTGCCCCCTCCCAACTTGTGTTCTCTCTCTTTCACTTGCTACTCTCTCAAAAAAATAAATGAAATCTTAAAAAAAAAAAGAAAGAAAAGAAACCCAATGCCCAATGTAATGGTATTAAGAGGTGGGGCCTTTGGAAGGTGCTTAGATCATGAGGGTGGAGTCCTTGTGAATGGGATTAGTGCATTTATAAAAGACACCCCATATAGCTTACTAGCCCCTTTTGCCATGTGAGTAATGGCTAGAAGGTACCATCTAGGAACCAGAGAGGGGTCCCTCAAAGACTGAATTTGCCTGGGCCTCGATCTTGGACTAGCCTCCAGAATTATGAGGAATATATATACATCTGTTGTTTATAAGCCACCCAGTATATGGTGTTTTGTTATAGCCGTCTGAGCAGAATATGACATTGACTTTCTTCTCTTGCCTGCCTTACTTCCCTTTTCCAATAGTGTGTTTGTTTGTTTGTTTGTTTTTGTTTTTTTGATCACTCCAAGTTAACTACTTTCACTTGATTCCTTATCTCAAAATCTGTTTCTAACGTAACCCAAACTAGGACACCATCTTACCGATTTGTTATGGATACCCGAAGTAAAACTTTTGGCCTGAAGCACAGACAAATCCAATCACAGGCTGGAACCTCTCATCTGGAATTTACAAAGATGGCTTCTCATGTGCTCTGCTGGTTGTCTATTCCTTGTTTTTGCCTCCTTATCTCTATTTTATTTGACTGCACGCTAGAAGTCCCAATTCGCTGCTCTCTTTCTTCCCTTTTTTTTTTGGCAATGCATTTGGGGCTGACTTTCTGGTTATTAGGTAGACTTTCTCTACTTTACCTACCTAATCTTTTTTTTTTTTAAAGATTTTATTTATTTATTTGAGAGAAAGAGAATGAGAGATAGAGAGCACGAGAGGGAAGAGGGTCAGAGGGAGAAGCAGACTCCTTGCTGAGCAGGAAGCCTGATGTGGGACTCGATCCTGGGACTCCAGGATCATGACCTGAGCCAAAGGCAGTCACTTAACCAACTGAGCCACCCAGGCGCCCTACCTACCTAATCTCTTGACACTACATGTTACTTCTATGTGTTAGTTATCTATTGTTGCATAACAAATTACTACCAAATATTTTTTAGCTTATGACAATAAATATTTGTTATCTTACAGTTTCTGTGGGTCAGGAATCTGGGTGCAGCTTAGCTGTGTGCCTCTGGCTCAAGCTGACAGTCAAATTATCAGCTAGAAGTATGATCTCATATGAAGGTTTGACTGAGGGAGATTTGCTTCCAAATTCACTCATGTGGTTGTTGAAAAGCTTTGGTTCCTTGCTGTATGGGTCTCTCCACCGGACTACCTCTTGACATGGTGTATTAGTCTACTCAGGCTGCCATAACAAAATACCACCAACTGGGTTACTAATTGCCAGACATTTATTTTCTCAGTTATGGAGGCTAGAAGTCCATAGTCAAGGTCGCAGCAGTTTTAGCTTTAGATGAGAACTCTATTCCTGGCTTTTAGACAGTTGCTTTCTCTGTGTCCTTACATGGCCTTTATTCTGTGCATGTTTGAAGAAAGAGAGATTTCTGATGTCTCTTCCTCTTCTTATAAGGACACAGGCCCTTATGTCCTCACTTAACCTTAATTACCTCTCTAGAGGCCCCATCTCCTGATACGATCACATTGGGGGTCAGAGCTTCAACATATGGATTTTGGGAGAGACACATTTCAGTCTCTGATACATGGCACAGGAGAGAGTGAGAGAGTAAGTGAGAAAAGCATCCTTAATGAAAGTGATAGCCTTTTCTAATCTCATCTTGAAGGTGATATCCCATCACTTCTGCTGTGTTCTATGTGATAGAAGTTAGTCCATGAGTTTAGCCCACATTCAAGAGGAGAAGATTAAACAAGCATGTGAATTTAGTAGGCAAAGATCATTAGGAGTATATAGGAAAAACTCTCTGTGTGCCTTCCTTTACTCACACACATAATACTTAGGACACCAAATATGTGGGGCTTTTTTTCCCACACATCAGGCAATTCTCCGTGACATCAGCTGGATGTCCTACCGTTTAATTCAATTTAATTCTGACTTGCCAGAGTAAGTGCAGACCCCGTAGGTTAAGGGCTCATCCCACAAGACTGCCCTCAATTTCAAATGCCAGTAGCAAGTAGTAAGTTCCCAGGTTACCCACAACTTCTTTGTGATTTGGTTACAAAAGAGCTTCCTACAGTCCCCTCCTTGGAATTGATCATTTGCCAAAACAGCTCACAGAACTCAGGGAAACACTTACATTTATAGTTTAATATATAATGAAGTTTATGATAAAGGATACCAACGAACAGCCAGATGAAGGGACACACAGGGTAAGGTGTGAAGGATTCTGAGTGCAGGAGCTTTTGTCTCTGTGGAGTTGGGATGTGTCACCCTTTCCAGCAGGTGGATATGTTCACCAGCCAGGAAGCTCTCAGAACCCAGTACTTCAGGGATTTTTATGGAACCTTCATCATGTAGGCATGATCAATTATAAGCTCCATTTCCAGTCTTCTTCCCTCTCCGGAGAATGGACAATGTGGGTGTAGTGAATATGTGGGGTACCTCCATGGTCTGCTACAAGTACCCATATCTCAGTAGGTTGCTGTGAGAATTAAATACGGTTATATACATATAACATCCCAAATTTTATAATTTTCTAGAGCAAGCATTCATGGGGGATTTTACTAGTTACTAACAGGTTTGATTCCTGGAGGGAAACATTCATTAGACAATAAGCTAGGGAAGAATATTACCCTGAAGGGTTCCATTGGGTAGATTCTAGAAACTGCATTAGAAGTTTGGCCATCATCTAAAATATGTGGGTTCCTTGACCCCATTTATATCCACTCTGCTTTCCTAAACTTCAGCAGACACTTAGCAATTCTGGTATCAAATTCAAGAATAAAGTAAATCGTGGGGCGTCTGGGTGGCTCACTTGTTAACCATCTGCCTTCAGCTCAGGTCATGATCCCAAGGTCCTGGGATCGAGCCCCACACTGGGCTCCCTGCTCAGCGGGAAGCCTGCTTCTCCCTCTCCCACTCCCCCTGCTGTGTTCCCTCTCTTGCTGTGTCTCTCTCTGTCAAATAAATAAATAAAATCTTTAAAAAAGAAAAGAATAAAGTAAATTGTATGCTCAAAGGGGAGAATGAACCAGTTGTATTTGTATGCATGTGATGAGGAAAGAGAGGAGGCTGTATTCTAACTGAGGGTGTTATAAATCGAGAACTTGGGTGAGAAAGGTACACATAGATTAATTTATAGAATCCTGACAGCAATGCTACTTTTAAAATAGCACCTATAGGCTCTCTGGCAAAGGAAAAGTATAACAGCTGGAACTGCTCCAGCCTCAGGCTTGTAAAACCACCAGTAAGTGAATCCAATAAACAGATGCACATTCCTACCTTGAACCACACCTCCTCCCCCACACTCTTCCACAAATCCTACACACCAACCCTCATGAAAATATTTAAAGTCGGTTTGCAAAATCAAGGCCTCAACCCACACTCATTACAGCCACAATCTCTTATCGCCTCTCCTTTGGCCATTTCCCAATATGCTGACTCTCTTTGCCAACTTTGCCTGCTTCACATGTCAGAGCAGAGCTTGTCTTGGGCAGAGTTATTCCTAAAGGATATGGAATAGGATGGAGCCTTCATCCATATCTGGATCCATTCTTGAGCTTTCTAGAGGAGTGTGGTTCAACCAGCTAGGAATCCCTACAGCAAAGTCATTGGTTCATTTGGTAAATGTTTTCAATTCTAATTTATGACAAGCACTGTGCCAGGCACCAAGGACACAACAGGGCACAAGCCTTAGACCTCTCCCTTAAGGGAAGTCTGATAGGGAGACAAACAGATGAGTGGGAGCGCAGAGCATCATGGGAGCACACAGGAGGGGGAGGGGCAGGCTTGGCACACGAAGCTCCTTGAGGAAGGGAGAATTGGAATCAGCAAAGTGGAGGTGGAAAAGATAGACGTGAAAGGAATTGAGGGAAGACTATATGAACAGTCATGGGAGTAAGATTCCAGATTAATTTGCCAACCAGGTGATTATAAGAGACTAAAGAGAGCACTATATCCATCAGGTCCTGGCTTCTTGGTCTACAAGCTGGCCATCAAGCTGTGGGTGTTGGAAAGAAGTCCAGCAGTGCTGGCAAGATGCTGAGTCCAGGGTGAGTTCGGTTGGGCCATGGGGTATGTTTGAAATTTGAATTTGAATGTCTTTGGGAATTATGGACTTTTTGCAGTTTGCCCCAAACCCTGCCACTTTTTAGTGTTGTAAACCAGTGGTTTATGTATTACGTTGCCTGTCTGGCTCCTTTGTGATCCTGTTCCCTGGTCTGTGTCATTCCCTTGATTTTTAATGTAAGGAGCTTGATTGCTATATAAATAGATCATTCATTTATTCTTTCATTCAACAAATATTTATTTTAGCTCTGGGAAGGGGGTTGGGTACCCAGTGGTAATTTTGGCTTCAGTGGAGATGATAGTCTGAAGAGGAAGACAAATAAGTAAATAAGCAAATGGGTATATAATATACAAATAATGACAAGTTTGTTGAGGGTAATGTGAGATGGTAATAAGGGCCTACTTTAGAATGGATGGCTGGAGAGCCTCTCTGAGGGAGAATATTTAAGCCAAGACTAGAAGAAGAAGAAAGTTTTTGGAAGAGTTTGGGGGGAATGTGCTCCAGGCAACAAAAGTGAAGCCACGTGTGAAGTTGAGCAGTTGGTAACTTGCACAAGGGAGTTTCTGCTCACCAAACCGTGAACCCTGGCATGGGGCTGTGTCTGTCCAGAGGAAGAGATATGCAAATTGCGGGATGGTGAGCAGGGACTCCATGAGAAGGCCCTGGCTGGGAAAGACCAAAGACCAATCTTTGAACTCTGGAGAATAGACGTCCTTTTAAGGTAGAATGAGTATTTGAGGTGTGTGTCTGTGTGTGTGGGGGATGGAGGTAGGGGATAGATCAAGCTGCAGGTGGTACGGGAAATCCAGTCATGTTGGAGGAAGGCAATTTGTGGAGATGAGGGTGACAGGGACACACCGGGGGGGGGTGCATCTCGGCTAGGAAGACCCAATAAGGCAAGTCATCTGGCTTCCAGGCAGATCCATGCCCTGGGAAACAAAGATTTAGAAATACAAAGCAATGAAGGGAAGGAGGCAGGTAGAACAAGCCCAGACTTAGGCTGATGGAACCTGGTGACACTGGTTTCCAGCACCATGGGAAAGAGGAAGAAAGGAGAGGGGAAAAAGGGTCAGATTTAAGTAACAGTGCAGGGACCCAGTCACCAGAACTGGTGCCTAGGATCAGAGAAGAGTCGGGGCAAGGCTCTTGGGATACAGGGTATTGGCTGCTGGCCTTTAAATTCCTTCCTTATAAAACTTAACTTCGGGGAGTGCCCAGAGCAGAGCTTGGTTTGTAGGAAGTAATTAAGCTACATCAGATCTGAAGATTAGATGGACAATATGAAGATCCAGGCAAGTCATAACATGATCTACACGTCTGGTGTCTTTAAGCAAAGTAGAGCATATATGCAGTTTGATGTGACTCAGTCTGGGTGCACCAGTGGTGACTCTTAGTCATTTCTACATTATTTTTCAGTTGTGTCAGGCATTTCTTATCCACCACCTCACATCCTCATGACACTGCTGTCCCTAGGGTCCCTGGCCACTTGTTTTCCCCAGCTGCTATGGCAACTGGCTTCACATGGGTGCAACCCAAGAGTGTCCTGCTTCCTGCCCCTGCTGTGCATTACTTGCTCACTGCTCTGGGCTTCCCCCAAAGCCTCGGAGGTGTGAGATGCTGAACTGGCATCAGGTTACATGCAACCTGAAAGTGTGGGGGAGTGAATGTCCTGTGAAGTGAACTTTAGTCAAAGTGAGATGGAAGCTAGTTGATAAATCCTTCCTTCTCCTGCTGAGACATACTAGCTTATATGTCTCAGAAGATGATTGTGTGACATGGAACAATTGTTCTTGTTTCCAAGCAGTGGCCAACTCCATGGCCTTCCTTCTCTGCCACACTCCCCCTTTGCCTCTTTCCACCTCATGGTATTGTACCTTTAATAAAGTAGTAGTACATAAGCTTTTGCCTCAGGTTTTGCCAAGGTACAATCAGTTTCCAAACTGTGCTGGGGTCAGTGGCTTATAGGTCAATAGCTGCACAGTTCAATATTAGCCAAGAGCCACACCTGGCTGTAGAGCCCCTGAAATGTGGCTGGTCCTAATTAAAATGGGGCATAAGTGTAAAACACACATCAGATTTTAAAAATGTACAAAAAGGATTTAAAATATCTCATTAGTAATTTTAAAATATTTATTACATGAAGAAATGATAATATTTTTGATATATTGAGTTAAATAAAATCTACTATGAACATTAATTTCACCTAGTTCTTTTTAACATTTTAAAGTGTGGCTGTAGGGGCGCCTGGGTGGCTCAGTTGGTTAAGCGGCTGCCTTCGGCTCAGGTCATGATCCCAGAGTCCTGGGATCGAGCCCTACGTCAGGCTCCCTGCTCAGTGGGGAGTCTGCTTCTCCCTCTGCCTGCCTCTCTGCCTACTTGTGCTTTCTCTCTATCTCTCTGTCAGATAAAGAAATAAAATCTTAAAAAAAAAAAGGGTGGCTGGAATATTTCCACTGGACAGAACTTGTCTAGAGTTTGTGGAATCCAACTCTTAACCCATTTGAAAGTTTAGAACCATACCTGGCAGTTTCCCATCTCTTTTTGTTCTTTTGGGACTTCTCTTGTTTTCTACAATTTCTTTAAGAGTTATGAATCAGGAATGCAGTCAAGAAGTGATACTTCCAAACCAAGGGAATATTTTTATATGGGTTAAAAGAAGCAATAGCTTGTATATTTTGTCTATGAGAATATTAAAATGGCCATCTGTATTTGTTAATGCATAATTTTTCAAGATGTTACATTTATAATTTAAACTATTAAGTGAACAAAGGCCTCTATTTGATGCCTTACCAGGCATATTAACATAAGTGCAATAGGTGTGCAAAAGGCTAACAGTTTTATAAGCATTAATCTTCTCGTATATTTTATTATACGTATTTTCTGTGCTATAATTGAATATCATGAGTATAGTGCCTAAGGATTAACTTTTGTGCCTTTTTTTTTTTTTGTTCGCTGCTATTATCAATCACATGTTATGATTTGGCAGGCTAAATTAAATTTGTTGCAGGATTTGGCCCTGCTCCTTTCTCTGGAATTTCCTTGTGGCTTTCTTGCCTAGGGAGGGTATTTCATCATCAAATTGTCTTATTAAGCTCTCATGCACATGACATTGGCTACGCACTAGATATAGTACCAGTCAAATAGCCGTGGATTCCACTCTGTTCTATAAAAAGACAAGGTTCTGGCTTGAAGTCACATTCCTTCTCTTGAAATTTGGTTCTGGCTGGATTGAAATATTGCTAAAGAACGGTTTGGTGTGAAGTTGCTTGAGGGATAAGAGTTGAGTGAGTTCATACTTAAAAGGAATGTGACTTGAGTGGGAGGGAGGAAAGGGGTGAGGAGTCTGCTTCAAGCTGAGCGGGGAACGAGGGACCAGGTTTTGAAGATTCAAAAGGAACAGTGATTTTAAAACAACACATCAAATTCACTTGCCATAACACCCTACCTAAGTGTAAACTTTTTAGTTTTAGTTGTAAGTCAACATGATAGCAGACTACGTTCCTTTTATTTTTGGTGATCAATTTCTTGTTAAAAAAAAAATCCAGGAAACCTACTATCCCAGGTTTTGAAATATCGAATTTGAATGTTGAATTTATTCCAACATGATTCTAAAGATGACCTACAATATTTTCCCAGCAGACACAGTGTTTGAATTGATCCCAACAGCCAGATTCAGAGGTGAGTTTCACATGCTGAAGGTTTATTAATTTCCCTTATTTTCTAGCCTCTAAATTCTGTTTTCATTGAAATTTTCTTTTCTTCCTAAATATAAGAAACTAAGTGTAGAGAACCAATTCTATCAAAAGCTTTATTTTGATAAGAGAGGACTTAACGAAAAGTTGATTAAAGATTTGCTTGTAACTGAACTGCTAAATTAGTATTAACTTCATTCAAAAGCATAAACAAGCAGAGCCCTGCCTGGGACAATCCCAGTAAATCCGGAATCAAGAATTTCAAACTAAAGTCCCTAACCTGTTTTGCAGTCTTCCAGGGAGGTTAGAGTTACAGGTAGTACAGTAATAGAAAGGTAAAGCTTATGTCGCATTCACAGCCCATGAGGATCTTTATCTACCCTGTAGAAGTTCACCTGCAAAGCAGACTTAAGCCCACACCACAGTCTTGTCCAGTCTGGTTTTGTTATGTTAAATAAACATCTTTTAAAAATTACCGTTAACAGCTTTCACTGCTCATAAAATTAAGGTTACTCTGTTGACATTTTATGACCCAGAGAGGTAGATTATCATAGATAGAAAATGTGAAAGAAAATGAACTATACCTTAGATTTTTTTTTTTTGTCAACCAACTTAAAGTATAATATTAACAGCAAACATCATCATGATAGTCGCTTTTGAAATTATAGAGACTTAAGGGATGATATCCATGCTAAGTTTGGAACAGAGGACTTGGCTGACCTGGGATTGGTAAACAGTGGGAAGGTTGTGGCTTTGTTGTGTGGCCAGAGGGGCTGTATTTTACTCATTGTTATCCTCCAACCCCAAATATAGTTCTGATACATAGTGAGCCCTTGTAAATGTAGACTGAATGAAGGATGGGAAGCTAGGGGTCATCAGTGGTGTTGCCAACTCACCAGGGCAAGTACTAGCTGTGAGCCAGGAATGGGACCAGGTGGAAGTTGAGGAGGTAATGGGAGAGTAGTACAGGGAGACGCTGCTAAGGTTTTCTGGTGCATTCTCACCTTTAGGATTGCATGTGTACTTTTCTTTCTTTTTTTTAAAAATAAAGATTAATGGGGCGCCTGGGTGGCTCAGTTGGTTAAACATCTGCCTTCGGCTCAGGTCATGATCCCAGGGTCCTGGGATCCCATCGGGCTCCCCGCTCAGCGGAAAGCCTGTTTCTCCCTCTGCCTGTCGCTTTCCCTGCTTGTGTTCTCTTTCTCACTTGTGCTCTCTCTCTCTCTCTCTGATAAATAAATAAAATCTTAAAAAAATAAAATAAAGATTTATTTATTTATTTTAGAGAGAGAGAGTGAATGGGGGTAGTGTTAGAGGGAGAGAGAGAATCTTGAAGCAGACTCCCCACTGAGCGCAGAGTCTGACATGGGACTCTCTCCCAGGACTCTGAGATCATGACCTGAGCCGAAACCAAGAGTCAGCCGCTTAACTGACTGAACCACCCAGGTGACACATGTATGCTTTTTGGAGAGGCATGTTAGAGGTGCTCTGCAAGAGAGGTCCACCTGGATACAGGTCCAGTGGAACTAAGCAGAATAAGGAAAGTAAGTTGAGTCATAACTGTGTTCATGGTAAGTGGAAACACATTTTTGAGGACTGCAAAAGGAACCTGAGAAAAATTAAGTATAAAGCTATTGAAAACACTGAAAAAAAAAGCTAAGTTCATTTATAAAGAACATATTTAATATTGCTTTTTAAAAAGAAAATAAAGAAGGGTGCCAGAGTGTCTCAGTCTGTTAAGTGTCTGCCTTCTGCTCAGGTCATGATCCCAGGGTCTGCTGGGCTCCCTGCTCAGTGGGGAGGATTCTGCTCTTCCCTCTTTCTCTGCTCCCCCCCACCCCCCCAGCTCATGTGTACTCTCTCTCTCTCTTTTCTCGTGCACGCTCATGTGCGCACTCTGGAAAAAAAAGAATAAGCTAATAATTGCATTAACGGTATGTGTACCATTTTCCTTTTAAACATAAAATGATGTTTGGGCTATCGCACTTAGTGTAGTTGCTAACAACAAAGATGTGGTGGGAGGGCCAAGAAGAG
This sequence comes from Callorhinus ursinus, assembly GCF_003265705.2. Classification (NCBI taxonomy): domain Eukaryota; kingdom Metazoa; phylum Chordata; class Mammalia; order Carnivora; family Otariidae; genus Callorhinus; species Callorhinus ursinus. Next base: position 128,424,394 of record NW_027397063.1, on the reverse strand, counting down.
GGAACTAAGTGAGCATCTCATGTGCCAGGTCTTAAGATAAAGGCTTTGCACGTGTCAACCCCTGTGACCCTCACAATATATTACTAACACTTGAGAAGTTGACAATGCCTCATAGAGAACATGCAAGAAAGTTCTATTCCCCCTTGTAATAATTCCATATATAGTACACAAATACACACATATTTTAAGTTTCCAACACCAAAGAAGGCACTCCTCACACTTTCCATAATCTCAGTTTCTTTCACATATGTAATTGCCATTAACAATTTGATATGTGGCTCAACAAATTTTTTTTATTTGCACGTATGTATATGACTTTTTAAATGTGAAGGTAATTGTAGAGGAGCACAATTCATTGGAACATAAATATGAAATGATTTAATTTTAAAAAAATGACTTTCTCCCAACTGTGATGTTTTAAACTTCTCTTTCTTGTTAGGTGGTATGTAGGTTCCTTAATGAAATTTCAGTCCCTTTCCATAACTTTCCTGTTACTTTCAGTTATTAGAATGATTTCCTTTCAATATTTATGATTCTATATTTTTTAAGACTTTAGTCTTAAATGCAATTCAGAGAGAATTTCCTCCCCTGAATCTCAGTGAAGGTCAGATCTGTGTGGGATCCAACTGCTCGGTCTGAGTGGGAGTGGGGTTAGGGAACTTGCCTGCAGCCTTTTCTTGGTTGGCTGTATCTGCTATTCTAGTCTTTATGAGCTCGATGAAGGCCATAGAAGTATCCATATGCTCCTTGCAAGAGAGGCTTGCTTCCATTCAACCTTGGTGGGCATCAGTAGCCCTTTGTCATATTTAGATACCTCTTCCAGCCAAGGATGGCATCTTTTCTCATTCTTTAATAGGGCGCACCTCTGTCCCCATCCAACACCCAACTATGGGGGTTCTAAGAGTTCTTCTGGTCTCAACTGCTCGCCAAAACTATCTATAAGGCTGGCAGACACATGTGGGATCCCTTCTTCCATCTCTGTCAGAAATCAAGAACTTGATGGGGATGGGAGCAATTCTGACTTTCTTTCTACCTGGTACCCCCTGCCACTGGCCACTTGCCATCTCTCTCCTGTTCTCTCCTCCTATCGGGGAGACCATTTAGATCTGCTGGTCCTATGTGGGGAGCACAGAGCAGATCATTAGATCTGCTGGCCAACCAGACATGCAGATGAGGAACAACATGTCTAACTCTTTTTCTTGCAGTCACCCCCAGTTTTTACGAGCAGTTCTGTTGGAGCCTCACTAGAGATTGTCCACCTTGTTGTGGGGGAGGGGAAACAACTCTCTCTCTCTCCCCCTTGCAAGGGGAGCTGAGGGAATACTCTTTTTATGAATTGCTATTGTAAGCCTGGTGACCTCCTCCCCTCTCAGTTCTCTTTTTATGTGGACTGGAGGAGGGTCATATGGTGGTGGGTGGTGGTAGGTCTTGTTGTACATTTTTGTTTCTGTAAGGTCTGTGGGAAGGAGGGTGAACCCAGTCTTGACTGCTTTGTGCACATAAAACATGAAGTGCTTAGTGCCTTCTATTTTCAGCCCTGACCCTTAGGTGAAATTTTGCACTGTGAGAAAAATCCAAGTTGACATCTTGTTTCATATCCTCATACACTAAGAACTTGCTCCCTGTGCTGGTTGTTCTCTACTTGTCCCTCTGCCCAAGATCTATTTTCCACCTTTATTTGTCCTGCAGTGTGCCCTGGAAAAGCTGACTTCTATGGATTACATTATTTTGGTTTCCTTGTCCTCTTGCTTCTGGTTGGTTCTGGCTAAAAGGGACACTGGTAGGAGATTGGAGAGTGGTAAAGAAGGAAATCGGGATATTTATAAACCTCTCTCTCAACCCATGATCCTCTGTGGCTGAAGGGCCTGCCTAGCTGCCATTCTTCCTTAGCCCTCTTGCTACTTTAGCTCAAGACTGGTAAAACTTCCCACTCTTGCTAATACCAGGGTGCATTACCATCCTGGGTTGCTTCCCTTAACCCTTTCTGTTCCTTTAACCCTGACACACCTTTGAAAAGAGCCCCTTCATTAAAATAATTTTAGTTAAATCCTTTGAGTGGGTCATCTGTTTCCTGTCATGACAGGACAACATGGTCCCCTTTTCCATTAGCAGAATATTCTGAGGTCTACCATGTCATTAGAAATATATTTATTAAAATGAAAATGGCTGCATAATCTAATCACAAGGAAACATCAGCCATACTCAAATTGAGGGGCATTCTACAAAGTAATTGGCTTCTTCTCTTTAAAAATGTCAAAGTCATGAAAGACAAAGGAAGATGAAGGAACTATTCCAGATTAAAGGAGACTCAAGATCCTTGGCAAGTAAATGCAATAGCTGGCCTTGACCCTAAAGAAAAGGACCCTAAAGAAAATTTTTAAATTTTGCTGTAAATAACAAATGTGTGTGTGTTTGTGTCTGTGTGTACGTAGAAGAAGGGGAGAGAGAGAGGGAGGGAGGGAGGGAGGATAAAGCAACTGTGATAAAATGTTGACATTTGGGGAATTCATTCTACTGTTTTTACAACTTTTCTGGAAGTCTGAAATTACCTCAAGATGAAATGAGTGTGCAGTGTACATGACCTCTGCCTTGCTGTGGGTCGTTTATGTAGGTTGTCTCCCATTTTTTCCAGGACAAGCAGTCCTGCAGTGAACACCCTTGTACACATATCTCTCTGTACGTGTGCCAATATTTCTGATGAACAGAGTCGAAGAAATAGAGCTGTTGAATTAAAGGTCATACATATTATACATTTTGGCAGATTTTGCCAAGTTGCGAAGACTGTTTAGTAAACACCTACAATCTGTTTTATGTTAGAGCAAAAATATGAGAGACCTTTTATTAAAAAGTTAGATTGTAACCTACATAAATCAGTCTTTCAAACTGATCAAATTTAAGCCACTAGAGTTAAGTTATTTGCACATATATGAGCTGCTCCTCCCCCCACCCCTTGGTCTGTTACTTTTTTTTGTTAAGATTTTTTATTTATTTATTTGAGAGACAGAGTGAACGAGAGAGGAGAGAGAATACATGAACAGGGGCAGGGAGAAGCAGGGAGAGGCAGAATCTCCACTGAGCAGGGGGCCTGATGTGGATCTCAAACCCAGGACCCTGGGATCATATCCTGAGCTGAAGGCAGACACTTCACTGACTGAGTCATCCAGGTGCCCATGGTCTGTCACATATTCAATGCCCTGTTGTCTGTATCCCTCCTATGCCCTGGAGCTTGTGACTCTTCTTTTTTTTTTTAAATTTTTTATTGGTATATTAATCACCATACATTACATCATTAGTTTTTGATGTAGTGTTCCATGATTCATTTTTTGTGTATAACACCCGGTGCTCCATGTAGAACGTGCCCTCTTTAATACCCATCACCAGGCTAACCCATCCTCCCACCTCCCTTCCCTTTAGAACCCTCAGTTTGTTTCTCAGAGTCCATCATCTCTCATGGTTTGTCTCCCCCTCTGATTTCCCCCCTTCATTCTTCCCCTCCTGCTATCTTCTTTTTTTTTTTTTTTAACATATATTGTGTTATTTGTTTCAGATCTGTGATTCAACAGCCTTGCACAATTCACAGCGCTCACCATAGCACATACCCTCCCCAACACCTATCACCCAGCTACCCCATCCCTCCCACCCCCCACCACTAGAGCAACCCTCAGTTTGTTTCCTGAGATCAAGAATTCCTCTTATCAGTGAGGTCATATGATACATGTTGTTCTCTGATTGGCTTATTTCGCTCAGCATAACACCCTCCAGTTCCATCCACGTCATTGCAAATGGCACGATCTCATTCCTTTTGATGGCTGCATAATATTCCATTGTATATATATATCCCACATCTTCTTTATTCTTTCATCTGTCGATGGACATCTTGGCTCTTTCCACAGTATGGCTATTGTGGACATTGCTGCTATAAACATCGGGGTGCACGTACCCCTTCGGATCCCTCCATTTGTATCTTTGGGGTAAATACCGACTAGTGCAATTGCTGGATCATATGGTAGGTCTACTTTCAACTTTTTGAGGAACCTCCATACTGTTTTCCAGAGGGGCTACACCAGCCTGCATTCCCACCAACAGTGGAGGAGGATTCCCCTTTCTCCGCATCCCCGCCAACATCTGTCGTTTCCTGACTTGTTAATTTTAGCCATTCTGACTGGTATGAGGTGGTATCTCATTGAGCTTTTGATTTGGATTTCCCTGATGCCGAGTGATGTTGAACACTTTTTCATGTGTCTGTTGGCCATTTGGATGTCTTCTTTGGAAAAATGTCGGTTTATGTTTTCTGCCCATTTCTTGATTGGATCATTTGTTCTTTGGGTGTTGAGTTTAAGTTCTTTATAGATTTTGGATACTAGCCCTTTATCTGATATGTTATTTGCAAATCTGTTCTCCCATTCTGTCGGTTGTCTTTTGGTTTTTGTTGACTGTTTCTTTTGCTGTGCAAAAGCTTTTCATCTTGATGAAGTCCCAATAGTTCATTGGTGCCCTTGCTTCCCTTGCCTTTGGCGATGTTTCTAGGAAGAAGTTGCTGTGGCTGAGGTCGAAGAGGGTGCTGCCTGTGTTCTCCTTTAGGATTTTGATGGACTCCTGTCTCACATTTAGGTATTTCAACCATTTTGAGTCTATTTTTGTGTGTGGTGTAAGGAAATGGTCCAGTTTCATTGTTCTGCATGTGGCTGTCCAATTTTCCCAACACCATTTGTTGAAGAGACTGTCTTTTTTCCATTGGACACTCTTTCCTGCTTTGTCAAAGATTAGTTGACCATAGAGTTAAGGGTCCATTTCTGGGCTCTCTATTCTGTTCCATTGATCTATGTGTCTGTTTTTGTGCCTGTACCATACTGTCTTGATGATGACAGCTTTGTAATAGAGCTGGAAGTCCGGAATTGTGATGCCGCCAGCTTTGCTTTTCTTTTTCAATATTCCTCTGGCTATTCGGGGTTTTTTCTGGTTCCATACAAATTTTAGGATTATTTGTTCCCTTTCCTGGAAAAAAGTGGATGGTATTTTGATGGGGATTGCATTGAATGTGTAGAATGCTCTAGGTAGCATTGACAACTTCACAATATTTGTTCTTCCAATCCATGTACATGGAAAGTTTTTCCATTTCTTTGTGTCTTCCTCAATTTCTTTCAAGTGTATTTTATAGTTTTCTGAGTACAGATCCTTTACCTCTTTGGTTAGATTTATTCCTAGGTATCCTATGGTTTTGGGTGCAATTGTAAATGGGATCGACTCCTTAATTTCTCTCCTGTCTCGTTGTTGGTGTATAGAAATGCCACTGATTTCTGTGCATTGATTTTATATCCTGCCACTTTACTGAATTCCTGTATGAGTTCTAGCAGTTTTGGGGTGGAGTCTTTTGGGTTTTCCACATAAAGTATCATATCATCAGCAAAGAGTGAGAGTTTGACTTCTTCTTTGCCGCTTTGGATGCTGTTGATTTCTTTTTGTTGTCTGATTGCTGTGGCTAGGACTTCTAATACTATGTTGAATAGCAGTGGTGAGAGTGGACATCCCTGCCATGTTCCTGACCTTAGGGAGAAAGCTCTCAGTTTTTCCCCATTGAGAATGATATTTGCTGTGGGTTTTTCATAGATGGCTTTTATGATATTGAGGTATGTACCCTCTATCCCTATACTCTGAATAGTTTTGATCAAGAAAGGATGCTGTACTTTGTCAAATGCTTTTTGTGCATCTATTGAGAGGATCATACCATTCTTGTTCTTTCTTTAATTAATGTATTGTATCACATTGTTTGATTTGTGGATATTGAACCAACCTTGCAACCCAGGGATAAATTCCACTCGGTTATGGTGAATAATCCTTTTAATGTACTGTTGGATCCTACTGGCTAGTATTTTGGTGAGAATTTTTGCATCCATGTTCATCAAGGATATTGGTCTGTAATTCTCCTTTTTGATAGGGTCTTTGTCTGGTTTTGGGATCAAGGTAATGGTGGCCTCATAAAACGAGTTTGGAAGTTTTCCTTCCATTTCTATTTTTTGGAACAGTTTCAGGAGAATAGGTATTAATTCTTCTTTAAATGTTTGGTAGAATTCCCCTGGGGAGCCATCTGGCCCTGGGGTTTGTTTGTTGGGAGATTTTTGATGACTGCTTCAATTTCCTTAGTGGTTATAGGTGTGTTCAGGTTTTCTATTTCTTCCTGGTTCAGTTTTGGTAGTTGATACATCTCTAGGAATGCGTCCATTTCTTCCAGATTCTCTAATTTGCTGGCATAGAGTTGCTCATAATATGTTCTTATAATTATTTGTATTTCTTTGGTGTTGGTTGTGATCTCTCCTCTTTCATTCATGATTTTGTTGATTTGGGTCATTTCTCTTTTCTTTTTGATAAGGTTTATCAATTTTGTTAATTCTTTCAAAGAACCAGCTCTTGGTTTCATTGATCTGTTCTACTGTTCTTTTGTTTCTATTTCATTGATTTCTGCTCTGATCTTTATTATTTCTCTTCTCCTGCTGGGTTTAGGCTTTATTTGCTGTTCTCTCCAGCTCCTTCAGGTGTAGGGTTAGGTTGTGTATTTGAGACCTTTCTGGTTTCTTGAGAAAGGCTTGTATTGCTATGTACTTTCCTCTTAGGACTGCCTTTGCTGTATCCCAAAGATTTTGAACAGTTGTGTTTTCATTTTCATTGGTTTCCATGAATTTTTAAAAAATTTTCTTTAATTTCCTGGTTGACCCATTCATTCTTTAGTAGGATGCTCTTTAGCCTCCATGTACTTGAGTTCTTTCTGACTTTCCTCTTGTGATTGAGTTCCAATTTCAAAGCATTGTGGTCTGAAAATATGCAGAGAATGATCCCAATCTTTTGGTACCGGTTGAGACCTGATTTGTGACCTAGGATGTGATCTATTGTGGAGAATGTTCCATGGGCACTAGAGAAGAATGTGTATTCTGTTGCTTTGGGATGGAATATTCTGAATATATCTGTGAAGTCCATTTGGTCCAGTGTGTCATTTAAAGTCTTTATTTCCTTGTTGATCTTTTGCTTAGATGATCTGTCCGTTTCAGTGAGGGGGGTGTTAACATCCCCCGCTATTATTGTATTGTTGTCAATGTGTTTGCTTTTGTTATTAATTGGCTTATATAATTGGCTGCTCCCGTGTTAGGGGCATAGATATTTACAATTGTGAGATCTTCTTGTTGGATAGACCCTTTAAGTAGGATATAGTGTCCTTCCTTATCTCTTATTGTGAAGTCTTTGGTATAAAATCTAATTTGTCTGATATAAGGATTGCCACCCCAGCTTTCTTTTGGTGTCCATTAGCATGGTAAATGGTTTTCCATCCCCTCACTTTCAATCTGGAGGTGTCTTTGGGTCTAAAATGAGTCTCTTGCAGACAACATATTGATGGGTCTTCTTTTTTAATCCAATCTGATAGCCTGTGTCTTTTGATTGGGGCATTTGGCCCATTTACATTCAGGGTAACTATTGAAAGATATGAATTTAGTGCCATTGTATTGCCTGTAAGGTGACTGTTACTGTATATTGTCTGTGTTCCTTTCTGGTCTATGTTGCTTTTAGGCTCTCTCTTTGCTTAGAGGACCCCCTTCAATATTTCTTGTAGGGCTGGTTTTGTGTTTGCCAATTCCTTTAGTTTCTGTTTGTCCTGGAAGCTTTTTATCTCTCCTTCTATTTTCAATGACAGACTAGCTGGATATAGTATTCTTGGCTGCATATTTTTCTCATTTAGTGCTCTGAATATATCATGCCAGTCCTTTCTGGCCTGCCGGGTCTCTGTGGATATGTCTGTTGCCATTCTAATGTTTCTACCATTGTAGGTTACAGATCTCTTCTCCCAAGCTGCTTTCAGGATTTTCTCTTTGTCTCTAAGTTTTACTATTAGATGTCGGGGTGTTGACCTATTTCTATTGATTTTGAGAGGGGTTCTCTGTGCCTCCTGGATTTTGATGCCTGTTTCCTTCCCCACATTAGGGAAGTTCTCTGCTATAATTTGCTCCAATATACCTTCTTCACCTCTCTCTCTTTCTTCTTCTTCTGGGATTCCAATTATTCTAATGTTGTTTTGTCTTATGGTGTCGCTTGTCACTCGAATTCTGCCCTTGTGATCCAGTAGTTTATCTCTCTTTTTCTCAGCTTCTTTATTTTCCATCATTTGGTCTTCTATATCACTAATTCTCTCTTCTGCCTCCTTTATCCTAGCAGTTAACGCCCCCATTTTTGGTTGCACCTCATTAATAGCCTTTTTGATTTCAACTTGATTAGATTTTAGTTTATTTCTTCAGAAAGTGTTTCTCTAATAACATCCATGCTTTTCTCAATCCCAGCTAGTATCTTTAAAATCGTCATTCTGAACTCTAGTTCTGACATCGTACTAATGTCTGTATTGAGTAGATCCCTGGCAGTCGGTATTGCCTCTTGTTCTTTTTGTTGAGGTGATTTTTTCCATCTCGTCATTTTGTCCAGAGGAGAATAGATGAATGAGAGAACAAAATGCTAACAGGGTAACAACGTCCCCAGAAAATATACTCTAAACAAATCAGAAAAGACTTGAAACTGGGGGAAAAGAAAGGGAAAGAATGAAAAAAGAAAAAGAAAAAAAAAGACAAAGAAAATGATAAAAACAAACAAAAACAGAACAAAACAAAACAAAACAAAAACAGAATATGATTGAATATGATCAGGCTGGTGCATAGATCAGTGCCACACACTAGATTTTTGGTGTATTTTGGTATGTTAGAAGAAAGTGCCTCCCAAAATTTTAAAGAAAGAAAAACTTATATATGTACAAAAATAAGGGTTAATATGATGAAGGGATGGAATATGACTGTAAAGATGAAAATTATAAAAAATTTTATGAAAGAAATTGATAAGATAAGAAGTTGTTTGAAAAAAGAAAGAAAGGATTAAAAAAAAAAGGGAGAGAATGTGATCAGGCAGGAGACTAGAACAAAGCCATACACTAGAGATTAAGGGTATGTTTTGATCTGTTAGAAGAAACCGTATCTCAAAATTTTAAAGAGAGAACAACTTATATATATATATATATATATATATATATATATGCCAAAAATAAGTGTAACTACTATGAAGTGATTGAATATGACTCTAAAAATGAAAAATACAAATGTTTTTTAAAAAAGGGATTGATAAGATGTTGGTTGAAAAAGGGGAAAAGAAAAATTAAAAAAAAAGGACAGTTAAAAAAGTTAACTTTGAAAGACTACAGAATCATGGTAAAAAAGCCATGAATTCCATGTGCAGTATCCCCCTAGCGCTGGAGTTCTCCTGTTCTCCTTGATCGGTAGACTTGGTCTTGGCTTGCTGGCTGTTCGTTCTGATCTTCTGGGGGAGGGGTCTGTTGCCGTGGTTCCCAAATGTCTTTGCCGGAGGCGGAATTGCCCCGCTCTTGCCAGGTCCAGGCTAAGTAATCTGCTCGGGTTTGCTCTCGGGAGCTTTTGTTCCCTGCACGCTTGCCGTACAGCGTTGGAGGACGGGGTGAGAATGGCGGCCTCCCAATCTCCACCCCGGAGGAGCCGAGAACTCGGGGCCCCACTCCTCAGTGAGCCTCCAGAAAAAAGTAGTGAGTCACTCCCATCTCCCTGGTCTCCAGCTGCACTCTGTGCTCACCTGGCCTGTGACCGAGCATTTCTATTTCAGGCACCCAACCCTGTGTGGCATCTCCAAACCCAGCAGGACCCTGTGGTTTGCTCCCATGCCACTCCTCCCTGGGGGAGGAAGGGGAGTCTACCCGGATCTGCCGCTTGTTTGGTCCCTGCTGGAGGAGCAGTGGCCCGACTGTGCCACTGATCACAGTTTATGGCAAAACTGAGCTGAGAGCCTGCTTTTCGGCTCTGTCTCTGCAGCCGGCTTCCCCGCTCCGATACCTGGGAGCTCTGCCGCCCTCAGTTACCCTCGGTCTTTCTGTGACCCCGAGGGTCTTGAGACCACACTGTCCCGCGAGGGTTCCACCCCCCCGCTTAGCCACTGGAGCCACGTCCCTCAGCGGAGCCGACTTCTAAAAGTTCCGATTTTGTGCTCCCCTGCTCTAACACTTGCCAGAGCGGCCGACGGAGGCCCCCTCCCCCGCCGTCTATCCTCCTGAATATTGCCTCCCATTCACTTCTCTGCACGTCCTACCTTCCAGAATGTGGTCTCTTTTCTGTTCAGAGCATTGTTGCTATTCTTTTCTTTGATCTCCTGTTGAGTTCGTAGGTGTTCAGAATGGTTTGATCCCTATCCAGCTGAATTCCTGAGACCAGAGGAAATCCAGGTCTCCTACTCCTCCGCCACCTTGCCCCGCCCCGCTTGTGACTCTTCTTTTGGTCTGCTTTTCTCAACTCCATTTACTTAGGAGGGTAAAAGAGTTGAAATACTACTTTTGGAAGTGAATTTTACCTGATTTTTGTATCAAGAATGACATTGCTTCTTTCCACGAACATGTATAACCAAGTATTGACAGTTACAATCATTTGAAAGATCACCAAGTGACCTAATATCAAGGATGAATTCAGAAATGTTATAAAATTGCTGTACAGTTTACACGTTTGCTCTTTGGATATAATCACAACATGTTAAAGTTGGAAAGAAAGTTATAGACCATTTGGCCCACTCTCTTCTTTTGTAGATGTGGAAACTGTGATTCGCAGTGTTTGATATGTTGCCTGAAATCACAGTCCTGATAACTGGCAAAACAATAGCTAAGCACTCATTTTCTGACTTTTTAAAGTTCTTTTTTGCTTCCTATCTGAACTATCTTAAATAAGGGTCTACAGGCTATTCTATGGAACAAATCATGCTATGAGCTAAGTTACAAGACTGGAGATGATGATTCAGGGTAGGATGCCTGGGGAAAAATGTCCTTTCAAGTACATAATGAAAAATTTGCATAATGTGATCAGTATAGATGATTTACTGGAATATTACTGGTAAAGTGGGTACTTCTGTTTTGACTGCTGGGAACTGTTTCAAAAGGTACAGTAATATTATATTACAAATATATTAATACCTTAGGCTCAAAAAGTTTTGTGCAAGTCATAATTCTAGCATGATTCATATACACAATGTAAAATATCACCAAACATGTATCCTCTGCTTTCCAAAAGTTTGTGTTACTCCATTTTTACAGAAGCCTTACATTAGAATGGTCACAGGTTTTGGTGTTTTTGTTTTTTGGTAAAGCAAAAATCCTCTTTGGATTTTCTTTCTGTTAGAGAAAACAGCTACAAATGTATGTCTTTCCTTTTTTTTTTAAATTTAAATTCAATTAGCCAACATATAGTACATCATAATTTTTTGATAAAATGTAAGTCTTTCCTAAAAGCAGAGTGGACTAACGTGAACTTTCAGAAAGCAGGGGATACTCTTCACTTTATGCCCTTTTTGGCTTTTGAAAGATTTTACAGGAATGATCTACTTTTGGGTAGTGGGAGAAACCTATATTTGAAAATGATTAGATTTCCTAGATAATTGGTGAAACTGAAACTAGGATGATTTTGTTCTTAATTCTCTTTACAGTGGCATAATTCATACAAAGATCACATCATTTAGCTTTTGTAATTGAAATGAACAATTCTCTGAGTGTTTGTGCCATAACAAGGAAAGATAACATATAATACCAGTGTGAGCACTAACCCCTCTCACCCCTGCCAAATCATTTGCTTTTGCTTTGGAAATGTATTTTTAAAATGTATTTTTAATTTAATTTTATTTTTTAAAGATTTTATTTGACAGAGAGTGAGAGAGCAGAAGCAGGGGGAGCAGTAGAAGGAGAGGGAGAAGCAGTCTCCCTGCCGAGCAGGGAGCCCGATGCGAGGCTCAATCCTGGGACCTTGGGATCATGACCTGAGTCGTAGGCAGACACTAAACCATCTGAGCCACCCAGGCGCCCCTGTATTTTTAAAAATTTAGCTGGATGTGGGTGTGTGCAACGTTCTGGAAGCTCAGAAAGTTTCATATAGAATCCTCAAGTTTGAATGCCACTGGGTCATATCTGTACCTTCCTCATAGCTCTGGTGGGATCATTGCAGAACATATTGGGATTTGAAAAACTTACATTGGTACGGAAAATTTTGTAGCAGGGAGAGACTAACTTGTCAATAGATCTGATTATCAAGAGAAAGAAGATGACCAGCTAGGGAAAAGACAGTTTCTATCCCAAAGAACCCTGGGATTTGGCCTTGATTTGGATTGATGTGGTTATCCAGAGGGATCCATCTGGTTAGTGGGTGGTAGCAACAGGCATTTCAGTCAATGATGATATCATAATTTGTGTGGCTCCAAGTCTTCAGCTAGTGGTTATGGGTTATAAAGAGTTGATAATCAATGACTGGGCAGATGGTTAGGTACCAACTAAGTGGCTCACAATCCTCGCACACTCAATTTCCTCTATTTAAAACAAATATTTTGTTGCACCCCCTTACTTAACATAAAATAGCCTACAAATGTAATTTTTTTAAAAAAGATTTTATTTATTTATTTGACAGAGAGAGACATAGTGAGAGAGGGAACACAAGCAGGGGGAGTGGGAGAGGGACAAGCAGGCTTCCCGCAGCGCGAGGAGACTGATGCGGGGCTCGATCCCAGGACCCTGGGACCATGACCGGAGCCGAAGGCAGACGCTTAACAACTGAGCCACCCAGGTGCCCCTACAAACATAGTTTTTTTGAAGTATAGTTGACACAACATTACCTTGGTTTCAGGTGTACAACATAGTGATTTGATAGCTCTATATATTACCCTGTGCTCACCACAAGTGTAGCTACCATCTGTCACCACACAAAGTTATTACAATACCATTGACTATATTCCCTATGCTGTACCTCTCATCCCCATGACTTACTTATTCCATAATTGGAAGCCTGTATCTCCCACTCCCCTTTACCCATTTTGTCCATCCCCCCTCTTCTTGTTGGCAACCACCTGTTTGTTCTTTGTATTTATGGTTCTATTTCAGTTTTTTATACAAACATAATTTTAAAAATCTGTATGTACTAATTATAAAATAGAAAAATAAAAAAGTAACTAATAATATTTATTTTAATATATAATGCTTGTGCACAACCACGTTAGAACTATGCTTCCCCATATACACTAGAAGAGCACTTCCCAAACTTGACCGTGCATACAAATCTCCTGGGATCTTGTTAAAAAGCAGATTCTTGTTCATTACGTGTTGGGTGGGCTCTGAGATTCTGTATTTCTTACAAGCTTCCTGGTGATGTCAGTGCTGTTGGTACATGGAATACATTTTGTTCTTAGAAGATATAATGAAGACTGTTGCACTGGGAAAGAGAAAGCTACAAATGTAGTCTGACAGAGGTGTGTTGAATTAGTGATTGAATTGCCAGGAGTAGTGTTGCCATTATTAATGTGATTCTTTTGGAAATTCATGAACGATTTTTGGCAAAATTCAGATCAAAACCAAGTCAACTTTTCCCTTGATCTGCACAGTAGCTGCATTCTTACCAAAATATTTTGTATTTGTGTGTGAAACAAAGTTCAACCCTAGGCTCAGATAATTATAGACAAATTTTTCACCTACAGGAATGCCCACTGGGATACTTGAAATTTTTGTGGAATGTGGGACCACTCTTTGTATAGAGAACTATCCCATGGATTGCTGGACAGTTAGCATCCTTGATTCCTGCCCATGAAATATCAATAGCACACCCAATCATTCTGACAACACAAAATTGCTCCCCAAAATTTCTCAAGTACTCTGGGGCACAGAGGATTAACAGAGTATGAATCAAGACAGAGTGATAGCCTTGGTCTGCTAATTTGTAACTGTGGTAGAAACCCATTGTAGGGGTTGAGGGAACACATCAAGGGTTAGGGAGTGCAGCTGCTTGGAGACAGGGAAGTCTAGGCTCACTCTGATGTCCTTGGTCCCTTTGTGTATGATAGAAATACTACAAACTGTTGGGGAAGGGATGGGCTGGAATAGAGCATGCCTCTCAAATGTTAATGCGTTTACAAATCACCTGATGATCTTGTTAAGGTGTAGGTGGAGATGCAGCAGGTCTGGGGTGTGATCTGAGATTGTGCGTTTCCAACAAGTTTTTAGGTGATGCTGTTGCTGCTATGGCACAGTTTACTCCACAAACTCTGAATAGCAAGAGACAGAATACCTAACTTGGTGGGCTGTAGGTTGAATACATCAGCGCTTTGAGCTGAGATGTGGGCAGCCAGAAGTGAACAATGATCATCCCATCTTTCTTTCCTCTCTGTAAGGATTATTTTTTCCTCATTCCTTTTTCAGTTCTCAGATTAATGAAAACCAGCATCCTAAGGTGGAGCTAGCTTGTCTATAGAGGGTTACTGATTCTGATCTTCTCTAGAATGGGGAAGCTCTGGGTCACATTTTGTCTAAAGGTCATTTTAGGTCTTAAAGGTACAGAGTAAATGCTATAGAGATTCTATTTATGTCGTCCAAGGATTTAATTAGGCATAATCTGACATATTGTTAATGGATACTTGAAAGCCAGATTTTCTGAAGATAACATCCAATTAAAATAATTACTTATTGATGATTGAGAACTTTCTCTAAAGCTCTATTGAGGGAAAAATTGTTATTTGGTCTAGAGTCAAGAAGACAGACACACAACACACATGTTATAAATCTCTACTCTTGTGCCCACAGTTTTGCAAGCAGGTACCTAAGGCACGAAATTTAAGGAGGCACCTGTTCTCAGGGTTGTACAAGTACATGGTTGGCTGGTTGGCACTTGAGAGTGATTGACTCCTTAAATTTTGTACCCCACCTCTGCTACCTTGCCCTAATTCTGACCCTGCCACTATCCATGACAGATATTGCTAGGAGGTAATTCCTATCCTAAGGATTGCATGGTGGATGTGCCATTTACCTGGGTGAAGATTTCTTCCATGTGTCTTTGGTTGATTACCTATTGTCTGGAACACTGTTCTTATTCATAAGATTTATGGCTTGTCACAATAAACCCCACAGAAAGCCATACCAGATCTTTTCATGGAAGACACGTATAGAGAAAAATCTCAATTCTCTAAATGGATTTCTCTGTATCTAACATTTCTTTTTGGTCTTCTTATAAATATAATATTATTTTACCAAAAAATTACATAGCTTGTATATTTATTATTTTGAAAAACCTTTCTTTTTCTCTTTTCTCTTTTTCTCACCTATGGGTGAGAATATCTGGGTTTAGTGAATAAAAATGGGCAAAACAAACCAAAAACAGAACACAAAAGTAAAAACCATAAACCAATACCTCTTTCCCCACATGACTTGTAGTTATGATTAAGTTATGAAAAATTTATTATTTTTGTAAGAGAATAAGATCCCAAAAGCCGAAACCAACACTTGAAATCCTTCTGTTGGAAAAGCCAGCCCAGAGTGCTTTATAGCTAGGTTTTAATTGCTTTGTTTCAGACCTGCTATATCAACATCTCTGACTGAAGAGTAGACATTTGGAATGTATAAAGCTACAAGGAAATGCTGGTGCTCAGGCAGAATTAAGAACTAGAGCCTTTATTTTCAGGGTGTCAGAAAATGCTCACATTGTGAAAACAAAGTTTATTTCACTATATGTTGACCTAAAGATGTGTTACCAATTTTTAAACATTTTCATTTAATGTGTGAAAAAATATTACAATAACAATAATGAAAATAAAACAAAAAGGCTGTGATCCTTACAAATAACTCACTTGTTTTCATTTTCTTTTTTTCTAGCTTAGTCTGTCCGCAGGCTTCATGGGTGTGTGACTTTTGCAGTGGTCTACTTTTGGGTAGTGGGAGAAACCTATATTTGAAAATGATTAGATTTCCTAGATAATTGGTGAAACTGAAACTAGGATGATTTTGTTCTTAATTCTCTTTACAGTGGCATAATTCATACAAAGATCACATCATTTAGCTTTTGTAATTGAAACGAACAATTCTCTGAGTGTTTGTGCCATAACAAGGAAAGATAACATATAATACCAGTGTGAGCACTAACCCCTCTCACCCCTGCCAAATCATTTGCTTTTGCTTTGGAAATGTATTTTTAAAATGTATTTTTAATTTAATTTTATTTTTTAAAGATTTTATTTGACAGAGAGTGAGAGAGCACAAGCAGGGGGAGCAGTAGAAGGAGAGGGAGAAGCAGTCTCCCTGCCGAGCAGGGAGCCCGATGCGAGGCTCAATCCTGGGACCTTGGGATCATGACCTGAGTCGTAGGCAGACACTAAACCATCTGAGCCACCCAGGCGCCCCTGTATTTTTAAAAATTTAGCTGGATGTGTATATATTTGTGTATAATTTTACATAGTTTGGAGTCCAGTGATGATTTGAAGTTGTGTCCTTTTTTTTTTTTTTTTACAAAATTACATCATAAGTATTTTTTTTCATGCCATTTTGTGCTATTTCACCATCTTCCTGGTGATTAGTTTTGATGAGTATATAATATTCAATCTTATCTATAATTAACTGAAGTTCTAATTTTTCCCATATTAAGTTGCTTCTCATTTGTCACTAATATATATTATATAGCAATGACAATCTTTGTGTATTTAGCTTTATCCTTTGAAAAAGTTTACTCAGGATACATTCCCAGGATGGGAATCACTGGGCTGGGCTGACCATACTTCTTGGTTTGCCTAGGACAGAGATAGTTTATGCCTGGTATATTTATTAATAGTGCCCCTTTTGATCTCAGAAGGGCTCCCATTTGGACTATAAATTTTACAGTTCTTGGCTATGACCAGTATTACAACTGTTGAGCACTTTTAGAAGGGACAACTGATAAAATCAAATGACCAACAATAAGATATTAAAACTCAAATAACATTGAGAATAACTAGAAAATAAAATACAAGAAAAACCCCCAGATTCTTTAGAAAAGATGATCAAAATAAGTTAAGTTCTAAATCACATACTAATTGGGAAGAATGGAATTAAATGAGCAGTAATATTTGGGGTATTTTTAGTAAACAAATATATGGTTGTTAATGCCCCATGCTGGTGGGAGGTACCACTTGTAAATCAAGATGTTAATGTTATTATTATAATTTCTAAAATTTATTTTATTTTATGTTAACTTTATTTTTAAAATCCACAGATAATTCAGGTATTGCATTAAAATTTCTTTAATCCTGGCATTATCAGTTTAAAATTTGTGATAATTCAGAAAGGATTTTAACTATGGTTTCTCTTCATCAAGAAAAAAAGCGTATTGCTAAGTAAGGAATAGTGTACAGGAAGAGATGTTTATTCACTTTGGAGAATAAAGAACTTCAGTAACTGTACTTACCTAGACAAAGTGAAATGACTCTGTAAGCTGGGTCTCATAGCTGCTTGGACTGATGTCCTAATTTACCAGTTCAAATAATTCTTAACTATTCATTAAAGTGGGGTCTTCTTCCAAATGTGATCGGTATGTCTAGCTCCAGTTAGTAAATGAACATGGCCATGGCAAAGCCTCATTTCCTTAAAAGTAGTACATCATTACATTACTTCTCCACATTTCAGAGGGGCTTGCCCCTTGAATTTGTTCCAAATTTATGGTATTTTGCTTTTTTCCTTTGAAGCTAGAGGCTGTATTTTCAGGATAAATGCAAAAAGTTAACTGCTTCTAAGACCTGTGTTTGGATGTGACCTTTATGAAACAAATGTAGTCCAAGATTTACAGGGCATGAAGATTCTGACAGAATGTTTCCTCCCTCAGGAAGGAAAGGGCAAGTGGAGGTCAAGGGTACAGTCCTGGATATGAAGGTAGGGCTGCTGGGGAGATCAGGGAGTCTGCTCGTGGAAGATTAAGGAGTTTCAAAGGTTCTGTTGAGTCTGAAATAGCATCACTTTAATCTTATCTTCAACTCCTATTAACTCCATGACCAGGGATAAGTTACTCATTCTCTGAGACTTAGTTTCCCTGTCTGTATATTACTGAGCAGGTTTCTCCGCACAGTTACTGGATGGTGAGTTTTGTTCCTAAAAGTGGAAGAAAAGACAAGGATGCCTGAGAGGACAGGCAGTCAGGGAAAAATCATGAAAGTTGGAGTTTTGGGAGAACAGATCCTCCTCAAGAAGAACAGATCCTCACGCTTGAGGAAAGGAGGTAGAGGAACTTTGGGCAGGCTTAGCTGTCTTGATTAGCTGGATCAGAGTGTATGATTACTCATTTCTGCCCTTGCCAGGAGACAGGCATCTTTTAGGGCAGTGCTGGCTTCAGAGGGTGTGGTCTGGAGATGACCAGAGTGGGGCAGTGGCCGGAGGGAGTATACCTGTTGCAAGGGCAGAAACCAGGATGGTAGGGACAATAGTGCCTTCAAGGAGAAGCTACAGTTGGGCACAAAAGTAATTCTGAGTCTGGATATCTGTCCTAAGCCTTTAGTTTTGGATTCAGCGCCCTCTAAAAAGCACCTTTCATGTATAGAATCATGCATAATTCTCTTCTTTATTGAGTGTTGACCAAGTGCTCAGGACTGGCGATAAAGGGGAACAAGATGTAATCTCTATTCCCAGAGCTCTCATAGTTTACGGTGGAGATATTCATTATAGTTTAATGAATATATCAAGGCTTATTTATGAGCCTTCCTGGGTAAGTTGACCTTGTGCTGGAAGTGACTATCCTGCCTTTCCTTCAGGAAGCAAGGCGTAGATGTAGTCTTTGTCTGGTGCCCCAGTGTCTGGGTCTGGTGGTGATTCAACTTTGTAAATCTAACTCTCACCCCATGGAATCAATCTGCCAAACTGGTTCTGTCCCATCTGTGTTGTCTGGTTTCTCTGCTACTTTTCTCTTGGGAAGGGGAATAAAGATACTTTTCCAATGTCTTGAACCCTCTTGGTCACTTTCCCATAGAACAGGCTTTGGGTTCCTTTTCCTTGAGGCCAGCCCTCTACATCAGCTGGTAGGTTGAGGACCTACTTCTTCATCCTGGTGTCTATCCCTAGTGCTATTTCCTAGCAACACTAAACCAGGACCTACTCCCATTAACTGTATTGTCTAACCCAACCCCGAAATCCCTATCCTTTTTTTCTATTTTGTTTATTGTGGATCGGACTGCCTCTAGCCATTGGCACCCACCTGAAGGCCGGTGAAAGTAGTTAAGATGAGGTCAGGCAGCTAGTAAGTGGAGACACAAAGATTTAAACCCAGGCAATCTGATGCCAGAATCCATGCTCATAACCACCACATTGCTATCTCTCATCATTGTATAGGCACTCCTCCATGTGTCCACTATCCAGCACGGCTGCTCTTGAGAAAATTCAATTCAGAGTCCACATTACTATTGCTTTGTGTGCAGTCTGGTTTTCTCCTTCCCTCCCTCCCTCCCTCCTTTCCTTCCTTCCTCTCTCTGGAAGATTTTTGGATCCTAAATTTATAGCGAGTGTTCTGCATTCATGTGTCTTGATGTAGGTCTTCTTCTCTTTTCCTTTACACTTTTGATCAGCAAATCTTTTCAGTTGTTCAATTCTAGAGAAATTTCCTGATTCATTTCTTTGACAGATTTTCCTGTTCATGCATTCTCTCTTTATGAAAAACCAAATCCTAGATATTCGGTTGTTCTGATCCTCAATGGACTCCTGAACTGATCCTCTATGTTGACTTTTTTTCTCTCATATTTTTCATCTTGGAATTCTACTCTTTACGGAGTTTCCTCAATTCTATTTTCCAATTCTTCTACTGAGTTTTTAATTTTGGCAATCATATTTAAATTTCAAAGAACGTTATTTATATCATCCTGTGTTTTTAAAAAGATTTTATTTATTTATTTGAGATAGAGAGAGAGAGTGAGCGCGTGCACCCACAAGCAGGGGGGAGGGGCAGAGGGAGAGGGAGAAGCAGACTCCCTGCTGAGCAGGAAGCCCGACTCAGGGCTCCATCCCAGGACCCTGGGATCACGACCTGAGGGGAAGGCAGGCACTCAACCGACTGAGCCACCCACGTGCCCCTATATTTTCCTGTATTTTAAAAAAATAGATTCACTATTTTGTTAATTTTCTCCAATGCTACCAATTAGAGATTTTTGAAGTTCCTTTTTATTTCTAGCACTGTTCCTTCCATTTTTGTTTTTGTTTTTGTTTTGTTTTTTAGTGAACCTCTTTTTGTTCATGCTGGTCTTTCTCTTTCACATGGAGGACTTTTTTACTAATGTCTGGTGTTGCTTGGTGAATATTTTAAAATGAGCTGCTAAAACTTGATTGGGAGTGCTGTGAATTGTGTAAGACTGTTGAATCACAGACCTATGCCTCTGAAACTAATACATTATATGTTAAAAAAAAAAAGAAGAAGTTAGTAGGAAGGAAAAAATGAAGGGGGGGGAATCAGAGGGGGGCATGAACCATGGAAGACTATGGACTCTGGGAAACAAACTGAGGGTTCTAGAGGGGTGGGGGGTGGGGGGATCGGTTACCCTGGTGTTGGGTACTAAAGAGGGCATGTATTGAATGGAGCACTGGGTGTTATACGCAAACAATGAATCTTGGAACGCTGCATCAGAAACTAATGATGTAATGTATGGTGATTAACATAACATAGTAAAAAAAACTTGATTGGGAGTTCTGTTACAAGGTTGGGGCTTGTTGACTGGGACCTTTGGCTGTGGCGTGATTAAGCAAGGAGCCAACCTGCACTGGGACTGTAAAGTATCCCAAATATGAGAATGTGGAGATTATCTTGTTTAAGGGAGAAAGCTGATCCCTGTGTGAAACAGTGTTTTTTTTTTCTTTGAAATTTTAAAATTTAAATTCAATTAATTAACATATAATGTATTATTAGTTTCAGAGGTAGAGATCAGTGATTCATCATCTTATATAATACCCAGTGCTCATTATATCAGGTGTCCTCCTGAATGTCTATTACCCAGTTACCCTGTCCCCTCACCCCTCTTCCCTTCTGGCAACCCTCAGTTTGTTTCCTATAGTTAAGAGTCTCTTATGGCTTGTCTCCCTCTCTGCTTTCGCCTTGTTTTAATTTATCCTCTCTTCCCCTATGATCCTCTGTTTTGTTTTAAATTCCACATATGAGTGAGATCATGTGGTAATTGTCTTTCTCTGACTGACTTATTTGACTTAGCATAGTACTCTCTAGTTCCAACCACGTCATTGCAAATGGAAGATTCCATTTTTTTGATGACTGAGTAGTATTCCATTGCGCACGCACGTGTGTGTGTGTGTGTGTGTGTGTGTGTGTGTGTGTGTGTGTGTGTGTACCCCACATCTTCTTTATCCATTCATCTGTTGATGGACATCTGGGCTCTTTCCATAGTTTGGCTATTGTGAACATTGCTGCTATAAACATTGGGGTGCATGTACCCCTTTTAATCACTACATTTGTATCTTTTGGGTAAATACCTAGTAGTGCAATTGCTGGGTTATAGGATAACTCTATTTTCAACTTTTTGAGGAACCTCCATACTGTTTTCCAGAGTGGCTACCTACCCCAGCTTGCATTCCCACCAACAGTGTAGGAGGGTTCCCCTTTCTCCACATCCTTGCCAATATCTGCCATTTCCTGACTTGTTAATTTTAGCCATTCTGACTGGTGTGAGGTGGTATCTCATTGAGGTTTTGATTTGTATTTCCCTGATGCTGAGTGATGTGGAGCATTTCTTCATGTGTCTGTTGGCCATTTGGATGTTTTCTTTGCAGAAATATCTGTTCATGTCTTCTGTCCATTTCTTGATTGGATTATTTGTTCTTTGGGTGTTGAATTTGGTAAGTTCTTTATAAGTCTTGGATACTAGCCCTTTATCTGATAAGACATTTGCAAATCTCTTCTCCCATTCTTTCGATTGTCTTTTGGTTTTGTTGACTGTTTCCTCTTCTGTGCAAAAGCTTTTTATTTTCATCAAGTCTCAGTAGTTCATTTTTTGCCTTTGTTTCCCTTCCTTTTGGAGACGTGTCTAGCAAGAAGTTGCTTGGCCAAAGTCACAGAGGTTGCTGCCCGTGTTCTCCTCTAGGATTTTGATGGAAATCCTGTCTCACATTGAGGTCTTTCATCCATTTTGAGTCTATTTTTGTGTGTGGTGTAAGGAAATGGTCCAGTTTCATTGTTCTGCATGTGGCTGTCCCATTTTCCCAACACCATTTGTTGAAGAGACTGTCTTTCTTCCAGTGGACATTCTTTCCTGCTTTGTTGAAGATTAGTTGACCATAGAGTTGAGGGTCCATTTCTGAGTTCTCTCTTCTGTTCCATTGATCTATGTGTCTGTTTTTGTGCCAATACCATACTGTTTTGATGATTACAGCTTTGTAATAGAGCTCGAAGTCTGGCATTGTGATATCACTAACTTTGATTTTCTTTTTCAACATTCCTCTGGCTTTTCAGGGTCTTTTCTGATTCCATACAAGTTTTAGGATTACTTGTTCCAGCTCTGTGGAAAAAGTTGATGGTATTTTGATAGGGATTGCATAGAATGTATAGATTGCTCTACTTAGCATAGACCTTTTCACAATATTTCTTCTTCCAATCCATGAGCATGGCACGTTTTTCCATTTCATTGTGTCTTCCTCAATTTTTTTCATGAGTGTTCTATAGTTTTCTGAGTACAGATCCTTTGCCTCTTTGGTTAGGTTTATTCCTAGGTATCTTGTGTTTTTTGGTGCAATTGTAAATGAGATTGACTCCTTAATTTCTCTTTCTTCTGTCTTGTTGTTAGCGTATAGAAAAGCAACTGACTTCTGTGCATTGATTTTATATCCTGCCACTTTGCAGAATTCCTGTATGAGTCCTAACAATTTTGGGGTGGAGTCTTTTGGGTTTTCCAAATAGTGTATTATGTCATCTGCAAAGAGTGAGAGTTTGACTTCTTCTTTGCCTATTCGGATGCCTTTTATTTCTTTTTGTTGTCTGATTGCTGAGGCTAGGACTTCTAGTACTATGTTGAAAAAAAGTGGTGATAGTGGACATCCCTAATGTGTTCCTGACCTTAGGGGAAAAGCTGCTTTTCCCCATTGAGAATGATATTCACTGTGGACTTTTTGTACATGGCTTTTATGATGTTGAAGTATGTTCCCTCTGTTCCTACAGTGTGGAGATTTTTAATCAAGAAAGGATGCTGTATTTTGTCAAATGCTTTTACTGCATCAATTGAGAGGATCATATGGTTCTTGTTCTTTCTTTTATTATTGTAGTGTATCACATTGATTGATATGTGCATGTTGAATCACCCTTGCAGATCAGGAATAAATCCCACTTGCTCGTGGTGAATTATCCTTTTGAGCTACTGTTGGATCCTATTGGCTAGTATCTTGGTGAGAATTTTTGCATCCACGTTCATCAGGGATATTTTTCTATAATTCTCCTTTTTGGTGAGGTCTTTGTCCCATTTTGGGATCAAGGTAATGCTGGCCTCATAGAACGAGCTTGGAAGTTTCCCTTCCATTTCTGTTTTTTGAAACAGCTTCAGAAGAATAGGTATTAATTCTTCTTTAAATGTTTGGTAGAATTCCCCTGGGAAGCCATCCAGCCCTGGACTCTTGTTTGTTGGGAGATTTTTGATTATTGCTTGCTGGTTATGGGTCTGTTCAGGTTTTCTGTTTCTTCCTGTTTCAGTTTTGGTAGTTTTTAAGTTTCCAGGAATGCATCCATTTCTTCCAGATGCCTGATTTGTTGGCATATGGTTGCTCATAGTATGTTCTTATAATTGTTTGTATTTCTTTGGTGTTGGTTGTGATCTCTCCTCTTTCATTCATGATCTTATTTATTTGGGTCCTTTCTCTTTTCTTTTGGATAAGTCTGTCCAGGGGTTTATCAATCTTATTAATTCTGTCAAAGAAACAGCTCCTAGTTTCATTGATCTGTTCTACTGTTCTTTTGGTTTCTATTTCATTGATTTCTGCTCTAATCTTTATCATTTCTCTTCTCCTGCTAAATTTAGGCTTTATTTGCTGTTCTTTCTCCAGCTTCTTTAGGTGTAAGGTTAGGTTGTGCATTTGAGACCTTTCTTGTTTCTTGAGAAAGGCTTGTATTGCTATATACTTCCCTCTTAGGACCACCTTTGCTGCATCCCAAAGGTTTTGAGCAGTCATGTTTTCATTTTCACTTGTTTCCATGAATTTTTTAAAATTCTTCTTTAATTTCCAGGTTGACCCATTCATTCTTTAGAGGATGCTCTTTAGCCTCCATGTATTTGAGTTCTTTCCAACTTTCCTCTTGTGATTGAGTTCCAGTTTCAAAGCACTGTGGTCTCAAAATATGCAGGGAATGATCCCAATCTTTTGGTACTGGTTGGGACCTGATTTGTGAACCAGTATGTGATCTATTGTGGAGAATGTTCCATGTGCACTTGAGAAGAATGTATATTCTGTTGCTATAGGATAGAATGTTCTGAATATATCTGCAAAGTCCATCTGGTCCAATGTCTCATTCAACGCTCTTGTTTCCTTGTTGATTTTCTGCTTAGATGATCTCTCCATTGCAGTGAGTGGGATGCTAAAATTCCCTACTATTATTGTATCATTATCAATGTGTTTCCTTAATTTTGTTATCATTTGGTTTATATAATTGGCTGCTCCCATGTTAGGGGCATAAATACTTACAATTGTTAGATCTACTTGTTGGATAGACCCTTTAATTATGATATAGTGTCCTTCCTCATCTCTTATTGCAGTCTTTGGCTTAAAATCTAATTTGTTTGATATAATGATTGCCACCCCAGCTTTCTTTTGATGTTTATTAGTATGATAAATAGTTTTCCATACCCTCACTTATAATCTGGAGGTGACTTTGGGTCTAAAATGAGTCTCTTGCAGACAGCATATCGATGGGTCCTGTTTTTTATCCAACCTGATAGCTTGTGTCCTTTGATTGGGGCATTTAGCCATTTACATTCGGAGTAACTATTAAAAGATATTAATTTAATGCCATTGTATTATCTGTAATATCCTTTTTTCAGTGTGTTGTCTCTGTTCCTTCCTGATCTATGTTACTTTTGGGGTCTCTCTTCGCTTAGAGGATCCCTTTTAATATTTCTTGCAGGGCTGATTTAGTGATCACAAATTCTTTTAGTTTCTATTTGCCCTGGAAACTTTTTATCTTGAATGACGCACTAGCTGGATAAAGTATTCTTGTCTGTATATTTTCCTCATTTTGCATCCTGAATATATCATGCCTGTCCTTTCTGGTCTGCCAGGTCTCTGTGGACAGATAGGTCTGCTGCCAGTCTAATGTTTCTACCCTTGTAGGTTATGGATCTCTTGTTCCAAGCTACTTTCAGGATTTTCTATGTGAAACATTTGGTGTGAAGTTGTGGTATTTGACTCATCCATATGTTGACTGTTCCAGCTATTATGGCTATTTAACAAATTTCTTCTAAATGTGGTGGCTTTAAAAAACAATAGTCATTTCTTACCTCTGAAGACTTTTGTGGGTCAGAAAGTTCCTAGTGGTTCTGATTGGTGGTTTGGACTTGGGATTGTTCACAAATTGGGACTACAGTCATCTGAAGGCTTGACTGGAACTGGAAGATCCACTTCCAAGGGGCTCATTCAGGTATCTGGAGAGTTGGTGCCAGTGCTGGCATCTCCACATGGGCCTCTCCAAGGACTCTCTTCCCAGCATGGTAGCTGGCTTCTTCAGAGTGAGCAGTTCAAGAGAACATTGTGGAAGCTGTGAAGCCTTTTAAGACTTATCCTCCAAAATCATTCCTTGTCACTTCTGCTATATTTGATTAGCCTTATAAAGCCATCCATTATTTAATTTAATATGGGAGAGGACTAAACAAATGCATATCAAGAGGTAAGGGCCAGGGGTGCCTGGGTATCTCAGTCAGTTAAGTTTCTGCCTTTGGCTCAGGTCATGATCTCAGGGTCCTGGGATTGAGCCCCAGATTGGGCTCCTTGCTTAGTGGGGAGTCTGCTTCTCCCTCTGCCCCTGCTTGTGCTCTCTCTCACTCCTTTTTTCAAATAAATAAATAAAATCTTTGGGGAAAAAAAAAGAGGTAAAGGTCATTGGAGGTCATTTTGGGAAACAGCTACAAAACTCACTTCAAATTCATTATCTTGTCTTTAGTTTTACATCTTGATCTTTGTGGTGTAGATTAGTTTCCAGTTCTAAGCCCCTTTGGGGTTCTGTGGAGAAGTCAGGTAACTTTGTGTCCTTATTTCTATATCTGCTTCTATGCACACATTATGCTATGCCTTTTCTCCTAGTCACCCTTCTTTTCATCTTTCAGCATTTTCTTGAAATCTGCTGCCAGTGGATTCCCTCCTGTTCTCTTTTTTATGGTAGGTGTATATATTATTCCTTCACTCTCATTAGTGAATTCTTAGGAGGAACAGAGAGAAATATATTTGGTCAATCTGTCATTTTTAACTTGAAGCCAGGAATTTTTTTTTAATGCAACCCTCAGAATGGGACATAATTTTATTTCATAAATGAATTTTCTGATTATGAATAAATTGCCTTCCCCTAATACCTATGAACCCTAGTTAATCTAATTGAAATTGAGGGATTAAAAGAAAAACTTTCATTTATCTATTAGACATAAATAATACCATGTGCAATATGGTGCTTGACACTTAAATTTTGGTAGTCTTGTTTTGGTATTAATGTAAAATTAGGGCTGCAATTTATAACGGGCTTCATGCTGTGAAGTTGACACTGTATTTTAGAAGTTAGAGAAAAAGATGAGCTTGATGACTGGTGATCCTGTCACTTTTGTGGCTGAAACAACTCTATAATATACCTTTTGTATCATTAAAAACATCTCCTTCCCTCTCCAAATACAATTCTCTCATAAATATTTATTGTCCTCCATTCCCTAAGCTTTTTATTACAGAGGCCTTCATTTACCCTGATGCACTGCTTTATCTCATTTTTTTTTGTTAATAAAGGATACACATTTTCTTTTGATACCAGTAAGAAACCAAATTGAAAAGTGCCCAAAATATCTAATGTTAGAGTTAATTTTACATTCAGATTTCTCTTTTTTTCCCTAAAATAAAAACCCAACTACTATATAATAATGTTAATTGTTTGAAAAATTGGGAAACACACATAACCAGAAATAAAACGAATAAACAAAAATCACTCATAATTTCACCATTTTTCTCTTGGTATATACATACGCGCTCACTATTTTTTGTATGAATTTTGTCACTTAATGGTTTATTATGATATTTCCTTATTAAGATATATAAGCCAAAAATATAAGCCAGTTATTTGTCAGTATACTTTATACCTCAATAAAGCTGAAATAAAAAATTCAAAAAAGAAATATAAGACTAAATAATTAATTTAATATATGCATATATTCCATTTTTTGAATATAATAACATATTTAACCAATTCCCTATTGATGGAATTAAAGTTGCTATAAAATCTTAATTACAATAAACAATGTGATGACTATTCATATATGGGTGTGTATACACACACACAAACACACACACTGTCTCTTTGATTCTTTCTGAAGGATAGATCTTTTGAAGTAGAATATCTGGGTTTTACAGGATATAAGCATTTCATATTGTCACCTGACCTCCAGAAGGGTGGAAAGACTTATGTCACCACAAACATGTATTTGAATCCCAGTTCTCCACACTCCCTACAGCACCAATATTAATCATTTCAAAATATTTTCCAATGACAAACTTTCCATTTCTGCCTCCAGATTCACTCTCCACCCTTCTCCACCCAGCTCTTTGGAGCATCAGTGGGCTCCTTGCCCTCTGGCTCCCTCATGGGTCTGCCAGTGAAGCCATTGGCAGGAGATGGGCAGATGGGAGCATGGTTCTTTTGCTCCTTCTCTGCCAGGTTGATGGTGGATGGGTTGTCTCCTTACCAAAACTCACAGCTCCTGTCTGATGGTCTCCACTCATTTTCTGTGCCAGAAAATGCTCCTTCCTTGCCCTTTCTGACCTACGGAGGACAATGGCTCCCTTCAGGACTATTGCTAGCCTTGGGTGCTTCACCATCCCTGATTGGTTTCCCTTAGCACTGTCCATACTTTTGTAAAAAGCACCCTTATGTTAAAGTTCCTAATCACTCTGCTTGAGTGTGCCCTGTTTTTGTTTTTGTTTTGCCAGGACCCTGACTAATAGATGTGAAAAATAATATCTCATATTTATGGTAAATTTTTTTGCCCTATACATTACAGTTTCCCTCCAAATTTGTCATCTAACTTTGTTTTTGGCATTTTTGCAGTTCAGTGTTAAATGACTTTATGCAGTCAGATTTATTGACTTTTTCCATGTTACATCATGTTTAAAAAATTCTTTCCCACACTGATTATACAAATATCTACCTGGATTTCTTTCTTTTTTGTGTATAATTACATTTTAATATTTATATTTTTAATTTATCTGGATTTTATTCTGAATGAAGGTATGAATTAGGGATAAAATTTTTCTTTTCTTCTTTAAGCACAGATTTTTCTTCCACTTTCCCAACAACATTTACCATTTCCGCACTGATTCAAAGGTCTTCCTTTGTCATTATTAACCACTTATTTATTCTGTTTCAGTGATTTGTATGTCTATTCTGGCTCCTTTGTCAAGCCTTCATTTTTGTAACTTTAAGTATGTTTAAAATATAGTGGAATAAGTTTCACTTCTGTATTCTTTTTCAGAAAATTTCTGGATTTTCAATTTTCATGTTTATTCTTTTAAACAAAGAATTTTTTTCAAGGCCCCTCTGTTCCAAAAGTGTCTTAGGATTTTATATGGCATTACATTATATTTACATATTTTTAAAAATGATTTTATTTATTTATTTGACAGAGAGAAAGTGCGAGCACACAAGCAGGGGGAGCAGCAGAGGGAGAGAGAGAGAGAAGCAGGCTCCTTGCTGAGCAGGGAGCCTGATGTGGGGCTCAATCCCAGGACCCTGGGATTATGACCTGAACTGAAAGCAGATACTTAACCGACTGAGCCACCCAGGTGCCCCTCACATATTATTTTGTAGAGAATTGGTATCTTTTCAATATTGAGTCTTCCAATCCTAGATATATGGTCACTATATATTTACTTAAGTCTTTTACTGTCTCAGTAAAATTTGTTCACACATCTTGTATAATTTTTATACTAGAAATAAATTGTCATTGTTATTGTGGAATTTTTATTCTTGTTATGAAAAGATACAGGGAGAGACAGAATTATTCCTATTTGAGTTTTGAAAAATTACTAGCACATTTAAACTCAAATTCATTATAAGCTACTTTGCAAATAATTTCAATTTTTTCTCTAATATTTGTACTCATGGTAACTGAACTAGCAATTTCACATTAACCTATAGTTAGATATTATATAGTGTAACTTAATCATAAAAGTATAATGGGCTTCTACTTCTAGACCATACAGTACCTTAGTATTTATGCTTTAGATCTTACCAAACATTAATGGCATCCCACAATAATCTTTTGAGGACAGAAATCCATATATACAAATTAATTATCTATAAAAACAAAAACTCCACATACATACATTTTCAACACAGCAAAATTGTATGCAGATTGAATAGCCCTAGATTTTCCAAAGCTCTTGCTAAATGTGAACAATTTTTACTGTAATAAGATGAATACTAAACATTAACTCTAGAGAATTTAAGTACACTGAATATATAGCTTTAAAAAGGCACCTCTAATTCAGTTTCAAAATGAATATAGCATTGTTGTAGAAATTATTAATGTTACAAAATCTTTATACGTACCCCAAGTGAAATTTCTGAGCAGTTTGTTAAGTTTTCTACAATGCACCTAAATTTTGGATGCATTGTTTTGAGTTTCTGAATTTAGTTAATGTTTTTTTTTTTTTAAATAGACTAGTTTTTAGAGCACTTTTACATTCACAGCAAAATTGAGCAGAAGGTATAGAGAGTTCCCATATGTCTTTCACCCCCACACATGCACAACCTCCCCCATTATCAACAGCCCCCACCAGAATGGCACATTTGTTACTATTCATGAATCTACACTGACAACGTCATAATCACCCAAAGTCCATATTTTACATTATGGTTCACTGTTGGTGTTGTTATAATGACAGATTTCCCATTATAATATCATACACAGTATATCATATCATTGCCCTAAAACTCCTCTGTGCTTTGCCTATTCATCCTTCCTTCCCCTTAACCCCCAGCAACTACTGATCTTTTTACTGTCTCCATAGTTTTGCCTTTTCCAGAATGTCATATAGTTGGAATCATGAAATATGTAGCCTTTTTAGATTGGCTTCTTTCAGTTAGGGATATACATTTAATATTCCTTCATGTTTTTTTATGGCTTGACAGCCCATTTCTTTTTAGCATTGAATAATATTCCATTGCCTGGATGTACCACAGTTTCTTTATCCACTCACTTACTGAAGGACATCTTGGTTGCTTCCAAATTTTGACAATTATGAATGAAGCTGCTGTAAACATCTGTGTGCAGGTTTTTGTGTGGCTATGTTTTTAATTCCTTTGCTTTAAAACCAAGAAGTGGGATTGGTGGATCGTATGATAAGAATATATTCAGTTTTGTAAGAAACTGCTAAACTGTCTTCCAAAATGGCCATACCATTTTGCATTCCCACCAGCAATAAATGAGAGTCCCTGTCGCTCTGCATCCTTGCCAGCATTTGGTGGTGTTAGTGCTCCGGATTCTGGCCATTCTAATAGGTGTGTAGTAGTATCTCATTGCTTTGATTTGAATTTTCCTAACAACATATGATGTGGAGCATCCTTTCATATACTTATTTATCATGTGTATATCTTCTTTGATGAGATGTCTGTTTAAAGGGCTTTTCTTTTTAATGCTAATGTTTCAATTGAGGATATAGCTGCGGGATGGAAGATATTATTGGCAAACCAAAATATGAGATTAAGTGGCTTATATTATTATATGTTTGCTCACTGCCTTAATTCAGTTTCTTTAGACACTTGTTTTCTTCAATTGCAAGAGTCTCCTTGACAATCGGTCTTCTCTCCAAATTATTTACCTTGGCCCTTTGTGCAGTGACCTCTCTGAGGACAAGTCAGGATGTGTTCCTCTTGCTCAAAGGTTTCAAAAAGAAATGAGAAGCTTCAAAATTTTTTATGCTTATTGAGTAAGCTTACCATGTTTAGGTTTGCAAACAGTCTCCCCAAGTCTCTCTTTTGTAAGCTGAGGCTTTAGCCAACCTATTTCTTTCCTTTCCTATTTTCATATTGTGCTCACGTTGTTCTGTCCTCCTCTCTGCCTTTGACGCCCTATCCTAACTCCCAGTAGAGGTTCAAACACTAACTCTTTTATTATAATTTTGTTGATGTTCTTCAACTGAAATAAACATTTCATTTTTTTCAAGGCATTTTCTTTGTGCCTCTCACATTCTTCATAATTTTTTGGTGAACATCCTTTAAGAATCGGTCTATTTAAATATACACCTTGATGGCAGGTAGAATGTTTTATCTTTGCATGCCTAGCATAGTTCACTCCTCACATGTGGCCTTTTGTAAAACGGAGTGGTATTTCCTAATGCCAAGACTCATAGTACAATGTTGACATTAGCCATAGTTGGAGTATGATATAGTTAAGTATGTACAAATAAAGTTGTAGGGTTCCACTATTAATTTTATGTCAGAGAAGGGCAAAATGGAATTTTTTACAACTATTTCATATACACTAATGTATTTCTCCTTCCCATGATCCTTTACTTAACCAGATTAAGTGTTTTTTGATAAAATATAAAATATAAAAGGATAATAATCCTGGTTTTTATTTCACTAGGATAGAAAATACTAGGTAATTGATTTTTATTATAGATATCATATTTAGTGTGTCTGAGTATGGTTGTTACTTGATTTTTAAATAGCTTTCTCTTCTGATGTAAGTTTAATGTTTATTTAGGAACATTTTAGCTGTCCTAAGTAGAAAAGGGGATCTTGCAAACTTAAGTATAGTGAAGATACTCATAGTGCATATTTCTGTGAATGGTTATAATGGGAAATTGTCAATGGCTTAACTGTAATTATTTTTTCTTTTGCATTATTTCATAAAAAACTTTGTGTAGTAATTTTTGAATTGAATTATTGTGGCTACCAATTTGGAGGATTGTAAATGGCTCCACCTCTTATTATCACTAAGAGGGATAATTTTACCGAAGAATTTCCAGTGGGTGCTATAATAGTGTGACTGGTTAATAAAGGTTTTTCCTATTGTGAAAAAGAGGCAGTTCTACAGGGTAGGATTTACGGTAGCACTTTTGATGTTAAATAGTTCCAGATGAGGGAGTACCTCTGCAAGTACCATGAGCGGGAATTCCATTTACTCTCACATGGGCACATATGAGTGCAAGCGTGCTAGAGAGCGCTTAACCACTGGATGTGGCCCAATTTATTTTCATACGGTAGAAGAGAAACATGATTTTCAAAATCTGCAGTAGATCAATTGGAAAGAAAAATTCTGGCCTTAGGGGTTAGTGGACATACATGAAGTTTTTGCCTTTTTTTCAATAAAATATGGTTTAAATTTGTCCTTAAATGTTTCAGACAGAAAAATGGCAAAGTTTAAAAGGCAGGTAACAATGGACTATTGTCAATATCCTGTGTATTTCAAAAGTAGAAGCACTTTTAAAAGACATTTTATATTTCCCTTACGAGTTTAGTTAGGCTGTGTGTAATTGTTTTGAACTGGTTCAATGGTTACATAATGAATTAAACCTACTTTTCCATGTGTGCTGTGTGCTGTCAAAATATTACCTCCGAAATGAGGCAGAAGAGTCTGGCCAGCGTGGATATGCTGGGAGTCAGAGCTGAGTTCTGTCTTCCTCTTCTCTTACTAGCTGGGAGACCTTGGCACAGTGACTTCATCTATGTCTCCATCTCCTCCTCTGTAAAATCAGTGTAATCTTTGATTCATATATTTGTTCTGTGGACAAGAAACACTGTCTAGGGCGTCTGGGTGGCTCAGTCGGTTAAGCGACTGCCTTTGGCTCAGGTCATGATCTCAGGGTCCTGGGATCGAGCCCTGCATCAGGCTCCCTGCTCAGTGGGGAGCCTGCTTCTCCCTCTCCCTCTGCTGCTCCCCCTACTTGTGCTCTCTCGCTCTCTCTCTCTGTCTAATAAATAAAAATAAACTCTTAAAAAAAAACTGTCTATAGAAAATGCTTACTATTGCCTGATACAAACTAGGAGTTCAAAAAATGGTAGCTATTTTGATAGCTGAAATACTTCCACATAGAATTACTATAAATGTAAAAATCAATAAATTAGATATTTGGCAAGAAACAATGAGTGAGGATTGGCTGGCAAAAAAGAGCAAGAAAGTAGGTGCATATCTTGGTTTGGTCAAAATGGAGAAATTACAGAAAGGACAGGATTTCCTCCGAGCAATTCAAAGTAAGAATTTCTTAGTGAACAAAGAGTTTTTGTGAAGTGAGCAGTCCTTGCGTCACCTTTTGGATGGGGCTGCATTTACCATCTTCATGGTTCCATAGCAGGTGACTTTTCTATCAACCTTGGCTATATGATATTACTCACCTTTTTCTAGCTCAGAAAAGTCCTTTTCCAATAAGACAGTGTTCACATCGCCTTATGGTCCCAAATGCATTTTACATTCCAATATTAGCCAGTTTTCCATCCTCTTGGGGATAATGACATCTCTTGATATTGATAAATATCATCTAGTTATCTCTATCTCTCCAGCTAGGTAGCCACTAGGAAAACTTTATAGCAGAATATCTGTCTTTATTTATTTTTTTCCTTGTTTTCTTCTGATACCCTCTTTTCCTGTAAAACACAGTCACAATAGTTTAAGTAATTTCCTGGGGGATTTAATGTGAATAAGTCATGGCTCTTTTTTTGGTGCTGCAGTTTCTCTTTGGCTCTCATAGAATGTCTGCTTTTGTCCTTTGAATGTTTAAAGGTCACATTTTGTAGCCCTAGTACTCTTTCTAATTATAGAAGTAACAAAAGAAAAACTAAAAGTATGTATGAAGTAGAGAACAGAGTCACAAACAAGAATCGAGAGCAAAGAAGAATCAAAGTTTAATTGGGTATTTAAAAAAAGTCGTGAAACACTTACCTGGGACCTAGAGATATTGACTTAAATGACAATTGATCAATTGATAGAACATGAAATAAAAAAAGTTGACTACATTTGGAAAAATAATATGACTAAAACAATGAGAAGAGCAATTATTATACATATTTATAGTATACTTGTGAGGGGTCAGGCAAGAGAGAACACTCTATGAAAATAAAACAATGTTGAAATGCAAAGAAAGAAAATGAAATGCTTAATACAGAATGGAAAGGGGCATGTAGAATAAATGTCAACAAAAATGTTGTTATTTGAGTAGAAAAACTTTTGCAGTTTGAGAGGAAAAGTGACCATTGTTTTTTCCCCATGTTGAAATAATATGAGATATGATGTAACACAGTGAAAAGCTATGTTAAAATAGAATGTACAATTTTTTGAAAATACAAAGGAACAGAAAATAAGAGTTCTTAGATGACATAATATAAAAAGAGAAAATTACTATAGTTAATGAATTAGTAGTCTTAAAGGAGAAAGACAATGTGTTTTTCACATTCAGAAAACTATATATCTGAATTAGTTAGATGTCGTTCTGGATGTTCAAGTATAAAGATCTAGTTACCTTCCATACATTGGAAATCTCTGCTGCGTTTGAATGATGATGAAGGTCAGTAGAATCTGCCAAAGAAAGATGTTTATGAGACATTTTAGGTGAACAAAATAGATGAAAAAACAGTACGCATAGTATAATCCTATTTTTTGTAAAAGAAAATATAAATGTGCATACATAGGAAAATCTCTGACAGTGTGTTCACTGAAGAATTACAGGTGACTATCTCTTAATGACAAAACCATTAATTTGTTCACTTATTACTTCATTCCATAAATGTTTATTAAACACCTGATATATGTCAGACACTGTGCAGAGTTCTGGATAGATATTTATGAACAAAACAAATATGCTTCCAGCTCTCATGGTATTTAAATTCCAGAGGAAAAACAGATACTTAACAAGTAAATAAATGAATAAAATTAATTGGACATTATTGATAAGTGCTCAGAAGGAAATAAGCTTGATATCAGAATGCTGTGGCACAGAATACTAGGGTAGAGGTGGGGGTTACTTAGATGGGCTGGTAGCTTGCATAAAGCCTCTGTCAGGAGGCGATATTTAATCTGGTGTTTAAAGGAAAGGAAGGAGCCAGCCCTTTGAGCATCAGGAGAACAACAGGAGAAGAACATGAGAAGTGTGGAGATAAAAAGAACATGAACAGAGAACACTTTAAATATATTTTGAACTCAAGAAGCTCAGGGATGTAGATTCAGGGAATATCTTGGTAAAAATGTAATAAACTAGAGTGTGATTTTTATTTTCTTTATACTTGCAACATAAAATATTTAGAACACTTTGCTACTTACATTTTTTTATAATCAGGAAGAAAAAAGTAATAAAGACTAGAAGAAAACGTCTAAGTGACAGAATGACCAAAGGTTGAGGCTTTTGGAATTGGCAAAGTCAAAGTTATTAAAGACATAAGGAAGGGGCATTTTCACAGAGAAAACAATAAGATGGGAGTCTGAGAAAGTCAAAGGCAAAATAAGCAAGCAGTGATCATAAGGTATGTTATTAGCTGCTAGATTTTGGTGAATGAGAAATACAGAGCAATGGGAAGGTAAGATGTGACTATAAAGTAAAGCTACAGATTTTCATGAGTGATAAATTGAATTCATCTCATCATTTGGAAGTCACACATTACAGAAAGAGGACCTACTCCTCACTCATCCTGTGACACTTAGCTTGTGTCCCATTCACTTCATGGAGGCTTCTTGATGACTTCAGCACAGTATGGTGTTCACTTTGTGAATTTTTATAGCATTTATAAATACTATAATTTATAGTACTACTATCAATACTAGCACTTAATTGGGGCCAACTTTTATTTTCTAATTATGTTATGATCAAGCCATCTTCTGAACAAAAGTTACACATTCTTTATTTCCATGGATTCAAAAGTCATGATTGTATAAAAAATACTCAAAAACTTGGCTAAAGAGAAGGATAATTTTGAAAAGTTACATACATAACTTAAACATTTTACTCTTTTTAATAATGTAAGTGGATATTCATTTGTCAATCTTCTATCATAAAGCAAAATTCTTGAAGTATGAGTTTGCTGATTGAAGTACCATTTGTCTTCCTTGTATAAAATTCACCCATTGTGAATTTATCTATAATTTTCAATTTTTTGAACAAGGTATTAAAGACATTCTGTAGAGAAATTTGAGAATAGAATCCTTCCAGCATTCTTTCTTTTTCTCCAGTCCTTTAAAAGTTGTTACACCCAGACTCGATTAAATTCTAGTAGTTTTAAGGGACTTGCCTTTATTTTGAAACTTTCCAAAAGCATTCAGCTGAGATTTCATATAAACAACTCTTTTTTTACCCTCATAGTTATCAGTTTATAGAACATTCAACTAAATTACATAATTACAAAAACAAGTCCAACTGGCATTAATAATATGGATACAAACTTAACTGAGTCTTGTTAAAATATCTCAATTGGTATAATCCCTGTCATTAAGTAGGGTGTGTGTGTGTGTGTGTGTGTGTGTGTGTGTGTGTGTGTGTGTGTACTGATCATGCGGGTCAACATACTGTTGGCATCAGTCAGTGTATTTTTTGGAGGGCCCCGGGAAGCCTCAGTTAATCAGCGATTGGGTGTATGAGTTGATGATAATTATAAGAGCTTCTTCCATTACTTTAACTTTCTATACTCATTTTGAAATTTCAATCTTCTATCTTAGATGATGGCTTGGCCATGATGGATCATCGGCCACTAAAGTGTTTCCATCCAATGGTGATGTTTCACAGAGGAAGGTAGGAATCTAGCATAGTGTATGGCGTATGATAGATGTCTGACCATTTTTAGTTGAATTTTAAATCACAGTGTCTTTTGAAGACTAACGAGAAAGTTAAGATAGCCTCAGGAACTGTCTTTGGGATAGTCTATGATGGAAAAGGAAGGTGCTCCTTTCCTTAGGATCCTTTGGTTATTTAGGTACAAACTTTACTTGCATCTCTTTCTGAGACAGAGGGAGAGTTGGGAATTGTCCAAAAAAGAGGGTCCAGTATGCTTGTAGCCCTGATTCTTGTCCTAGCTGAACATTGGATAGATGGGACAATTTTCTTTGCATCTCAGTGAAAGACCCAAGGAGACTTTTATCCATTGCTATGGCTTAAAAGGCAAATAGCTGTCATCAGGAAAGTATTCCTGGACCCAGAAAACATTTAGTGTCATGTGTTAGATATCTGATTTAGCTCCTGCATAATCATGAGATGACATCAACTCATTGATGTCTCTGGTGGCTTGGGAGCCCAAGGGAGTGGGCTCCCTGAGATCCTTTCAGAGGGTCTATGAAATAAAAATTATTTTCATAATGATAGTAAGATGTTATTTGCCTTTTTCACTCTTATTTTTTTCATAGGTATGCAGTGGAGTTTTTCTAAAGACTAAATGATATATGATATTGCCACAGAATGAATGCAGAAGCAGTTGGGATAATCTAGTTGTCATCTATTAAGCCAAACATTAAAGAGATTTGCAAAAATGTAAAACAATGTTATTCTTTCACTATTTTTTTGTTGTTTGGGGAAAATATAGGTTTTTTTAAATATGCTATTTTTAGTAACAAGTTTATTGTTATTTCTTTTTTTACTGTTTTTATTATTGTTATTTCTAAATGAGTAAGTCGGTATTTTTTTAAAAAAGATTTCATCCATTTATCTACTTGAGAGAGAGAGAGCATGAGCAGGGGCAAGGGCAGAGGGACAAGCAGACTCCTCATTCAGTGGGGAGTCTGGTCCAGGGCTCGATCCCAGGACCTTGAGATCATGACCCAAGCCTAAGTCAGCTGCTTTACCAATTGAGCCATCCAGGTGCCCCTGAATGAATCAGAATTTCAAATTTTTCTCTTTTACTTTCAAATATGGTAAACATTGAAAAATATCACCCATTTGAACAAAAAGCTTTTTGGGGTCCTCGATAATTTTTGAAGTATAAAGAGGTCCTGTGATCAAAAATTTTGAGAACCAATGATGTAGAAGAAGAGAGATTGGACCAAACCCCGGGAAATGGTACAGTCAAGAGATGTAGAATTTCTAATTGTCAGCTAGCATTTAATAGATCGTATCATTATGGATACCTGATTCCAAATACTTTTGAAGGAGAATAAATTCTTAGAGCACTTAAAAGTTTTGCCTCAAACCTTTTAAGCAAAACCAGACACAATACAGAATACTTAACAAATAGGAAAAAAAAAAAAAAACCCAGACAAATGTTTCTAAAGAATTCTAGCAGGAGAGGAATTGATGTGAGGTGAATAAATTTTCATGCCGGTGTAATGACACAGTCTTTTACAATGTGGAAAAAGTTTAAATTTAAGGAGCTTTAAAAGTTTCTAAAAAATTTCTATTTTTATTTTAGAAATTGCACTCTAGCTAAATTAACTAATACATTGTTAATTTTCTTTATTAATATTTTTCTCTATTATATGTACCAGCAGTTATAAGGTGTTGTTTTAACTGCTGTGAGAAAGAGGTAGCTGCTCAGATACTGAGCCAATGTAGTAATCATTTATACTTGGATTCTCAAAATAGTGGGGATAATTTTGTATGGAGGTTATAGTATGTTTGACTACAATCTTTTAGTAGCACGAGTTATATGCCATGATTCATCTTTGTGAGTCATGATTAACAACCTGACCTATTTGTACATGTTGAGTTTTTGAGGATTGGGTAACAATAGGTGATGTACTGCAGTGGTATCATTAAGATTCTAGAGCTCTTACAAAGGCAAGTCTTTGTAATAGCATTTCATTAATTGCTCACGTAGTTTTCAATCAGCAACTAACCCCTATTATTCTGTAAGTTCATCCTCAAGCGTACTTTTCTTAAAATAACATTTATCATTTTTTCACATTACAAAAGGAATATGTATTCATTGTAGAAATTATAGTAAATATGGAGATGCTAAAAGAATCAAATAAGTATCCCAGGCACATCCTTCTCTTGAAGATAACTCTATTAACATTTGGGTACATCTCCTTCTAGTCAGATCTGACATATACATATATGTTTTTCTTTTACAAAAGTGGAACCATACTGTACATACTGTTTTATAAATAGCTTCCCCCAGCAGTATTTCATTAACATTTTTTTCAAGTGTCCATTTTGTTAGTATTCACATTATCTAAAGTTCCCCAGATATTTTTATTGCTATTATTTATGATTATGAGAATGTATGTATCATTGCTGTTTTGAAGGTTGTATCACAAACAAGGGTTCTTGTTCGCAAACAACAGAAACTGATTCTGGCTAAATTTCATAGAAAAGGAGTATACTGGAAACATTGGCAGCTCCCAGGATGGAGGGGAAGATGGGCCAACCAGGCTCAGAACATGGAAAACAGATGCCTCCTCCAGTGAAACATTAGAGATTTCTATCTAAACATGTATACCTACCTGTTTGACTCTACAGAATCTATTCCATTTGCCTAGATTGGAACTGAGAGAGAATAGATATGGGCTGGTTGTGAAAATGGTAAAAGAGGAAGAACTCAGACACTGACATAAACGGGAAGGACTCCTGCAGCTCTGAACAAGAGGGCTTATTATATAATGAGACCAGGAGACTCAAGAGCCCTCAGCTTGCTGCCGTGTGAGTCAGGCGTAAGACAAGCAGGTCTTTGTTTCTCACTTACTGCCATTGATGGAGCACACACTTTATTGTTCTTTATTTGAGTGATAGGAATAGCCACAGTGGGCTGCCCCCGAGGGGGCTTGTGAGAGTCAGCTGGAAACAGGGCTGGACAACCTGAAAGTGAAGTGCTCAGAGTCAGTGGCAATGTGGAAAAGCAGAGGAGGTGAACCTGGGTTGTGAAGAATCTTAAGATTTAAGGCTGTGCTATATCAGAGTAGCAAATTAAGTCCTTTCATCCCCCCCCCCATTCCCCTTCCCTAAATTGCTAAGTCTGAGACCATGTGTTAGCCTGACTGATAAAACAGCTTGAAACTAGGCCATTTGAAATATAGATGAATTCTTGAGGATAGGTGAGAAAATATGCCATTTTGAAAAGCTGTCTTCTACTGAAATCATTGCATAATGGCATTCAGCAGCATTAGAAACGACATGGAGAAGAAATAGTGCTTCGAGAATAGAATTTCTCCTAGCTTTCTTTAGAGTGCTGAGGAGTTCTTCCAGAGAAATATACTCGTGGTTGACTGATTAAAACTGGATCTCCAACAACTGTTCCAACTGGGCGAGGCTTTCCTCCATACAGCACTGGACAGACTCTTAGAGGTGACAAAGCATATTAGTCTCTGTCCTCCCTCATTCCCTTCCCTCACCCCATCCCCCCAAAAGAAGGAGCCCTTTAGTGATGTTTAATTTTTTTTAAAAAAGATTTATTTACTTATTTTGAGAGAGAGAGAGAGAGAGAGAGAGAGAGAGAGAGAGGAGCAGAGAGAGAGGGAGAAAGAATCCCAAGCAGACTCCCCACTGAATGAGAAGCCCAACACAGGACTCAATATCACGACCCTGAGATCATGACCTAAACCAAAACCAGGAGTTTGACGCGTAACCAACCGCCACCCAGGTGTCCCTAGTGATTTTTAATTCTCAAAATGGGAGCTTGTTGAGAAAATTTTTGCCCTAGTCTCTACATGTTTTTTTTTTTTTTAATCTAAGTGTTTTCTCAGCAAATAAGGACTTCAAAGAGTTGGCATTAAGGAGTCAAGAAATGGTGTCAGTAAATGGGGAAAGAGAAAGGAAGGTACTCACACCTACTGAGAACTTACTAGTTCCACTTACTTTACACATAACTTCTCAGTTTATTCTCCCAACCACTTTGTAAGTGGGTATTGGTATTTCCATGTTTCAGAGGAGTTAACTGAAACTCAGAGAGGATCAGATCTGCTCATGACCACAGGTGCTAAATAAAAGAAACTGGATGCAAATTGTGGTTTCTTCCCCTTTAAACTGTTTTCACCATAACAGTTGAGGGCAAGGAAAGAAACAGGTGAAGGACATTGCATTTGGCGGGGAGAGGAGAGAAAAAGACACAAGACTATTTTATGACATTTGTAATTGACATTTGGCGATGTTCACACCCGCATTTGTAGTTGATCACAATATAACAGCTAATATAAAATTACATAAATGTAAAGAACTGATTATTAACTGAATTTATTTAACAGCATGGTTACTAACCACTAATAATATGAAATCTGTATCTGTGACTCACATATCCATGCTCTTTATATTATCAGAAGCATTTTATGATAATTCATTCTAATATCTGATAATTTTTGTAATGGCCATATCTGTTTATCTATTGATCTATATATCATCTATCTATCATCCATTCATCCAGCTTTCCTTATTTGTATAGCACATAGGTAAATATATATGTATTTACACACATGCACACTAAAAAAAAGTTTTTTTCTTTTTTTATGTTTTTATTTAAATTCCAGTTAACATACAGTGTAGTATTAATTTCAGGTGTACAATATAGTGATTCATCACTTCCATACATCACCCAGAGTTCATCACAAGTGCACTTCTTATCCCCATCATCCATTACATCCATCCCCCCACATCCCTCCCCTCTGGTAACCATCAGTTTGTTCTCTATAGTTAAGAGTTTGTTTCTTGGTTTGCCTCTCTCTCTCTCTCTTTTTTCCTTGGCTCATTTGTTTTATTTCTTAAATTCCACATAGGAGTGAAATCATATGGTATTTGTCTTTCTCTGACTGACTTATTTTGCTTAGCATAATACTCTGTAGCTCCATCCATGTCGTTGCAAATGGCAAAATTTCATTCTTATTTATGGCTGAATAATATTCCGTTGTACACATATACCACTTCTTCTTTATCCATTCATCAGTTGGTGGACACTTGGGCTGTTTCCATAGTTAGGCTATTGTAGATACTGCTGCTATAAACATCAGGGTGCACGTATCTCTTTGAATTTGTATTTTTGTGTTCTTTGGGTAAATTAGTAGTGCAATTGCTGGATAGTAGGGTGGTTCTATTTTTAACTTCTTGAGGAAACTCCATACTCTTTTCCAGAGTGGCTGTACCAGTTTGCATTCCCCCAACAGTGTCCTAGCCTCAGCAATCAGACAACAAAAAGAAATAAAAGGCATCCGAATAGGCAAAGAAGAAGTCAAACTCTCACTCTTTGCAGATGACATGATACACTATTTGGAAAACCCAAAAGACTCCACCCCAAAATTGTTAGGACTCATACAGGAATTCTGCAAAGTGGCAGGATATAAAATCAATGCACAGAAGTCAGTTGCTTTTCTATACACTAACAACAAGACAGAAGAAAGAGAAATTAAGGAGTCAATCTCATTTACAATTGCACCAAAAAACACAAGATACCTAGGAATAAACCTAACCAAAGAGGCAAAGGATCTGTACTCAGAAAACTATAGAACACTCATGAAAAAAATTGAGGAAGACACAATGAAATGGAAAAACGTGCCATGCTCATGGATTGGAAGAAGAAATATTGTGAAAAGGTCTATGCTAAGTAGAGCAATCTATACATTCTATGCAATCTCTATCAAAATACCATCAACTTTTTCCACAGAGCTGGAACAAGTAATCTTAAAACTTGTATGGAATCAGAAAAGACCCTGAAAAGCCAGAGGAATGTTGAAAAAGAAAATCAAAGTTAGTGATATCACAATGCCAGACTTCGAGCTCTATTACAAAGCTGTAATCATCAAAACAGTATGGTATTGGCACAAAAACAGACACATAGATCAATGGAACAGAAGAGAGAACTCAGAAATGGACCCTCAACTCTATGGTCAACTAATCTTCAACAAAGCAGGAAAGAATGTCCACTGGAAGAAAGACAGTCTCTTCAACAAATGGTGATGGGAAAATGGGACAGCCACATGCAGAACAATGAAACTGGACCATTTCCTTACACCACACACAAAAATAGACTCAAAATGGATGAAAGACCTCAATGTGAGACAGGACTCCATCAAAATCCTAGAGGAGAACACGGGCAGCAACCTCTGTGACTTTGGCCAAGCAACTTCTTGCTAGACATGTATCCAAAAGGAAGGGAAACAAAGGCAAAAAATGAACTACTGAGACTTGATGAAAATAAAAAGCTTTTGCACAGAAGAGGAAACAGTCAACAAAACCAAAAGACAACTGAAAGAATGGGAGAAGAGATTTGCAAATGTCTTATCAGATAAAGGGCTAGTATCCAAGACCAATAAAGAACTTACCAAATTCAACAGTCTTACACAATTCACAGCACTCACCATAGCACATACCCTCCCCAATGTCTATCACCCAGCCACCCCATCCCTCCCAGCCCCCACCATTCCAGCAACCCTCAGTTTGTTTCCTGAGATTAAGAATTCCTCATATCAGTGAGATCATATGATACATGTCTTTTTCTGATTGACCTATTTCACTCATCATAATACCCTCCAGTTCCATCCACATCATTGCAAATGGCAAGCTTTCATTTCTTTTGATGGCTGCATAATATTCCATTGTATATATACACCACATCTTCTTTATCCATTCATCTGTTGATGGACATCTTGGCTCTTTCCATAGTTTGGCTATTGTGGACATTGCTGCTATAAACATTGGGGTACAGGTGCCCCTTTGAATCACTACATTTGTATCTTTTGGGTAAATACCTAGTAGTGCAATTGCTGGATTGTAGGATAGTTGAGGAACCTCCATACTGTTTTCCAGAGTGGCTACCCCAGCTTGCATTCTCACCAACAGTGTAAGAGGGTTCCCCTTTCTCTGCATCCTTGCCAAGACCTGTTGTTTCTTGTGTTGTTGATTTTAGTCATTCTGACAGGTGTGAGGTGATATCTCATTTAGCTTTGATTTGTATTTCCC
The DNA here is from genome assembly GCF_003265705.2 of Callorhinus ursinus. NCBI lineage: Eukaryota > Metazoa > Chordata > Mammalia > Carnivora > Otariidae > Callorhinus > Callorhinus ursinus. The sequence goes on along the minus strand of NW_027397063.1, from coordinate 128,380,548 downwards.
TGATGATGAGTGATGTTGATCATCTTTTCATGTGTCTGTTGGCCATTTGTATGTTTTCTTTGGAAAAATGTGTGTTCATGTCTTCTGCCCATTTTTTAATTGGATTATTTTTCTTTGGGGTGTTGAGTTTTACAAGTTCTTTATATTATTTTGGAAACTAACCCTTTATCAGATGTGTCATTTGCAAATATCTCTCATAGGTTGCCTTTTAGTTTTGTTGATTGTTTGCTTCACTGTGCAGATTTTTATTTTGATGAATTCCTAATAGTTTATTTTTGCTTTCGTTTCCCTTGCCTCAGGAGACCTATCTAGTCAGAAGTTTCTATAGCCAATGTCAAAGAAGTTACTGCCTATGTTCTCCTCTAGGATTTTGATGGTTTCATATCTCACATTTATGTCTTTTTGAATTTATTTTTGTGTATGGTGTAAGAAAGTGGTCCAGTTTCATTCTCTTGCCTGTTGCTGTCCAGTTTTCCCAACGTTATTTGTTGAAGAGATTGTCTTTTTCCCACTGTATATTCTTTCCTGCTTTGTCAAAGATTAATTGGCCATATAGTTGTGGATTCATTTCTGGCTTTTCTATTCTGTTCTATTGATCCATGTGTCTATTTTTGTGCCAGTACCATACTGTTTTGATGATTATAGCTTTGTCATATAGCTTGATGTCTGGAACTGTGATGCTTCCAGCTTTGTTTTTCTTTTTCAAGGTTGCTTTGGCTATTTGGGGTCTTTTGTGGTTCCATACAAATTTTAGGATTGTTTGTTCTAACTCTGAAAAATATTGTTGGTATTCAAAAAAGATTTTAATTCTTGGGACATCTGTAAGTTTTTACATTATTTAAAACAATATACAGTAATAACATTTTCTGATTATAAAAATAATCTTTGCTAATTGAAGAAAAGTTTGAAAGTGTGATGAAAATAAAAATCACCCAAATCTTATAAACCAGTGGAAACCACTGTTAGCAGTTTATTGTATTTTCCTATATCCTAAAATGTATATGTACAGAGAAAAACCTTCTGTTTTGAGATACTTACAGATTTACAAGAAGTTACAAAAATAGTGCAGAGCTGTCCTGTGTACAGTTACCCAGTTACACTCAATGGTTATATCTTACAGAATTATAGAACAATATCAAAACTCAAGGGGGTACCTGGGTGGCTCAGTCAGTTAAACATCTGACTCTTGGTTTTAGCTCAGGTATTGATCTCAGGGTTGTGAGTTCAAGCCCCACAGTGGGGTCCACACTGGGTGTGGAGTCAACTTAAAAACAAACAAACAAACAAACAATATCAAAATCCAGAGAATTGACCTTGGTAATTATATGTGTATAGTTCTGTCATTTTCATCACATATTCATGTAGTTACCACCACAGTAAAAATTGTATAAGTACATTTAAAAAATTGAGATCATTGTGTTTAATATACTTTATAACTTTTTCTCCATTTAACAATGTACTACCTTGAAGATTTTTTTTAAAGATTTTATTTATTTATTTGTCAGAGAGAGAGAGAGAGAGAGAGCACAAGCAGGGGGAGCAGCAGAGGCAGAGGGAGAAGCAGGCTCCCCACTGAGCAAGGAGCCCCATGTGGGACTCGATCCCAGGACCCTGGAATCATGACCTGAGCCGAAGGCAGATGCTTAACAGACTGAGCCACCCAGGTGTCCCTGAAGATATTTTTCAATGTAATTAATATCTCTCCTATAATGATAACATTTTTGTCTGTCTAGTTTTCCTTTGTATACACACATTCATGTGCATCTTAGATAATTTCTTTTTAGTAAGTAGAATTGTGTGGACAATGGCTATGAACATTTTAAAAGTATTTGCTGCCTACTACTGAATTACATCTTGAAATATTGTATCAGTTTATCCTCATGTGAGCCAAATGATGAAGCCCATTAACCAGTGACTTGGTCAACATAGGTTTTAGCATTAAAAGAAATCAATACCTGGGGCACCTGGGTGGCTCAGTCAGTTGAGTGTTTGACTCTTGATTTTGGCTCAGGTCATGATCTCAGGGTCATGGAATTGAGCTTCGTGATGTACTCTGTGTTCAGCACAGAGTCTGCTTGTCCCTCTCCCTCTGCTCCTCCCCCTGCTTGTGCACGTACTCTCGCTCTCAAAATAAATAATATTTTTTAAAAAAGAAATTAATATTTATTTGATAGGTGAAAATGTTGTTATTTTATTGTACATTAGTTTGCATATATGTGATTTCTAGTAAAGTACTTCTATATCTTTCTTATATTAAATACTTCTTTATCTTTATTAAATACTTCTATATCTTTCTTATAAATTCTTTATTCCTATACTTAAGCCAAATTTTTCTATGTGGGATTCTTTCCTTTCTATATTTCTAAGTGTCATTTCTGTATGAAAGATATTATCCCACCATCCTATATGTAGTAACTTTTTGTATGTTTGTTTCATTTTGTTGTTGGGTTTTATATTTTGTTTACAATGATTTTGCTGTACAGAAGTTAAGGACTTTTGTGTTATCAAAACTATCAATCTTTCTTTAGTAGTTTCTGCTTTGGGAGTGCTTTTCTACCTTGAAATAATTAAGTTATATTTTCTTTTTGTTCTTTAAGGATTTCTTTTTTTTATATTAAACTCTTTAAACCATCTGCCATCTATTTTAGTGTATAGTATAAACTAAGTATCTAGTTAATTTTTATTCTAAATTGTTAGCTATCTCAACAACAGCTTTTAAAGTCCTTTTCATTAACCTGAAATGTCTCATTTATATATTAAAATCCTATGTACAGCACATAAAGGATAAAAAGTGGGTTTTTGTAAATTAAGATATAGTTGACATGCAACACTACATAGTTTCAGGTATACAACATAGTGATTCAAGGAGTCTGCATTTTATGCTATGTTCACAAAGGTAGCTACCATCTGTCACCATACAACACTATTACAATATCATTGACTATGTTCCCTATGCCTTGCCTTTTATCTCTATGACTTATTCATTCCATAACTGGAAGCCTGTATCTCTTGCTCCCCTTCACCCATTTTGCCCATCACTGTCTTGCACCCACCAGTTTGTTCTTTGTATTTATGAGTCTGTTTCTGTCTTTTTTGTTTGCTTGTTCATTTTCTTTTTCAGATTCTGCATTTAAGTGAAATCATATAGTACTCGTCTAGGGTAGAAAATGGATTTAAACTCATATGAATTCATTTCATTTACCCACTTATTCATTCTTGCATTCACTCATTCCATAGACATTTATTTAGTACCCATGGTGTGCTTTAGTGGTAGTGATTAAAATGGTGGGCAAGGTACTTGTCATTATAGGATTTTCTTTTATGATTGGGTTTGCGAAGGGAAGAGATTATAACAAATAAGTAAAAAATTATGAAAATTTTAGATAGAAGTTCTGTGAGAAAGAGAAAATATGATTGTTTCTCATGACCTCATACTCTAGTACACACTTATGCCATCATCTCTTGCTTCCGGCACATGACCCCTGGTAAACTTCGTTAGCGTATGGGTCACCTTGCTTATATGTCACTTCTCAGTGTCCCTGAGCACCTGATGGAAAGAGGTAGACTGCTCCTCTCCACCTCTACTTTTGCACTGCCTGTCTCCTTTGTTCTTTGTTTCTTCTACAGTGCATGTTGCTTTTGACATGCCATATGTGCTGTGGGTTATTATTTATCATCTGTCTCACCCTACTAGAAGTAAACTCAACCAGGACAGGGATTTTGTTTTCTTCATGGCATATGCCCAGCACTCAAAATGGTGCCTGGCATAAAGCAAGCATTTAATAAATGTGTATTAAGTAAATGGGATTGGGAACTACTTAGTGACATTTCAGCTGAGTTCTGAATAAAAGGCCTTCTCTGGAAAGATCCGGGGAAAGATTATTTCATGCAGATACATTAAAAAAAAAAAGGATTTTTATATAAAAGCTTTTCTAAGCACTTTCCAAAAATTATTTCATTTAATCCTCTAATGATCCTATGATGTCCGTTTAGTTCTTATTTCCATTATGCAGATGTGGAAATGAGGCACAGGGAAAGTGAATAACTCAGCCAAAGTCACACACCTATCTAAACACAGGCAGCAAGCCAGGCAATATGAGGCCAATCTTTACACTTACCCACTATGCCTTGCTGTCTTTCCAGGGATAGCCAGTGCAAAGACCCTGAGGCTGGAACAAACCTGAAATTTTTGGAAGGACAGCAAGAAAATCAGCTGGTGTTTATTTAGGGACGAGGAACACAATATGACTCGAGTTCAGAGAAGTAGGTGAAGGGCAGAATGTAGACGGCCTTACAGACTGGGGTAAAGAGTGAGATAAAGATTGTTCTTACTGCTGGAGGCTTGTAACAGTGCAATGACGTGATCTAATTCACAGTTTAAAAAATTTGCTCTGGATCCTGAATGGAGAAGGATGTTCATGAAAAACAAAACAAAAATATCCTCATGAACAGTTTGTTAATTCTGTTTCTCCTGGATATTAATATTTTAAAGTTTTATTAGTTTACAAATTACTTTCTTGAATATCTTTGAGTCTGTTATATTAGCAGATGGAATGAATATCTTTATATTTTTATTTTGTTTTGTTATTTTTGGCACAGTGAGCTTTAATTCATGAAAATTAAGATGATGCAACATTAGAATTTTTGAGGAGATGAACAGAAAGACATAATAACATGCACCGACGTCAAACTGCAACCAGTTCATAGTATCCTGGCTCACTTCCTAAAATTCAATCATTTTTTTAAAAAACAGCTTTGTTGAGGCACAATTTACATAGCATAAATGTCATCCAGTTTAAGTGAATAATTCAATGATTTTTAGTATTTTTACAGGATTCTGCATTCATCACATTCTCATTTTAGAACATTCCCATCACCCAAGTAAGAAACTTTGTGTCCAGGGATGCTTGGGTGCTAGGTCAGTTAGGCATCTGCCTTTGGCTCAGGTCATGATCCTGGGGTTTTGGGATCAAGTCCCGCATCGGGCTCCTTGCTGGGTGGGGAGTCTGCTTCTCCCTCTGATGGCAGCTCCCCCTGCTTGTACTCTCTCTCTCTCTTTCTCTGACAAATGAATAACCAAAATCTTAAAAAAAAAAAAACCAACTTTGTGCCCATTATCAGTCACAATGATAGGCATCCATGAATCTACTTTCTGTCTATAAACTTTCCTTTTCTGGACATTTCATATAAATGGAATCATACAGTATATGATCTCTCATGTCTGGCTTCTTTCACTTAGCATAATGTTTTTGAGGTTCATCCACGTTTTAGTATGTGTCAGTACCTCATTGTTTTTTGTTGGTGAATAATATTCCATTTTATGGATATACTACATTTTATTAATCATCAGTTTGTGGATGGGTTATTTCCAGTTTTGACTATTATAAGAAAAAACTGCTTTAGATGTTCCCGTCCAAGTCTTTGTGTAGAGATGTGTTTCATGGGTGTAGATTTCTTTTGGAAGGAGTGGAATTGCTGGGTTTTTGGTAAATCTGTGTTTAAAGTTAATTTTCAAAGTGTTTAAATAAAACCAGAATAACCGGCATCATGGTTTTGTTCTGATAAATTGCCATCCCCAAATAATTTAGATTATTTTGCTATTAAACACAAATTTGTAAAACTAGCTTTTGGTATATACTTGAAATTTTAAGTTCTTTAATAAAGAACATCTTTGCATTTCAATAATGTTTCAAATATTGAGAAATAATTTCTCTATGCTCAGATTTTTTTCTTGGTGCTCAATTTGTGATTTGATTAAAAAGGTCTTTAAAATGAAGATGCTAAGTTATCATTTCAGAACATATAACATATGGAGTTATTTCTGTCTTTAAAATAATCTTCATGGAACAAGAGGTTTGCAAGTCACAGAGTGGGTATCTTTCTTCTTTGTTATTTTAGCTGCTGACATTTTAAATTCAATTTAGCAGTGGCCTTATATTTTTAAAGTTAATGAAGTGGATTTCAGGTTCAGTTAGCAGTAATTTAAGATGACAATTAAATCATTAGTGAAGCTAATTATTAAATGGAAAACTCCCTGTAATACTCAAGCTCATAGAGAAAATCTTACGTCCAAGTGCTATGCAGACTGTGAGCTGGTTGATGGGTAGCTCTTTTAACAAAGCAGCACCGTAGCAAGGTTGACACACAACAGTCCTCTACATGGTATTATTTCCAGCAAGCTGAACTTTAATATTTCAGTTCATGTCTACTCATGATTTTATTTAGCTAAGTGACATAGGGTATGAAACATTGTTTCACAGCATCTCAAGCAGTGTTTCTAAATACTATAAATATATCCACTATATTTGCCCTGTTCATCTCAAACTCATATGACAAGTGTAGTAATTGCTGTGTTTATTATAATAAAAATAAAATTAGAATGATGTTGCTAGGAATGCTTTTATACTTTTATTTTGGTAAGCAAGGGCATGCATATATCTGGGGCAAAATTGGTGAAGAATGAGGAATGCTATGTTTGACTTTGATAGATGGGGCCATTCCATTTCCTTAAGTGGTTAAACCTCTTAATAGTGTTTGAGAGTATCTGTTGGTCTATCTTAATTTAACAGGTAGAACTGAAGACAACACAGGTTCATTGACAGTGAAATGAATGACTAAGTGGTGATATGTACACAGTGGAATACTATACAATAAGGAAAACAAACTATAAAGTTCAGGTAACAACCTGCTTGAATCTCAAGGGCATAATGTTAAATGAATAAAGCAAGACACAAGGTTAAACAAACTATACAATCTCTATTTTTACAAAGTTAAAGACAAAATTAAGCTGTGCTATTAGAAGTCAGGATAGTGGTTAATTTGGGGAGTAAAGAGACTAGTGATGGAAAAGGGGCAGAAGGGAGTTTTCTGGGTGCTGTTATATTTTGCTTCTTGACCTGGGTTTATCCACTTTGTGATATTTCTTTGAGCTGTGCACTTATGATCTACACAACTTCGTGTATGTATATTAAACTTCAATAGAAAGTAAAAGACAAGTAGGTATTAAGCTTAGAAAAACATTAATTTTAAGTCCTCTTGATTTTAATTGTAACATTGATTTGAACTTAAGCAGAATCATAGAAGCAAAATTTATTCAAAAAGCTCTTATGCCTTATAAGAGATTCCTTGATATATGCTATCCCATAGAGTATTTTTTGCCCTTTATTTTTGTGATTTTTTTAAAGATTGTCTTTGTAGTTTTGTTCCTTTTTAACATCTTTAAAATTCTCCCAGTATTACAATACATTTTTCAAAAAGTTTTTAAAGTTAACATACAGTATTTTTAAAGTTAACAGACAGTGTAATATTAGTTTCAGGTGTACAATATTGTGATTCAACACTTCCATACATCACCCGGTGCTCATCACAACTGCGGTCCTGAACCCCCATCACCTACTTCACCCATCCCCCACCCCTCTACCCTCTGGTAGCCAGAGGGATGATATATTTTAATTACTGACAATAATGTTGCTCTTGTGATTCTTTTATTTCAAAACAAATTTAATTGTTTCATCATATAATTATTTTGTAACTATCCCCCAAACAACTAGGATTTTTATTTTGATTACTTTTACTTTATAAATGAGCTTTGGAGGAAATTACATTTTTACAGATTGTTTTCCTCCAGGTTTATCTATGATGTCTCTCCATTTATTTAAGTCTTCTCGTGTGCCATTTAGTAACTTTTTCTTTTTAAAACTAAATTGTAATCACATGGTTAAAATATGAATACATTCTTGTTAAACAATTAAAACAAATGAAACAAATAAATTACAATCTCAAATTCAGATATATCACTTTCCCTCCATAGGGCTAGTCACAGTTATCTATTGACGTGTACCCCTCCACACTTTTGTGTGCATCTATGTACATGTAAATATACCCAGAGAAGACATATGGTATCATGCCACAGTATTTTTTTGGTCTATCTGAATTGTATCATATAATCCGCATTTGTGTGTGTGTGTGTGTGTGTGTGTGTATTTTGCTTTTTATTTTTCTCTCCCAACAATATGGCTTACTAAGAGCTTTTTCCATACTAGAACATTAGAATTCCCTCATTCTTGTAAATTGCTGATTTGTATTCAATACAATGAATGTACTATGGATTATTTATACATTCTCTCTCTTTTTTTTAGATTTATTTATCTGAGAGAGAACATGAGTGGGGGGAGCGGCAGAGAGAGAGAGAGAGGGAGAGAGAATCCTCAAGCAGACTCCCTGCTGAGGGTGGAGCCTGTGTTGGGGCTCAATCCTGGGATCCTGAGATCATGACCTGAGCTGAAATCAAGAGCTGGTTGCTCAACTGACTGAACCACCCTGGCACTCCTATTTATATATTCTCTTAATGGTTATGTAGATTGTTTCAATTTTTTATGCTTATAAGCAATGCTAAACCACAGCCTATTCAAATCTCCTTGTACACACTTAGAAGTTTTTCTCTAAAGTAGATTTTGAGAGGTGGAATTGGTCAAAGCATATGCACATATAAAAGTTTGATTAAAGCTGTCTAATCCTTCTCTACAAATATTTTTTTCCAATTGGCATGCTCACTAAGAATTTATAAAAAATTCATTTCTACCCTCTCATCAACACTTCATATATTAAACACCATGGGAGATGGTAAAAATAAATGATTACTGCTCTTGTGAAATTTACATTCAGTGTGATCAAATATAAAAATAGTTGTAATAAGGCAATAAAAATAATGCATTAAAGGTAGTTGAACTTGTGGAAATAATAGCCGAAGTGCTTGGCAATGGGAAAAGGTGCTGTGTTATCTTCAAGATGCCCTTAGTGAATTCTTCCCAGCCAAAAGGGTAAGCTCAGAAACTCAATTTGTTGGCCCACTGAATGCACTCATTTTTCAGGAATAGATTCACAATAACCAAACTCACAGAGCCTGAAGTAATAAACCAATTTATCAATGCACAGGAAGGTAAGAAGTGCCAAAGGGTTCAGACATGTCCTCCAACTGTCACCTTCTGTCCATGAATACTCCACACAGAGAGCCAAATTATCATTTGAATGTCAGCTAACCCAGTGTTTTAGAAAATGTATGCACATGGCAGTCCGTTTGGCATATACTCTCTGTGAAGCCTTTCAACTTGGAAAACCAGTTTATAATCTTGCTCATTGATCATGGAAGGAGAAAGAGGAGAGAGAGAGTGGAGTTAGGTGTGGGAAACACCATCTTTGCAATGTGGGATATACCTGCCCCTAGTCAGATAGATGTCTCCTAGGCAAAGACATCCTCTCCCTCGGACACTGCTGGGATGGCCCAGCCGATATTTGCCTCTGGTGTTCTCTCTGAGCTCGCAAGGATGGACAGCCCTCTATCTGATGGGTACATTATATGCCATTACAATCAAGCATTATTCTCTAAGAGCAATCCATGTTACTTAATCCTAATAATAAAATCAATAATTACAGTAGTAGTGTTTATTTAGGGCTTATGATGTGCTAGGCACAGTTTCAAGTGCTTTAAATACATTGACTCATTTAATCCTCTTTAAAATGTCTTTCTCTATCTCCATTTTTGTCCCTGATGTATTGGTTTGACAGCTCCTCTATCTGAGGAAGCAAACATTTATTTTAGTACATATTCTTGGAGTGGCCTTCAATATAAGCACAATATATGGAAACACAATTAAAATACATCAGGAACTCTAAGTGGAAGTGATTCATTTCGATTAGGTCAATAAGGGAAACTTCCCATGGAGGAGGAGAAGGGGCTTTAAAACATGAGTAGAATTTTTATGGACAGAAATAGAAAATTCCCCACTCTAAAAAAAAAATGACTGTTTTCCTGCCTAAAAGGTTAAGTTTCATTTAACTGGAAAGTTTGCTTCCATGAAATACCTAATTCTTCAATAATGCCTGACACATACAATGTATTTTATAAAAAATTTGCTATTGAGGGTAGGGGTAAGGAGAGAATATGGATATTTTCCTGTAAAATTCATATTGTCTGATTAAATTACATGGAAATAAAACAAAACCGTCGTTGGCCTTTTCTTTCTAATTGTGTTTCTCACACACTTGCACAGTTTATATCTTAATGAAAATGAGGCTCAAGAGATGCTTTTAAAGTCCAGGAGGGGAAATTAGAATGCATTTCCCCTTGATTGCAGCATTTGCTATTTTAGAGGGAAAAAGCATCAGTGGTCACTTATAAATTGTGATTCTGACCTACATTGCAGAGCTAGCACATTTCCCTGGGAAACTGATCAATAACACACTGTTAAAAGAGGACCTTGCTAACAGCCTTTCCTTAGAAAAGCTAAGGTTGACAGTCCAGGAAACAATTTGTTCAATTTCATCTACTCTCCTGGAAGTCCCAGCAGGTAAAATTGCTCCCTATTTCATAGTCACAAAAACATTCACTTAAAATAATAATGTTGATGTTGATTGCATTTTTAATATAAACATTATAAATAGGGACTTCTGGGTAATTATGGTAGCAGGCTCGCTGTGTCTGACACCCTTTCTCCCAGCTTCTGGTACAGTACACTGGAAAGATGCACAGGGAAGACTGAAATAGGCAGCAGAGGAGGAAACTAAAGGAAAGGCAGCAAGTCAAACTTTGCATGAAATCTCTGCTAACTATCATCAATGGAGAAGAATTGAGATTCTTATTTTTGGACTATGTACCACCCATCCACTTTTTATATCAGAACAGAATAAAGAACCTCAAGGCTGATAGGAAGAGATAGTAAATCAACCCCTTTGTAAAGGCGGCCATCCCCTCAATCAAGATTTCCCAACCTTGGCCTTATTGACATTTGGGACCAGATAATTCTCTGTTGTGGGCGGTTGTTCTGTGTAATGTGGGTTGTTCAGCAGCATTCTGGTTTCTTCCCACTAGATGGTAATAGCTCTTCTTCATCCCTGGTTGTGATAACCAAAAATGTCTCCAGACATTGCCAAATTCCATGAGGGACAAAGTGGTTCAGGTTGAGAATCACGACATAGATGACTACATTAGCTAGAGCCTCGAGTTTCTCTGTCCCACCTCCCTTTTGTCTGTTTTCACTTTTTATGACAGGAAGTCAAGGGGGAGCAGATTGCAGTGCCCTGAAACCTGAGGCGTCTTGTCCCTAAAAAATTTTTAAGAAACTCATTTGGATCAAAATTCATCTATCGTGCTAGAAGTTGTAATGATTACCTTCGAAGGAGGGGATGTTATCAGGGGGGATGGAAAAGAGGCTTCTCCAGCGATAGAAGTGTTCCATATCTTGATCTAGGTCGTGGTTGTACATCTGACAAAATTCACTGAGCCCAGCTGTTAAGCTGGGTACAATTACTGTATTTAAGTTATACCTCAATTAACAATAAAAAATAAGGCTCAGGAGAAAGAAACCCCACTATAGGGCATATTAAAAGGAAAAGAACAAGGACCATTTCTCTGAAAATGAAAAGATGTGAACATTTTAGAATGCATATGCTTGCATCAAAGAGCTCTGTATGGGGAGGCTAATAGGTTTCCACATCATCCGTGCTGTGGCCCTCTATCATCCCTCTGAAGCAAAGGGAAAATTAGAATTAAAAGCTGGGGCTGTAATTCAACCTGTTGCCATAATCTTGGAGACATTTCAGCAAACTACAAAGATAATGGATTAGTTTAAAAAATGCAGTGGTTTAGTCCATCTGAGCTGTGCCAACAGAAGCAGAGTGCACATGCCCAGAAAGTCAAGAAGGAGAAGCTCCCCATCAGCCACTCATCTGTCTCCTTGAATGCAAGCACTGTACTAACCAGTATTCTGTGCAGGTCTTCTACTGCACAGGTTCTGTTTTCTAAGGCCGAGAGTTCTCTGTTGCCCCTCTCCGGGTGACATTAATGCTTTTACATCTAAATCTAGAAAGCAATGTCCTAGAAAATGCTGGGGCTAGAGTAGAGTGCCAGGGGCCAGCCCTGGCTTATTGGTTTGGGGAATAGAGTTCACGCAAGTAAAGCATTGTGTCCAGAGTAATAACTGTGAACAGGAAGTATATATTGATCAAAGTTTGACATGAGTGTAGACCAGTTAGCATTCTAGAATGGTCAGTGTAATAGTAGCAGATCTGGCACCTCAAAACATTTAGTGTGCTGTGTGTAATTAATCTGTTAGATCTTCAGTATGTCCACAATGGTCAATTTGTCCAGGCCAATGAGGTCTGTGTTTTTTTTTTTTTTTCCTTTTCTCTGGCATCTCTTCCAGAAGTAGATGGACTCTACTATGTTTAGGAGGCAAAGAGGTCTGAGAACATACACGGCTGGGCTTTGGTATATGCATAGGGCTTCTGCATGTCACTTTAGGACATGGGTTTCCACTGGCCCAGGAGTGTTCCTCTGGCTTGTCTGTTCAGTCTCTTTAATAGCTACCTCCTCTTCTAAAGAAGGGGGAAATCACCCTTGCCTTGCCCTTTCCTAGCTCTTAGCTGCTCCTCACCAGGGATATTCTACAGAGAGGAGATAGACTGGTTGTACCTTGCCCAAACCCCAGCCTGGGACCCAGGAGACCTGGGCAGCAGGAGACCTTTTCCTTTGGCCCTTTCCCAGTGTCACTCTCACCTAGCACTGTCACGGATTAAGGGACATCAGTGGCCTAAATGTACTTCTCTTCCAACCTCCCCGCTTTGTATAGTAAGAGCCATTATTCATTGATTCACTTATTTATTAGTTCATGCATTCATTTAGCAAGCATTTATTATTTATTATTTGGCATCAACTGTATTCCAGGCATTACTTTCTGGGTGAGGACTACAGCAGTATATGAGACAGACAAGATCCTTATTCTCTTGGAGCTTATTTCCTAGTGGACAAAACAGACTAAGCAAATAAACAATCAAATAAGCATATATTAGGAGGTGGTAAGTGCTATGATGTAAATAAGACCAGGACACGTGATATTGACTGGGGTGAGGTGTGGGGTACTTAGAAGATGCAGTTTTTTCCCTACACAACTGAGAATGTCAAAGACTTAGAGAAATCTTAAAATAGCCCCAAGGTTATTAACTGCAGTGGATACTTGATAGCCTACTGGCATCCATTTTCTCCTGTTCCTTCCTAAACAAACCACTTCCCATGTCCATGTGTCTCGGGGAAGGCTGAGTGAACCAGCTTCAGTGGTTGGCCCTGATTAATATTAGCCACTCATAGTAACATCATCCCCTTGCCAGTGATTGGTTTAAGGATCTGGGCCTAAGCCAGATTACCTAAACCAAATACTAAGCCACATAGTATTTTCCTGTCACTAGAGATCTGTTCAAGGATGGGCTCATGATCCAGTGTGAGCCAGTGAGATGTGCAGGGGAGTTCTCTGGAAATGTCTGGGAAGTCTTCTGCTCTTAATAGGAAAAGATGGTCTGTCGTCTCTCTTACTAGATGTGAGTGAGGAAGTAAGCAGACAGTTGTTCTTGGCAGGTGGCCTACGGCCATGAAGGAAATACTCCTGAGAGGAAATCTGACACTCAGCATAGCTGAGTGTAGAGAAGGAAGTTATCTGGTTCTTGAGGACATTAGTGAACCTCTAAGCCAGCCCATCTTGAAAGTCTGCTTTTCAGCACTCATCATTTCTGTGTAGGTCACAGCTTCTGTTTATGCACAGAGCAGTCCTCAAGAGCCCCTAGGAGCAGCCCTCAGCTGGTGATGGATGGGAGATGATGGATAACTATCCCAGCTTTGTTGTCCTTTGTTTGAGACAACTCTAAGCATCCTATGTGACAGAGAAGCCCTCTCCAAGTAGGGAACATTTATGCTGAGCTGTGAATGACAACCAGAAGCCATCAGTGAGAAGAGTAATCATAGTTGAGGCACTAGGTTGGCAAAGACTCTAGTGTGGGATTTGTTTTGGCATATTCTAGAATCAGAAAAGAGGAAGGCAAGTATGGCTAGGCCCTGGTTAACAGACAGCTGGGGTTCTAGAATCAGGCAGTCTGGCTAAGTCCTCCTCCTCATCTTGCTTGCAGTTCGGTCTTGAGGAAGTTACTTGACCCTTTGGAGTTTTAGTTTCCTCATCTTTTTTTTTTTTTTAAAGATTTTATTTATTTATTTGACAGAGAGAGACAGCGAGAGAGGGAACACAAGCAGTGGGAGTGGGAGAGGGAGAAGCAGGCTTTCCGCCGAGCAGGGAGCCCGACACGGGGCTCTATCCCAGGACCCTGGGATCATGACCTGAGCCGAAGGCAGATGCTTAACGACTGAGCCACCCAGGTGCCCTGGTTTCCTCATCTTTAAATGGGCTTAATAATAGCACCCGCATGACAGCATTGTAATGAGAATCAAATGAGCTCACGAATGTGAAATGTTTATCACAGTCCCTGTCCCAGAGTAGTTATACTCTCATCTAGATTAGGTTTGCTCGCCTAATGTTCAATTTGCCATGGGTTTTACATCTTTTTGGGGTATCAGAATAAAATCACACCCAGCTGAACCTTGGGACAACAGAGAGCAAACCACTGCTGGTAAGCCCCGGGGAACCATAACTAAGCGTTTTAGATAGAGAGATTATCTGGCTCCGTTTAGAGCTCTAGTTGCCCCAGAGTTTTCCTCCCTGCCAGGAAATCTGGAAGCATGCCTTAAAAGCTTGCAAATGTGAGATCAGTGTATCATCTGAGCAAGAACACATCGCCTCTCCTGTAGCAGCGTCTGCTACAAGTTATCAAAAGATAATCTGTCAAAATCCATAAAGACTGTGGCTCACCATAAACACGTTGGCCAATTTGTCCATCAAATAAAATTAAAAACCTACTACAGATATGCTATTGAGAAAAACTGGAAGTGCTAATATGGTTCCCTTGGAACACAGAGAATTTATTACCTGACAGACCTTGACACATGTGTTGTAGCCTGCTTTGAAAGCCTCTCTCTGGACCATGCACTCTAATGGATATCATTACTTTAGGGAAGATTCTGAAGTAACCCATACGTCAAGGGCCATCAAAAATACTACTGCCTCTTTAGGCCATGTTCAGTTTCCAAGGACCTACTGCAAAATTGCATATGTTAATCGCATGGATGACTATATTTAGTAATTCCAAAGCTTACCTGCAAGAGAGAGGAATTCCACCCAGAATCCTTCAGCAGTGTGCTATCATGAGTCCACAGGGAAATCCATTGGATTTAATAACATATATTTGTTTATAACAAGGACTAAGAAAATGTGTTTCAACTCACCTGCCAGTAGTGATATTTTCTTTAGAGCTCCCTGTCAGAGAAGTCTAGTAAAATAATAGAAACTGCTAAGTAATATTTATCTAGGGCAAGTAATATTTTTCTGACCTCCAGTAAACTCTTAAAGTAATCAAGCCTCTCCACATTTAGACAAAAGCAATTAAGTGACCATTTCTGTCTACCATCATGTACTAATTTTCTATAATTATGTGCTATTAAAAATGAAATGAAGAGATAGAGAAGGATACAATTCCTAGCTCTGTCATTACTCATTCTTTAACCTTATTAATAATAATAGTAATAATGACAGTTAATATTTATGACAGCCTACCAGGGCCCAGGCAAACTTAACTTATACCATCTCATTTGATATTTGCAAAAAGTCTTTGGGAGGAAGATGTATTATCATTATATCTTTTTTTTTTTTAAAGATTTTATTTATTTATTTGGGAGAGATATTTGAGAGAGAGAGAGAATGAGAGATAGAAAGCACGAGAAGGAAGAGGGTCAGAGGGAGAAGCAGACTCCCTGCTGAGCAGGGAGCCCGATGCGGGACTCGATCCCGGGACTCCAGGATCATGACCTGAGCCGAAGGCAGTCGCTTAACCAACTGAGCCACCCAGGCGCCCTATATCTTTTTAATAGTTGAGAAATAGAGACTTTAAAAGGTTAAGACACTTGTCCAGAGTCACACTCTTAGTAGATGACTTGCTTTCATTTGTAAGTTGGGCTGCCTGGCCTGGCAGATTATGTATTCATTGTATAGTCTGCCTCCTCCCCGGGGCCTAATTTACGCATCTATATTTGTCTTTCTCTCCTAGGTAACTGGGGAGTCCAGGGCTCAGCCCAGACTGAGTTTCCAGACTCAGTGTAGGAATGAGAGGGGCTGGCACACAGCTGAGGGCATGGAGCAGAGTGTGACTGGAACCAGGGCTGCCGGCTACGGGAGGGCAGGGCAGGGTGCAAGTGGATGTCTGAAACGCCCACTCCTAGTCCAGTGACCCAAAGTGAAGGATCAGCAACAGAGAACCTGCAAGCCCGAGCAAGCAAATTTGGAAGGCAGCCTGGAGAGATTGCCAGTCTGGGGAGACTTAAGTAACGGGGACTTATCAGAGGATGTCCGGGGCGAAGGTGTTGGTGGGGCAGAGTTATAAAGGTTGCTGAGCACATTCCTGTGATCTGTGGGACAGAGTATTCATGTTTTCTCTTACGTAGATCTTACAAAGAATAAGGGAAGTAGCCGAGTGCTTGCACTTTGCAAATTCTCAAGGGAGAACGTTATTACAGAGGGTTATCTGTGTTTGTGCATGCAAGGTCAAACGGTCTGTGCATCTGTGTGTCTCTTACAGCAGCCTGAGTCATGGATTGCTGACCTAGGACCCCTCAGTTGGGTTTAGGACTTGGAGAAAAGTAAGAAGATAGTTTTGGCAGAGAAGGAGAGGAGATTATTTTCCAGCTTTGTCATGTGTTCTGAGGGGAGAGTATTCAAATGTACCAAGAGAAGAACCAACACTATTGCAAAATAATACTGTAATGTTATGGTTTCTAGGTGATAATATGTGGTATACTGATGAACTGAATACAGGACTTAAAATGCACATGATGGATTTTGTTTTATAGCTCAATTCAGCATCGGTTAATGGCAAAGGGAATCTCCAGTGTTTGTGAGTGTTGTCATTATTCTGAGCGGGACAGCATGACGGCGGGAACCGCACTCAGATGCAGTCAGGGAGGAGAGTTTGGTTGAATTCACCCTCCCCATTCTGTGGAGTACAGGGTGGAAATGTGCAGTGCAGGTCTTGGGGTCCTAAAGAGCACACTTTGGGGTTTCTATTCCACTCCTGCAGCGCAGAGGACTAGAACTAACAGCAGTGGTAGGCAGCAGGTTTCACAGAACAGCCACAGGGAATGCGTCCAGCAGGGTGGCTTGTGCCTGACGTGGCTGGCAGCAGGACCAAGATGGGAGTGGGCAGAGGCACAGCTGTTACCTGGCATGGATGCCTGGCAAACAGCAAGCCAGAAGCAGAACACTGGAAGTTGTGCAGCTTCACCAACGATGGGAAGAAGCTGTGCGGAGATATTTCTCCACTGGGAATGCCCTTGGCTCCCACTGCATACCCTTTACTCGAGGCTGCATAGGAAATAGATATTGACATCAACTGGCCCCCTGCATCGTAATCTGACAGAAGAATTCCAAGGACAGTCCAGAGAAATAAGTGAACCCATCCTTTCAGTTGGTGATGGAAACGGTAGGCCAGAGTAAGCCTTACCTTCCTCTGGGCTGAATAAATAGGGAAAACCCAGAAGAGCCAATAGTGGAAAGAAAAATGGGGAACCCACTTTTCAGGATGGAGAGAGAGAGGACAAAGAGTTTAATGACAAATGAATAGCTTAGAATCGGAAGGTAGTGATTAGACAGAGATAATTGAGGTTTCTAAAAAGGAGATCAGAGCGAAAGGGTGAGAGTGACTGACATTCGGATATATGATAGAAGAAAACTTGTCTGATCTCTGGGAGCACGGATTATGTATGTAGAAATCACTCATGCAGCATGTGTCTGTATTAATGAAAACGTATCTAGCATTTTAAAATTTTAAAAAATTTTAAATTCTTCCAAAGCATCTGGGGAGAAAATCATGTGGCCTGCAAAGGAGGCGAATCTTATTTCCCTCTGATATTCTCTCTATAGTATTAAAGTTTTTTTTTAAGATTTTATTTATTTGAAAGAGAGAGTGGGTGAGAGAGAGCACGAGTGGGGGAGCGACAGGCAGAGAGAGAAAGAGAAGCAGACTCTCTGCCAAACAGGAAGCCCGACATGGGGCTCAATCCCAGGACACTGGGATCTTGACCCAAGCCAAAGGCAGACGCTCAACCGAATGAGCCACCCAGGTGCCCCTATAGTATTAAAGTTTAGAAGAGCATAGATTACAGGGATATATGGGCAAAGATTTGGTATAAGAATGGTACAAGAATTTTATTCTTGCATATATATATTTATATATATATATATAGTTCCATTTCTGAAAAGATAAGCTAAGTAGCTACCAAAGAAAGTTCCCTAAAAAATGATGCAAAGGTGAACTCTAGCTGACCTAGAGATAGGAAACTCAGGAATGGGAAAATTATTCTACAAAATGGTTTGCTCTAAATGCAAGATATCCATAAGTTAAATTTAAAGAATTTTTGCAAATATAGTTCAAAACCAAAGAAAGATGTCAGAAACACAATTGGAAAAAATATATTTAATAACAAACATGGCAAGATAGGTTATGTATGTTTTGTTCAAAGTATTAGACACATAGTACATGCTCTATAAGTATTTGCCGAATGAATATAGGATTTTTACCATGTATGTAGAAGTAAGTTGGAGAAATGGAGATGGCCAGAACTTGGAGGAAGCTGAGTCATTTCCTCCTTCCCCTGCGTAAAGCAGAAAATGCAGGAGGGTAAGTAGTGGAACTTTCTGTTCCTTTTATGCCTTGTTATTTCAATGTGAAAATCAAGTTCATTATTTCTAAGTGATTATTATTATTATAAGCTCAAAGGGGCTTGGTCACATTCTCTGAGTGAATGACTTAGGTCATGCATTTAGGAAGTGTTAAGTACTCTCAGAGCAGACAGGTACTTCTTGCCATTTAAAAACAGTGCTCCTGCTCTTTTTTGTGGCTTCTGGGAGGTGGTAGGCTGCTTCAGGATGGAGGTGAACATCTCTTTACCAGCTACTGGTTGCCAGAAACTCATTGAAGTGGACGATGAATGCCAACTTCGTAGCTTTTATGAGAAGCGTAAGGCCACAGAAGCTGCTGCTGCTGCCGCGGGTGAAAAATGGAAGGGTTACGTGGTCCGAATCAGTGGTGGAGATGACAAACAAGGCTTCCCCCCGAAGCAGTCTGTCCTGACCCATGGCCGTGTCTCCCAGCTGCTGAGTGAGGGGCATTCCTGCTACAGACCAAGGAGGACTGGAGAGAGAAGGCACAAATCTGCTTGGGGTTACATTGTGGATGCCAATCCCAGTGTTGTCAACCTGATCATTGTTAAAAAAAAGGGGGGGGGTTGGAAAGAACATTCCTGGACTTACTGATATTTACTGTGCCTCATCGCCTGGGGTTCCAAAAGAGCTAGCAGAATCCACAAGCTTTTCAGTCTCTCTAAAGAAGATGATGTCTGCCCATATGTTGTGAGAAAGCCCCCAAATGAAGACAGTAAGAAACCTAGGACCAAAGCGCCCAAGACTCAGCATCTTGTGCCCTTGTGTTTGTGTACACACAAGCAATGGTCTATTGCTCTGAAGAAACGGTGTACTAAGAAAAATAAGGAAGAGGCTGCAGAATAGGCTAAACTTCTGGCCAAGACAATGAAGGAGACCAAAGAAAAACGCCAGGAACGGATTGCCGAGAGACAGAGGCTGTCTTCCCTGAGAGCTTGTACCTCTAAGTCTGAGGCCAGTCAAAAATGAGATTTTCTAAAGATTAACAAATAAATAAGATCAGACTTAAAAAAAAGAAAACACAAAAACAGTTCTCCCCTGTCAATAATAGGAGCATATTGTATCTTCCCTGGTTTCTCACTGTCAGCCATGAAATTTGACTCAATCATACCACATTTTCCCCTCACCTCTATCTCTTTCTTAATTTTTCACATTGTTCCTCTCGATTTCTATGATTCATTGAACTAGGTTAGTCAGGGCTTTCATTTATAGAGAATTGATTGCAAATTGATTCATAACTATGATTCTTTTAAGATGACCACTTAACAATGAGTCACCAAGTTGGCTTTTACAATGTCTGTATGGGTAGCTCACTCATTGCTGAGCCATGCTGTTTCCTCAGGTAGAAACAGTCCACTTTGAGATTATGGGGACTTTACCCAACAATTCATAGTGGTTTGTGTTATAAACAACACCAAAGTTGTCTGATTTTAGCAACTCCAGAGTGAGGGAAAAACTAGTGAGGACTATTTGCATAGTCTGTCCCAGGGAAGAAAGGGAAGTTTATTCTGGAGATGACTCATTCCAGAATCAATTGATCACAAACCCCAGTGGCTGAAGGATTTTTACGCTTGGTTTATTATTATTCACACATATTGGATCATCTTTTAGATAATATGAAATTGTTCCCAGATTTGGGGGTGAAGTCTAGGGAAAGTCTTTATCTTTGTTCTAGGAACGAAGCTTCAGGAGGTATTAAGGATGCACGATTCACTTCCCTCCTGATTTGACCTTGGCTCAGAATAAATGTGCCAGTGGGTTGGGGATTTCCTGGGAATTTCTTTGCTTTGCTTGAAATGTGCCAGAGATGTACAACCCTGTTCTTTGTCCTCTATTGTCTATATATCCAGAAAACATTTAATTCTCTGTTTGAAGAAGGCTAAAGCTGGATTATTTTTGCCTGAGGATTATCCACTTTGTGAGTTATCAGGAGTAAATTTTAGACCACTTTTCCTGAATATAAATGTTTTATATATATATATATATATATATATATATATATACACACATGTTTATATATATATGCTTTATATATATATATATACTTTGCATGTGTGTTTGTATATATGTATATGTTTACATATATAGTGTTTCAAAGCCAAATAAAATATTTTTATATTACCTATTTCTTTATTGTCAGTGCCTTTATGAAGTCAAAATTTTGGCTTTATTATTATTACTAAATAGATAACATAAGCACAAAGGCATGAAACAAAATCGTCTTTTTTTATTTTTATTTTTTTAGGACTTAGAAAACATTTATTTAGCAGTAATAGATACAATTTTAAAGATAATTGAAAATTAAACAATTTAGTGTGAGGATATTCCTCAAAGTTAAGTAAATCCTTTTCTATGTGATTTTTTTTATGTTATGTTAATCACCATACATTACATCATTAGTTTTTGATGTAATGTTCCATGATTCATTGTTTGCGTATAACACCCAGTGCTCCATTCAGTACATGCCCTCTTTAATACCCATCACCAGGCTAACCCATCCCCCCACCCCCCCTCCCCTCTAGAACCCTCAGTTTGTTTCTCAGAGTCCATAGTCTCTCATGGTTTGTTTCCCCCTCCGAATTCCACCCCTTCATTTTCCCCTTCCTACTATCTTCTTCTTCTTCTTCTTTTTTTTTTTTTAACATATAATGTATTATTTGTTTCAGAGGTACAGGTCTGTGATTCAACAGTCTTACACAATTCACAGCACTCACCATAGCACATACCCTCCCCAATGTCTATCACCCAGCCACCCCATCCCTCCCACCCCCCACCACGCCAGCAACCCTCAGTTTGTTTCCTGAGATTAAGAATTCCTCATATCAGTGAGATCATATGATACATGTCTTTCTCTGATTGACCTATTTTGCTCATCATAATACCCTCCAGTTCCATCCACGTCATTGCAAATGGCAAGATTTCATTCCTTTTGATGGCTGCATAATATTCCATTATATATATATATATATATATATATATATATATATATATATATATATACACCACATCTTCTTTATCCATTCATCTGTTGATGGACATCTTGGCTCTTTCCATAGTTTGGCTATTGTGGACATCGCTGCTATAAACATCAGGGTGCACGTACCCCTTCGGATCCCTCCATTTGTATCTTTGAGGTAAATACCCAGTAGTGCAATTGCTGGGTCACATGGTAGCTCTATTCTCAACTTTTTGAGGAAGCTCCATACTGTTTTCCAGAGTGGCTGAGCCAGCTTGCATTCCTACCAACACTGTAGGAGGGTTCCCCTTTCTCCACATCCCTGCCAACACTGGTGTGAGGTGGTATCTCATTAAGGTTTTGATTTGGATTTCCCTGATGCTGAGCAATGTGGAACACTTTTTCATGTGTCTGTTGGCCATTTGGATGTCTTCTTTGGAAAAATGTCTGTTCATGTCCTCTGCCCATTTCTTGATTGGATTATTTGTTCTTTGGGTGTTGAGTTTATTAAGTTCTTTATAGATTTTGGATACTAGCCCTTTATTTGATATGTCATTTGCAAATATCTTCTCCCATTCTGTTGGTTGTCTTTTGGTTTTATTGACTGTTTCTTTCGCTGTGCAAAAGCTTTTTATCTTGATGAAGTCCCAATAGTTCATTGGTGCCCTTGCTTCCCTTGCCTTTGGCGATGTTTCTAGGAAGAAGTTGCTGTGGCTGAGGTTGAGGAGGGTGCTGCCTGTGTTCTCCTTTAGGATTTGGATGGACTCCTGTCTCACATTTAGGTCTTTCAACCATCTGGAGTCTATTTTTGTGTGTGGTGTAAGGAAATGGTCCAGTTTCATTGTTCTGCATGTGGCTGTCCCATTTTCCCAACACCATTTGTTGAAGAGACTGTCTTTTTTCCATTGGACATTCTTTCCTGCTTTGTCGAAGATTAATTGACCATAGAGTTGAGGGTCCATTTCTGGGCTCTCTATTCTGTTCCATTGATCTATGTGTCTGTTTTTGTGCCAGTACCATACTGTCTTGATGATGACAGCTTTGTAATAGAGCTGGAAGTCTGGAATTGTGATGCCACCAGCTTTGCTTTTCTTTTTCAATATTCCTCTGGCTATTCAGGGTCTTTTCTGGTTCCATACAAATTTTAGGATTATTTGTTCCATTTCTTTAAAAAAAGTTGATGGTATTTTGATAAGGATTGTATTAAATGTGTAGATTGCTCTAGGTAGCATTGACATCTTCATAATATTTGTTTTTCCAATCCATGAGCATGGAACATTTTTCCATTTCTTTGTGTCTTCTTCAATTTCTTTCATGAGTACAAAATCGTCTTTTAAAAATATCTTAAATGACAAATTCATATCTCCTAGCATCTGTGTAATTTTCTCAATAATCTTGATTTCTTCTATTTTTAATGTTGTTATGACCCAATAGTTTGCATAATATTTTCATCCACTATGTGTTCATATATATATATTTGAAATATCACTTGGTTTGATTCTGTCACATTAATATCCAAAGGACTTAATTTATCATGTGTTCCCAGTCCTAGTGTCAGTAAAGAGCTCCTGCAATTGCTTCCTGTTAAAAGGAAGAATAGTAGTTTAGACCACTGGTTTTCAAATTCATTCATTCATTTGATTTGTTTGTTTCTTTGTTCATTCATTCAGTAGGAGGGAGAAAATAAAAGATATTTAATATATATTAATAATATATAATAAATATATTACACTTATATACAAATATATGTATACCCTCACACACAAATGCAATCTAAGGGAGATTGAATCTGTCAGCTCACTGTGGCCTTCTGATGTGCGTTAGGGTGTTTGGTGGTGGGTGGGCTGTAGGGGATAAGGAGATTTATATAGAAAGGTAAGGGAGAGAAGGATCAATGTAAGAAGGTGAAGTGGGTGTGGTGGTGTGCTCACCTCAGCAGCACATATACTAAAATTGAAGTTGGTGTGGTGAAGAGTGGTGAGGAAGTAATTTGGGGGCGTGCATTGTGAGCTGAGGGAGGGATGCAAAAGCCTTGGGGCAGCTTTGGAGTTTGGAGAAAGGACTTTAGGAAATGTTGCTGCGGGTCTGTGTTGGCTACCCTTTGGCATTCTTGAAGAGATACCATTAGGTATCTATTTTTGGCTACTGGGAAGAGTTTCTTGCACAGAGAGTGGTTGTGTATGCTAGATGCTGATGATACAATGGTGGGCATAAAACACATGCTCTTGGCTCTCAGGAACTTGCATACTAGTAGAGGAACTGGCATGAATCAAATATCCATCAAAGTATCATTCATTCATTCATCAACTATTTTTTAATCATCTACAGTGTGCCAGGCACTGCTTTATGTCCTTGGGATTCTGATTCTTCAGTAAAACAAACAGACAGTATTACTCTTGTCTCTGGTGGCTTTATAATGTGCCCACCTATCTAAGCTGGAACTACATTTCCCAGAATTTCCTCTCTATATGGTTCTGGGTTAGGGATGCCCATAGGGGAAATCTGCATAAGATCTGAAAGGCGAGAGCAAAGCTGCAGCTGTTAGCCTCTGAAGGTCAGTGCAGGGCACCAGGCACCACTGTAGCTTGGGCATGTTGGAGCTGATCTGCTGGATTGCCTTCCTAGCGTGCTACTGGGTGATCTTCGGGTCCTGCTGGGTCTCCTCCTCCTGCTTCTCTGGTGGCCTGAGTCCAGTGTGGTGCTGCTTATGGCAAAAGGGGCCAATTCTCCTGCAGATTCCCACAGCACTGAGTTTAGGTTCGTGAGTAACAGATGTAGGTTCCAGTTTGTCTGTATTTGTCCTTGTGAATTCCACGTTGTTCCTGCTCTCATGTACATCCAGGATTCCTTCCTGAATCATTGACTCATGGTGACTTCAGGCTCCAACCAGATGTAGAGGCAGTAGCCTGCACAGCTGCCCCACCTGCCCTCACAACTGCCTACCGACTAATCCCTAGAATAAATCCTGTTCTCTATTTCTCATAGTGGTTCTGCTGCTCTGATTGAACCCTGACAGATACTCTGCACTTGTGCAGTTTACATTCTGGATAGACAGTAAATGGCTTAATAAATAAATTCTAAACTATACTTAAGAGTAAAAGGTGCTATGGAAAGAAAATCGGAGAAGGAAATTAGAGAGGGAAAGAGGAAGGGTGATGTGGGGTGCTGTGGAGGTGGGGAGGCAGGTGCTCTATTATTTTTTACTTATTTTATTTATTTATTTGACAGAGAGAGACACAGCGAGAGAGGGAACACAAGCAGGGGGAGTGGGAGAGGGGGAAGCAGGCTTCCCGCCGAGCAGGGAGCCCTATGCGGGGCTCCATCCCAGGACCCCGGGATCACGACCTGAGCCAAAGGCAGATGCTTAGCGACTGAGCCACCCAGGCGCCCCGCAGTGCTCTATTAAATAGGGTGTCCCGATGGGCCTGATTGAAAAGGTAAGATTTGTATGAAGGCTTGAACGAGGTGACTGGTAGCCAAAGGAAAAGCTTTGAGGGCAGAGGGAGGATAGAACCCACTCGCTAAGGCAGGAGAGCGCCTGGAGCATTCTAGCGTCTTCAGGGAGCCAGCGTGACTGGAAAGGAGAGAGCGAGGGGGAGGACAGGAAGGTATCAGGCAGAAACCGCATCGGGGTCTGATTTGTTCAGCAGGGGTTGGCACATAGCAGCCTGCAGACCAAATCCAGCCCCTCTGCTTGTGTTTGTACATTGTCTTCTTGGCACACGGCCATGCTTGTTCATTCACACATCATCTAGGGCTGCTTTTTGGCTACCATGGCCTAGTTGAGTAGTTGTGACAGAGACCATATGGCCTACACAGCCTGAAATATTTACTAAAAAATGTGCTGACCCCTGCTGTAGTGGCTCAGAGGTTTTGGCTTTTACTCTGAGCAAACTAGGAGCCATCTCAGGGTTTTGGGCAGAGGAGGGCCATGCTCTGGTTTATGTGATACAAGCATCACTTTTATTGCTGTGTTGAGAGCAGATTGCGGGGGGCAAGGGTAGAAGCAGGGAGACCAGTTAGGAAGCTATCATGGCATCCAAGCAAGAGAGGATGCTGGCGTAGCCCAGAGTGGGGGCGGTGGGGGAGGTCGTCAGAATCTCTTGAAGCTCGAGCCAAACTGACAGAGTGGATTTGGGTGTGGGAAAAGAGAGGAGTCAACAAATGTACAATTACAAGTGCTCGTATAAAACGTTTCCTGGGAGGTGCCTCAGGGACCAGGGGGATGGGAGCAGTGCCAATCTCCCCACCCAACTGGAGCAGGGCTGCGTTGTCTGTTTTGTGTATTGGGCTTTCTACTAATAGGGTTGTTCTCAACCTTGGCTGCATGTTAGAATCGTCTGGGGAGCTTTACAAGGTACCAATGCCTAGGTCCCACCCTCAAAACTCTTATTTAATTGGTTTGGGTTTTGACCTGAGCATTAGGATTCGTAAAAGCTCCCCAGATGATTCTTCCATCAGCCGACGTTGAGAGCCGCTGCTCTAGTATTTTCTTTGAATAAACTTCCCATGCCTTCAGATGTTGGGAAGGGGCTGGTTTAGGATCTAGGAGTGTGTGCTGGAATGTGTCTTTTTAATTTTCATCTTCCCCTGCACTTAGCACATTCATAATACCACCTTAATTTCTTTGGAAGGAATTTCTTCTCCCCTTTGTTCATGGCCCTGGTAGAAATAGTGCCTGTCTCCCCCCTCGGCAAGGTGAACTTGCTGGATCTCTTCTTTCCCTTTCCCTGGTGCAGCCACCTGGCAGCTGTTTGATTTGAGCCCAACCAGTTGGACACATGGGTATCAGAGGTGGTTGCAGATGGCCTGTTGCAACAAGGGCCCCAATGTTAGCCCAGTACTGTCCAGGATTTCCCACCATGAAATGACTGCTGAGTATTGTTCCCAGCATCTTGACCCTCAGAGCTCCCTTGGTTCTTTCAATCCATTCCCAAGCCTGATGCCCTGGTCTCTGGTACCCTGTCAGTCTCCTTCCCACTACCCTATATCATGTTGAAAAATCCCCTATTGCTTAAGTTAGTTTTTGTTTGTAGCCAAGAACCCTATGGGTACAGAATGCCTGGGTGGCATTCTTTGCTCTATTTGTATCATGACATTATTCCGGTCTATTCATTTGGCAACTGAACACTGTGATTTCTTTGTTGGAAAAGAGCAAACAAGAATAACAATCTATTGAACTATGCTTACTCAATAGGGAACAGACAAATATGAGTTGGTGCCAGATCCTTTGGAGGTTATAATAATCACTTATAAAACGAGCATAACTATCAATAATAACAATAATTTATTAATCATCTACTTCTTGAAAGTACAAAAATTTGATTCGATATTTCTACAGATGCCAAGTCTTTGGTTGAAATGCAATATATGAAAAATCATCAAAATGGTGAGCTAAACACAATCCTAATCTTGGGGCATGTGTTGGATATCTAAAGGAAGAGGAATAGGTGTCAGTTTGGGTCCTGCAGGAAGCTGACAACAAGACAGAATGAGAAATGCAAGAGAAATGCAGGAAATATCTGTGGAAGAGAAAGGACAGAGGTCATGGGTCCAGTTAAAATCTTCAGACCACGCTGCATGTGTGACACTTCTGGAGAAAGAAGCTGAGATTGTAATGCATCTCTGAGAAAGTCTAGATCAGGCTGGTGGGGAGCTTCAGAGCGAAGATTGCCAGTGAGAGGAGTCCTGTATTGGCCAGGATGCCCTGGCTCTAGTTGCCCCGTGGTGCTCAGTCATGGGCTGGGAGCAACGTGGGAAGAGCCTGGCCTCAGTGTGAATACTGGGAAGGATCTTGAAGAGGTAGTCAACTAACCACATTCCTTGCAGCAAGTTCTCTCTTGAAAGATTCGAGCAGCATACTTTCACAGAGGTCACAGAAGTCCATAGGAGGCCAGGGAGGAGGAGTTTTGCCTTTCAAAAATCAAATTTCTGGGGTGCCTAGGTGGCTAAGTCGTTAAGCATCTGCCTTCGGCTCAGGTCATGGTCCCAGGGTCCTGGGATCGGGCCCCGGATCGGGCCCCGCATCGGGCTCCCTGCTCGACGGGAAGCCTGCAGGGAGGGAGAACCCTCCCCCACTCCTCCTGCTTGTGTTCCCTCTCTCGCTATGCCTCTCTCTGTCAAATAAATAAATAGAGTCTTAAAAAGACAAAAACAAAAAACCCAAAATCGAATTTCTTGCCCTACCTGCCGTGACCAATATTCAAGGCCACGTAAGGCGTGAGAACCAAATAAATGTGAGGAGGTTTATTATGGTTTTTATGTGAGCTTTAGCAGGAAGTCTTTCAATCTGTTGTTTGAAGAAGGTGAGTCATTATGAAAAATTAATGCATTTCTTTTCCCCTGGGAAGGGGTCAGATGTGGGCTCCTGGGCAGGACAACAAGCAGTAGGGTTTAAGAACTGGGGCCTTTGGGGAAGGGTAAATACTCTTCGGGAGATCTCATCCCATCTCTTCTTGCCTGTTCACACTCTGTTCTTTCTGTTTTCTCCTTTCTCTCATGCACCATCTATTGCTCCTTCTCTACTGCATCTTTCCTATCACTATATAAACATGTTCTTACAAAGTTTCCACTTGTCCCAAATTCCTTTCAAACCACTCTCCTATTATTCCGCATCTATTCATGGCCAAACATGCCAGCTTTCTCCTCTTCCTTTTGCTACTCATTCCTTACTCGGACCCCACCCTCACGGCCCCCCTTAGACATTACAATTGTCAGGGGTACCCGAGACTTCCATGGAGCAAACTCAGTGGCCAGTTCTCCATTCTTGCCTTATGTGACCTCAGTAGCACCAACTCTGCTGACACCCCCTTCTTTTTGGAATGCTTAGCTTTCTTGGTTTTCCACTTCTCCTGGTTTTCTCCCTACCTTTCTCTCTCCACTCCTTTTCAATATCATCAGTTAACTCCTCCTGAACCAAATCTAAACATTGGACTTTGTCTGGATTTGGTCTGAACTGAGTTCTCTCTCTCTTTTTCTCCTCTGCCTTCCCCTCCCATTTCTTGGCCAGGGTGCTATGGCCATTTTGGGCAAGGCAATTCTTTGTTGTGTTGGTTGCTCTTTACATTGAAGGACCTTAACACCCCCCATCTCCAGGCACTTAAATCCTATTTAGCCTTTGGATTTTTCATCAGTTCTCCACATGCCGACCTTGAAAAGAGGAATTTATGCAAAGGGTCTATTAAGAAAGAGCTCCTAGGAGAATTGGAAAGAGTATGGAAAAATAGGGTAGGGAAGGAAAGACACCAATACAGTGATATTTCAGACCAAGTTCCAGCCTCAAACTGTTCCCCAGAGAATCTCTAAGCATAAATTATAACTCGATTGTTCTGGCTTGAGACAAGGGAGCTGGGCATTCATATTCTTACTTCCATCAGTCATTGGCTGGGACTGTTCTGTGCGTATGTGTGTGTATGTGCTGTGCATGTGTGTGTTGGGGGCAAGGGTTTGGTACCAGTGGATCAGATATGAACTCCCAAGCATTTTCAGCTGTCTGTGTTGGCAGCCAGAACAGTCCAGTAGCTCAAAGGAAATCACTGAAGAAAGGTGCAGGCACCAGCTTTTAGAAATCACACAGAGGCTGAGGGGTGGATGCTCAGGGTGGTAAGGAGGAGTCCTGGGGATCTGGGTGGAGCGCATACAGTATGTGTTACAATTGTCTGTAATGGGAACATGGATGGATGGAATGGGGTGGGTGGAGGCTGAGCGTAAGGAACAGAAGAAGGGAGGGTGGGTCTGACCTGAATCCCATTCATAAGAGAGGCCCCCTTGCAGATCTGTTTTGTGGATAATCCTCAGGTGAGTGGCTAAGAGAAGGCTATGTATGAATCACAGTGTGAGTTCATATGAGCTGTGTTGGTACAGAGGCCTGCTTCCAACCTGTGAGCCCAGGAATCACTGTCTGGGGTCAGCTATCCACCTGGCTTGTACTAAGGCCTAGACTCCAAATGCCCTTCATTGCACATGTCTTGTCTCGTCCCAGCACTGCTCTAAGCGTCACCTGAGCATAACAAGATCCCTTGTGGAGGGGGAGGTAGGCATTCTCCCCACTATCAGCAATGATCAGGAATGTCTATTTTGCTAGGTCTTTCAGATTGAGATTTTATAATGAAAAAAATCACTAATTTGATAATTTTAAAAGCCTGAAGAAATTCTCCTGTTAAAAGTTAGGAAAGTGTTTAATAAGCATACTTGTAAGTTTTTAAAAGAGCATTGTATACAGACTGCATGTAAGTACACTGTAAGCTGAGAATAGAGGAAACTGGATGCTTCGTTATGTGGAAATACTGAAAATTAGAGAGAGGAGAATACTAACATTCAACTCTAATACCCAAAGACAACTGGTTTTAACATTTTCATTTATTTCTTTTAAATATTTTTCTATTTATATTTTTCACATAATGCTTTTCCCATTTAATGTTATAATTTAAGAAGCCCTTGCATATGCTACTAAATATTCTTGGAAAACATTATTTGAAGTTGTTATGTAACATGTACATATCTTGCTTTACTCAACATTTTCCTGACCATGGAATATGGCAGGTTTTTATAATTCTGTTTTGTAAATACCACTGCGATGACAATAGCATAAAAGTGTGTGTGTGTGTGTGTGTTGGATAACTTTCCAAAATACTTTAGAACTTGTTGTGGTTTAAAATATGTCTAAAATTTCCTTAATTACTCATTTCTTCAAGAGATGGTTCTTAATTCCCCTCCTCTTGAGTATGAGATGAACTTGGTGGCTCACTTCTTTTTTTCTTTTTTAACATTTTAAAAATTTAAATTCAATTAATTAACATATAATGTATTTTTGGTTTCAGAGTGACTTCTAATGCATAGACTGAGGCAGAAGTGATGGGTGTGTCTTTGGAGACTAGGTTGTAACCGGCCAGTGACTTCTTCCTTGCTTTCTCTTGGCACACTTGCCCCTGGGGAAGCCAACTGATGTGTTGTGAGGATAGTCGTCAAGCAACTCTGTGGAGAGGTCCATGTGGGGACATCTGCTAACAGGCTACTCCAGTCCCTCTGTTCCACAGCAGGCAAGGGAGTCCTTTTGGAAACACACTCCATAGCCCCAGACAAGCCTGTACACGAATGCAGCCCTAGCCAACATATTGAGTTCAACTTCATGAAAGACCCGGCTGGAGCTACCAAGATAAGCTACTGCTGAATTCCCAACCCACAGAATCTGTAAGATAAAAATGTCTGTTGTTTTTCGGGTAATTTTTTAATGTAACAATAGATAACTAATATAAGGCTCCTGATGTATTCAAATTGCCTTTTCAAAAGGTTATACAAATTTATTCACTCATCAAAAAAAGATAAGAATGGCTGCTTTACTATGCCCCTTTCAATTGAATTATTATGACTAAAGAAAAAAAATCTTTGCTAATGCAGAAATAAATCATTATAAGTCCTAGATTCTTTCGTTCTGCTTGGTTTAAAATTAGAGTTGCAATAATTTCAATGTCACTTAATAAAAGTTTTAAGTAAAGAAACCATTAATACAAGGACTTTAGAAAATTTAAAACACTAATTTAAGTCATTGCCCTTTATTGAGAAAGGATAAGAAAGGGTAGAAAATATTTATATGTCATTTATCATAATATTTAAGTTAATTTTATGATTATTCTTTATCTTGTCATAATAAAGCTGAGCTTCTGTCCAACATAGGTTTACTAAGAATGGCAAAATGTTTCCTGTAATCTCAAGTTTTTCTTTGATGGATACAAGGACTGGTGACTTGAAACTTTTTCACTTATTAATGTTTCTTAAATTTACTAGATATTTTGTGCTAGAGAACAGGTCTTTTATTTAAAGTTCTTTAATCTGCTCCTCAATCTTTTGATAATTAACTGACATGACCTCACTAATCTGGTTACAGTGATCTCAAGCAGCTTTTAAAAATCTTGGTGTAGGGACACCTGGGTGGCTCAGTCGGTTAAGCATCTGCCTTTGGCTCGGGTCATGATCCCAGGGTCCTGGGGTCGAGTCCCACGTCGGGCTCCTTGCTCAGCGGGGAGCCTGCTTCTCCCGCTGCCTGCCATTCCCCCTGCTTGTGCTCTCTCTCCCTCTGACAAATAAATAAATAAATAAAATCTTAAAAAAAAAAAAGGTCTTGGTGTAGCGGAAGTATTTGTAAGCGTTTCCTTCTTATGTAAGCCATACAGGTAAAAGTAATCATTGTAATATTATAATAGCATCAGCACTTAAATGAAATCTCAATTTCCATACTCTTTTGATAAACTAAAAATAGAGAGGAGGTATTTTTATATTAAAACATCAATCAAATCTTGAATAAAATGTAATGTTTGTAGGTTTTTAAATAGCCTCATCTATGAGACTATGCACGGTACAAAAACTACCTTCTTATTTCTGTGTTTTCAAAAGCTCATTCGTTTCTTTTCACCATTATTTTGAATCTGTAGAGCACTTTAAGCCCCTTCTGCGAGTGACACTGGAGAGAGCACTATTGTGCGGTCAGTCACAGAAGCCTAAGCTGGCTGTAATTCTGTTATGCTCCCCGTGCAAGCTCAGTGGCTAAATGGATGTGTGGTGACATATGCATGGAATAGTAGGAAATGCAGCATAGAAGGAACAACGTGGAACTGAAACAAAAAATAACTTATGATACTTATTAGCAGTATCTTTTTCACTTAAAACTCCTGCAAAACAATGACGTAATTTATATTTCCCGAGTTTACTCTTATGTAAAGTAGTCATCAGGGAACTTCTGGGGAGGTCTTTTGTTTGTATTGATTTTTCTGGCTTTTAAGTACATAAATGAAATCGTCCAATTTCAACATTCTACACTATATAATTTTCATTCTGAATGTGTAAGTGGAAAGATAGTATTTCATGAAGTTGGACACATGTAGTGTCCATGAAAGCATTATGTTAGGTGGCTGCCTTCTCATTATTTTAAAATATATTTAAAATATATTTTATATAAATATATTTATTTTTAACTATCCATATTTTTATTTAAATGTATTTTAAATGTGGCAATGCTACTTCTTAATGCTGTAGTTTAGGAAGATGGTGTGTCAACAGTTTGTATTTGCTCCCCTGGACAAGTCACCTGGTTCTTCTGGTAATGAGGCAAACATAAACATGTAAACAAATAGAGGCTAACTTAAACAAAAATTGGCAGTTCGAGCATGTTCTGACAGCATAGCAAAATCAACATTATTTTACTCAGTTTATCTTTATAAGGATCAGTGACTCATGAAAAATTACAAGAAACTCAGGACGCCTGGGTGTTGCAGTCAGTTAAGTGTCCGACTCTTGGTCGTGATCTCAAGGTCATGAGCTCGAGCCTGCATTGGGCTTTGGGCTCTGCGCTCAGTCTGATTAAGATTCTCTCTTCTTCTCCCTCTGCCCTTATATTAGGAAAAATATGATTTTTCTTTGCCCACAGGTCCTCTCGAACTTTGACTTTAGAAATAAATTTGCTTGGCTATGCTTATTTCTGATATCATATAAGAGTTTATAAAGTAATGTTCAGTACCTGCATTTGGCAGAACCACTAATCCTTTTTAACTAAGAGGGAGGAAAATAATTTCAATGCGCTGTCCTTTCTGGATATGTCTTTAGCCACTGCATCCCATAATTGCCATTGAAAGGTGGTCAAAGGGTACAAAAGACCAGTTAAGAGGTAAGTAAGTTCTAGGCATGCAATATATAGCATGATGACTATAGTTAACACTGCTGTATGATATAGATAGATAGATAGATATACGTATCCTTTTTTATGTCTAGCTTGTTGAGAGTAAATACTAAAAATTTTAAAAGTTGTTGAGAGTAAATACTAAGAATTTTCATCACAATGAAATTTTTTTCCATTTTTGTTTTCTCTTTTTATTGCATCTACATGAAATGATGGGGGTTGACTAACCTTTTCATGGTAATCATTTTACAATATGTGTTAATGAAATCATTGTGCTATACACCTTAAGCTTACACAGTGATGTATATGAATTTTGTCTCAAAAAAAACTAGGAGAAAGAGTCACTGCCACTGTTCATTGGTTGGTGCGGGACTCATTCCAGATCTTTCCTCACAGTGCTGGCTTTGAACCATTCTACCTGCCTCCATCCTATTGTCTACACACCTGGACCCTTCCCCTCTGGCATGTGTTTTGGACTTGACAGCCATCCCAGTTCTATACACAGCCCTTCCTGACATCTTCGTTGCTCATAGCTGATACCTGATGTTAGCCCTGGGCACCTGGCATCCCCCATCCCTGCTGGCTGGGTCCTTGGCACTCTAAGCCCTCACTCCTCCAGAAAAGGGAATTAGACATCTGTAGAGACTGGTCCTCCTATGCGTGATAATTTAGGAAGCAGCAGAAAGTTGCCAGGCATTGCCACTTCTAGTGAGTGTCCTTTCACACAGACATTTGAAGATTATATAAAAAGAGACAAATAATGTGTTTGGAAAATTACCTAAAGGTGAGAGTGCTTTCCTATGAAAAAGATTCTCCTATCGTTTTGGATGGCTTTGGAAAAAGAAGGAAAACGATACAGATCACCATGAAAACTATATTTCTTGTGGCGAGAGTTCACATAAGCTTTAATTCCATTTCTGTAAGAAAATAAGACAAAACTCGTCTAATAGTCTTGAGTGTGTGGGTCAGTTTCTGGATACCCCCCAACAAATCTAGTGTTGGACATACTAAGTAAGCTTATTAGACTTTGTGTCTACTATTGCTACTTATCCCAGCCCACACTCAATTTCTGCCAGAGTCGTCTAAAAAGTGAAATTCTGTTGGTTATACTTTCTCCTTAAAAATAAAACAAATCTGCAACAGCAAAAATGTCCTCTTTAAACTCATGGGAGCCATTATAATCAAGCCAGTCCAAACTCCCGTGCATGTTCTCTCTTCCTAGACTCTCCACTGGTCTGCCTCTTTATCTCCAAATCTCCCTCACATTCACCTCAAACGTCTCCCTGTGAAATCTTTCACTTTCCTCTCTTGAGTTGCTCTTATATGATGCCATGACTCTGTAGTGCATATAACACTATTTCTCACACTGATTTATTTATTTTTTTCCTCATTCTATAAGGATTTATCATTCCCAAACCACAGTGAAAGAAACTTGGGTCATTTACCAATTTTGTTTTCTATTATGTGCCTTAGAGATACCTCACTGAAAACTGGTATCTGACATAACAGAATAACATTTGCAGAATGTAATATTGTAGTGACAGTACTGACATTGATTGTTACAGGCATATTAAACTTTTGAGTATTAAATGGTTACATGCTATTTATATAGAACCTTGGTCCAATAATAAAAACAGAGAATAGCAGCTGGAAATTTATCTCAAAGTTCAGACATTAAAGGATTAACCATTCATTCCATTATTTTCTGTAAATAAGTCCTTTTTTCATACTGAAATCTGATGGCAATTAAATTCTGATATTCTTCCAAACTACTGTATGAAGAGGAGCTGAAGGCCATCACTATACAGCATACTGCAACATAAGGACTCTTCCGTTCACCAATTCTGACACACTTCCAAAATATACCCGACAATCCAGTTTTATTTCTGTCCAGGAGGCTGGGTGCCAAGGATTGGTTATAAGCACAGGTACACATAAGCAGCAAGATTACGGTCAACACAGACTCTGAAAATTGAAAATGGCAGACATAGTGAGGCCGGCGAAGCCCCAGCCACATCACCCTTCTCTCACACTGATTTATCATTATTCTTCCGTTCCAGTCTTTGACTTCCTTGAGGGTCGAGCCTTTATTCTTTTTGTGACCGCTGAACGTGGGTGTTCACAAAACATGTTTGGAGTGAAAGCATGACACTGAGGAGCATAGAAAAGCCAGACCCAGCAGATGATTATTTTATTTTTAAAAATTTTTATTTATTTATTCTAGGGAGAGAGACACAGTGAGAGAGGGAACACAAGCAGGGGGAGTGGGAGAGGGAGAAGCAGGCTTCCCGCGGAGCAGGGAGCCCAATGCGGGGCTCGATCCCAGGACCCTGGGATCATGACCTGAGCCGAAGGCAGATGCTTAACGATTGAGCCACCCAGGCGCCCCCAGCAGATGATTTTAAATGCTAAGGAATGATATGGTCCACCAGAACCCATGACACAAATTGTTTAGTCTTCTCTTAAAAATATTAACAGTCTGTGGAAATTTGGACCACAC
The DNA here is from genome assembly GCF_003265705.2 of Callorhinus ursinus. Taxonomy (NCBI): domain Eukaryota; kingdom Metazoa; phylum Chordata; class Mammalia; order Carnivora; family Otariidae; genus Callorhinus; species Callorhinus ursinus. The sequence continues at coordinate 128,344,783 of NW_027397063.1, read as the reverse complement.
ACAGCCCTGGTGTGGGAAAGCAAATTTGACAGGGTTTCAATAATATTCCTTTGCTCCAGCTGGCTAAAGGAATGCTAAGTCAATGCCTGTGTCTACAAAACCAATATGTTATTATTTGGTTTGTCATTTATCAACCTCTGAATAACTTGTTATAGGTAGAGTGATAGAGTTGAGAGAGGGATTTCTTTGAGGGAGACTGGCTGGCTACCCAGGCAAGCTCTCTTCCGAATGCTATCATCCCAGCACGCTGCTCTGTGCTAGATCTGGTTCTTTGCCTTGCACGACCTTGATATTTCATCCAGCACAGAAAGGATCATATAACCGAACCCACAAGACTGATATATTCATCAAGATCCTGATCTATTAACTTACAATGAAAAATATACCTGGCAAGCAGAGGAGATATTCATATTAGCTGGGTAGTGTGTTCTTATCATTTTAGGAAAACATGTTTGGGGAACTAATGTTTAAATCACAAGTTGTGTAGTGGATCCAAATGAAGAGAAAGGGGATAGGGGTCATTGAGCTGTGAGCCTGATGCTCCATGCACTTCCCTCTAGTCCCTAAGCTGTCAAGCAGACTGGATATTTGTGTTCAGGCGCCCTGGATGGGGGACCCACTAAGAAAGTCCTTGTATTTTGACTTCCCACTTATAAGACCCATATAGTCAGTTCCTGCTATCAACAGGATTTCCTCAGACAAGGCAAAATAAAACTGTGTGGTCTCAAATTTTCCTATTAGAAGTATAACACAGTAAGATGTCTGTCACACTGCACTTCCTGGACACCTTGATTGGACTTTCAAATCCCCGCAGCCCTACATTTTCTTGAATTGATTTCTACATTTAGCTAATCTCATCCATTATATATTAAATCTTATTAGTTCCATTCTTAGAAAATGGTTATGTTATTTATAGGTTTTGGGGGATCCAGGCTTTTCTTCTAATGTTGATAACACAGTTTTGGGGCACTTGGTCCACGGCCACACTCTTTCAATATTAATTGATAATTGGCCCTTAGGTAGTGCTTTTTCAGACCACTCATCCCTATGCATTACTGTGTCATCAAATCAAATTAATTCTGACTGGTGGCTTAAAAAATAAATCAGAATAGAAAATATTAGAACGCATGGCACAGAGTTAGGTAACTCTTGTTTTATACGTGTTTTGTGTCCTAGGTTGTGATACAAAATGCTTTTCTGACTCTGTGTTGGGGTTAAAAAAATTTATAAGCCACTGCCTGGAACTCAGAGCTTCATTCTCTTCCTGAGAGAGCAAGATGATCTTTGTGCATGAAGGTGTTAGCAAATTTATTTAAATAAAGCCTTTGCCACGAAGAGCCCTGTTATTGAGGGGGACAGTAGAAACTGTGTCAGAAGCTTGCAGAAACATCCACCTTGGCGAGTGTGTGCCGGGAGCAGTAGTTGCAAATAGATGCAGGTCATGTAAAAACAAAGGAAAAATGAGAAGTCACCTGAGAGAAACAGCAGTAGAACTTTTGGACCCTGGTCAGTGTGTCTCTGTGGCTCCAGTCTCTCTTTTACCCTGGAGCCAGGGGTCCCTGAGCTGTGTGGGATTTCCCCGCTTTTATGTTAGACAGGGTCACCATGATGCCTGCTCAGACTGAGCCAGTCAGAACAAATGAAGAGATTTTCATATGAAATCCTAAGTTTCTTAGGAAATTGCTCTCCTAAGCAGAAAAATGCAGCATATATTTGGATCCTTGAGGATAAGTGTTTGGCAAACTCTTCGAGGCACAAATACATTTTGATTCCTTTTCTTTTAAGTCCAGTTTAGTTCCTACAGTACGTGTGTGTTTGGGGACAGGTGGTGATGAGTGTTTGGAAATGTCAAACTGCATTAGTCGTCTATCCATCCATCCACTTCCATTCATCCATTTGTTCATTCATATGTGTGTCTATCTGTTCATCCATCCACCCCTTGTTGAGTACTTATGTACCCTGTGCAAGCACTTTGCCCTCTTGTGTATTTTTGGTGTTGGGAAATCTTAAGTTGCAAGGGAATTTAAAAGTTATTTGACATAGTTCTCATCAGATGAATGCATCTTCTCTGTAGACCTGCTGGCGGGTGACAATTCAGGCTTCTGCCAGCATCAGAATATACCTCTCCAACTGCGAAAGTCCTCTTGTGTCAAACTAAAACCTATTTTTCTGTGGCTCCTTTCAGAAACCTCTTGTTCTGAGCCCCACACAGCTAAGGAATACTGAAGAGCTGCTCTCTGTCTATTTGCCCATCCCAGTTCCTGAGCTAATTCCTCAGTTGCCTGGTTTCTGAGCTAATCCTAATCTAGCCTGATGACACATTAGGATTTGCACTCCTATCAGAGAATGGGATCAAGAACCGTGTCTGATGTCTGATAGGTCTAAGGAGTGCCCCCATTCCAACCTACACTGTTTAAGTTCCTACTCTGGTGCCTAGCCCTCGTTCCTTTGTTTTTCTCTGGTTTGAGGTGGTCACTCTAATGGTCCCTCCGGGATTGACCTCCCACTCTGAATTTTAACAGGTCCTCCACCTGGAACTGTGATGCCCGTCTCTGCCACTGCAGATGGAACCCTTGGGAACTGATGCCATCTGAAATCGAGCCTGGGCTACCCATGCAACTTGGAGTATTCTAATTTGATTCTTTGTTTATTTCCTCAAGGTCCGTCTTAACACCAGATGAGTCCCACAGCTCTGACACTCTGTTCTTGATTTCTGTCTAGTCTTATCTTTGAAATTCCAGCCTGCCTCACAGTGATTGTCTCCAAATTATGCATATTGGTTCTAATTCTAGCCCATGTGGCCAAGCATATGATAGCTCTTCATATATTTGAGGATGCTACTGTTTCAGTTTTCTCTTGCTGTATAACAAACTATCCCAACACTCAGTGACTCAACAGAACAGTAAGTTTTCTGCTAGTGGTTTTGCCATTTGGCAAAACTCAGTGGGGGAAAGATCATTTTTGCTCCATGAAGCATCAGCTGGGGTAGCTTGGTGAGGCAAAGGTCTACTTCTAAGTGGCTCACTTACATGCGCTGACAGGGAGCTTGGTTGGGGCTGTTGGCCTGGTGCCTCAATTATGCTACATGAAGCTGCTTGAGGTTTCTTAGTACATGGTGGCTGGGTTCTAAGAGAGAGGAAATGGAAGCTGCCAGTCTTCTTTAAGACTGGGCCTGGAACTGGCGCGGTATCATTTTCCCTGGATTCTCTTGGTCAACATGGTCACAGAGCAGCCCAGATTCAAATGTTGGGAAATATAACTCCACTTCTTGATGGAGAGAATTGACAAAGATTTTGCAGCTGTCTCCTTGCTCCACCCCTGCTCCTACCCCTTCAGTCCTCTCTTCTCTAGGCTAGAAAGCCCTTATTGCTTTCTCACTAATGCAGTGTTTACTGTAAGCCTATTGTGGAGAATAGAACAAGATTTTCACCTCCTTTCTATTAAAGTTTATATCTTTCTTGATGCAACGCAGGTCATGTTAACATCTGTAAGAGTTATATTTCATTGTTGATTGACATTCAACTCATTACTGATTATGCCCCTACGGCTTCTTTTTCTAATATCCTGTTGGTATGGCATGGTACTTCTGTCTTGTACTTGGAAAGCTAAATTTTAGACTCAATTCAGTTATTTAATAGCTCTCCTTGTGAAGTTTCATTTTGTCAGATCTAACCTACTGCTCTTGCCTGTTAAGATAATTTAGATTCTTATCTTTTGTTTAACATGGCAATGTTCAGTCAACATGAAGTTGATGGCTGTGTCCTTAGTGGTTCAGGCAAATAATTGATAAAAATGTTAACAGATCAAATATAGACCATGTGATCTGACACTGGAAGTCTTCTAGGATAACACAGGAATCATCACTCAATTCTTCAACTGTCCTTGCACCTGTCCCATAAAATTTTACTTGATCTCACAGTGTATCATGAAAAATCTCTTCAACTATTGTGGGGAAGTTCAGGCACTTTGCATCTACTATAGCCCCCAGATAATGCAACCCAGTAGCCCCACTGAAGAAACAAAAACTCCCAGACAAACATGACATTTTCTTAATGAAAATGTCCTGTGTCCCGATCAGTCCTACTCCTCTTCCAAGGTCTCTTTGACTAAAAGAAACCTTTTTACTTTTTGGTTATTTATTTCAAATGTTAATCTGATGGAGGTATAATTCATGTAAAATAAATTATACCTGTTTGAAGTGTACAATTTGATGAATTTTGACAGAATTATGTTTAGTCCCTTGAAACCACCACTGGAACTGAGACACAGAACATTTCCAACACCTTCCAAGGTTTCCTCATGCTCCTTTGCAGTCCCTCCCTCCCTCCATCCCCAATCCTCAGGCAACTTCTGATCTTTCTGTCATGATAGGTGACTTACACTTTCTAGAATTTCATATAAATAGAATTATACAGTATGCACTTTTGTGTGTGTGTGTGTGTTTGGCTTCTTTTACTCAGTGTAAAAGTTTTGAGATTCATCCACACCGTTGCTCTCTCAGTAGCATGTTCCTTTTTAGTGCTAAATGATACTCTGTTGTAGGGATATAACACATTTTGTTTATTCACTTCCCTGTTGGTGGACATTTGTTTCTAGTTTTTGGCTATTATGAATGAAGCTGCTTTGAATATTCATGTATGAATCTTGGTGTAGACATGTGTTTTCATTTCTGTTTGGTACCTGGACTACTTCTCCTTCTTTTGTTTTTGTTTTTGTTTTCCTTTTCACCAGACTCTTCCTGCCTAAAATTAAGGCCACCATTCTACAGTTTTTGAAACTTAATTTATGCCCTATTTTGGAAATCACAGCAAAAGTCATCTTTCTCCAACCTTCTGGCATAACTTGATAGTCCTCAAAACACTCCATTTATGAGTTCTTTCAATTCTTTGAATATAGTTCATCTGCTTAGAGAATTTATTCTCTTTTAACCAGCAGCTTTTGGGGTAAATATTATTGAACACTTAAAATGTGTGCCAGACTAAGCACTGTATGTACATTGTCTAATTTCTTGTTCACAACAATTACATAAGAAAAGTACTATTTTAATTTTATCTTTTTAATAGGTGAATAATCAGAAGTATAGAGAGATGAAGTAACCTGCCTAAGTTCTGATTGCTGGGGAGCTAAGTTTGTAAGCTGTGTATTTCTCTCTGGAGCTGGAGTCCAAACCATTTCACAATATAAGACAGATAGTGATGATTATGATAGGAGAACTGGGCATACAATGTGATGAATGTTTATAAGAAAGAAAGGTTACTCTGGGTGAGGAAAATGAGGAACTTCCTTAAGAGGAAGTGATAGCTAAAGTGGATCTTGAAAACTGGGATGAATATGGGTGGTGAGGTGGGGACAAAATGATATGAAATTCAGATGGACAGGTGGCATAAGCAAAGGCCCAGTGGCAGAAATGGGAGCATCATCAAGCTTTCTTAGGGCAGAGATCTCTGGACTGATGGGAGGCCAGGAAAAAAAAAGTGGCTATGAGATTAGATACAATGACAGGCAGACTGTGGTCAGACCATCGGTTTTTGAATGATGGGCTAGGGAGCTGACTGTGGCTATAAATTGTGATGTATGGTGGGAGATGCTCTTGCAGACTGCTGAAGGATTAATATGATGGCTTTAAATGGATCAAAGGAGGATGACAGCAAAAGTAGGAAAGCCAATTAGGAATCTGCTGCGCTTAAAAACACAAAACAAAACAAAAATGAGGGCCTGACTCAGAATGGTGGCAGGAGTAAGGCTTGTGTTGGAAGAGTCAACTGAACTCTGCTTAGTATTAGAAATTCAAATAATTTTTTCTATCATTTACTATTTTGGGCTCATCTTGCAATTACTCCACATTAATATATAAACTAGTTTTAAGCACTTAATTGCATTTATACCAGTTGATAGTTTTCTGATTTTTCACATTTATTTATTTTTTAAGATTTTATTTATTTATTTGACAGAGAGAAACACAGCGAGAGAGGGAACACAAGCAGGGAGGAGCGGGAGGGGGAGAAGCAGGCTTCCCGTGGAGCAGGGAGCCCGATGTGGGGCTCGATTCCAGGACCCTGGGACCATGACCTGAGCCCAAGGCAGACGCTTAACGACTGAGCCACCCAGGTTGTCATTTACACTAGAAATAATTAAGATGTCAATAAGTTCAAATTATCTACTTTGTTAACTATGCTGTTTCTTATCCTTTTTTTGTTTTTTTTTAAGATTTTATTTATTTATTTGACAGAGAGAGAGAGAAAGAGAGAGAGCATGGAGCATGAGTGGTGTGGGGGGAGCAGAGAGAGAGAGGGAGAAGGAGAAGCAGGCTCCCCACAGAGCAGGGAACCCACATGGTGCCCGATCCCAGGACCCCGGGATTATGACCCGAGCCTAAGGCAGACGCTTAAACGACTGAATCATCCAGGCACCCCACTGTTTATTATCATAATTGGGTAATACGAAATTAGTAACTCTTTTGGGCAACATCTCTTTTTGATTATATCTAGAAGACCTCATCACATTTTACAGTTACATAAATATTTAATAAAGGTGCTTGATTTAATAAAGTTTAAATATAAAATTAAAAGCTTGCAGAATACCACATATATTTTATTTATTGAGGTATATTTCATACATGTCTTTTTTAAAAATTATTATTAGTTTCAGGGGTAGAATTTAGTGATTCATCAGTTGCATATAATACTCAGTGCTCTTTACATCAAGTGCCCTCTTTAATGCCCATGACCCATTTACTCCATTCCCCCACCCACCTCCCCTTCAGCAACCCTCAGTTTGTTCCCTATAGTTGAGTCTCTTATGGTTTGCCTCCCTCTCTGTTTTTATCCTTTTTAAATTTTCCTTCCCTTCTTCTATGTTCATTTGTTTTTTTCTTAAATTCCACATATGATATATGAGTGAAATCATATGATATTTGTCTTTCTCTGATTTATTTCGTTTAGCATAATACCCTCCAGTTCCAACCATGTCATTGCAAATGGCAAGATTTCATTTTTTTTTGAAGGCTGAGTAATATTCCATTGCAGAGGGAGAAGCAGTTTCCCTGCTGAGCAAGGAGCCCAATGTGGGACTCGATCCCAGGGCCCTGGGATCATGACCTGAGCTGAAGGCAGATGCCTAACTGACTGAGCCACCCAGGCGTCCCTAATGTACAGATCTTAAATGACGGTTTGATGAATTTGGCAAATGTATATGTGCACAATGCCTCACCCCATCGAGATATGGAACTTATTACTCACAAAGTGTTCTTGTGCTTTGCCCAGACAGTCCTGTACTATTCCCTACCCCACGACCACTATTCTGATTTATCACCATAGATTGGTTTGACTGTCCTATAATTGCACATAAATGGAATCATGCATCTTGTTCTGTTTTGTGTTTAACCATTTTCACTTAACATAGTGTTTTAGAGATTTGTCCACGATTGTTGCAGAGATCTGTGGTTCTTTTCTTATTATTTTTGAGTAGTGTTCCAGCATATGAATATACCACCATTTCTTTAGCCATCTGCCTGTTGATTTGGGTTATTTCCAGTTTGGGGCCATTATGAATAGAGCTGCTATGAATATTTTTGTGCAGGTCTTTTTGTGGACATGTGGTTCCATTTCTTTCTTTCTTTCTTTTTTTTTTTTGTGAATCCATTTCTTAGACAAATACCTAGAGGTGAAATGGCTGTATCATATGGTAGGTGTATGTCTAACCTGCTAAAAAAGTTTCCAAAGTGTTTATATTTTTCAAATATATTTTAGGATTGTATGGACTTCTTGTTTGTATAAATTCTGGACTTCTTGTTTGTATAAAGCTGACCATAAGACTTGATTAAGAATGCAATATTCACATTAGGCTTACATTGACATTTCCTGTGACAATGAGGACTTCGTGATTATAGATGGCTAGCTTTGCCATCAACACCATTTTCCCCATAATTATGCTATAAATTAAGAGGTGACCCCTGAGTCTCTTCTAGTAAGTACTTCAGTATCTGGAAGGTTAACATGAAATTCTCTAAGGTGTTCTTAAGTGGTACCTGAAGGAAAAACATGCTGTAATGTCACATAATTTAATAATTTTAAGGAGCCTATATGCCTGGCAGTGAAATTAAATGCTTAACAATAATTCAAAAATGGCTTACAGAAACTTAAAAATGTGAATCATTTAGTGGGGCTGAAATTATGCTCCTGACATATATGTGTGACACACGAGAGCACTTACCTGGGAATTTATTACCAGCTTCTGAGCAAACAAAGCCTGACCTACATTTGACTAAAGTCAGCTGTCTTTGGTTAATCCTATGGGCTTCTTTTTATTAATGTCACAATTGCTAATGTGGTATAACATTGTCATTACTGAACAGCACTGTGGGATGAGCTGCAGCTGTTATTTCTCTTTCTGAACCTATTGAGTCATTAAATCTGAGTTTTGGGGGAATACAAGTTGTAAAGATTATTCAAATTCTGATTGAGAAATAGGACTACTGGGAAATTGTAGGTACATAAAGTAAAACTTTGAATCAATCCAGGTTCTTTTCTTTTCTTTCTTTCTTCTTTTTTTTTTCTTTTTGTAAGCTTGAATGTTCAAAATTGTTCCTTAGGCTTAATTTGAAATTGAATGTCAAAAAAATAGAGGGTAAATGTAAAAAAATAAAGGGACAATGATATTTATAGGCAAAGTCTTTTTTGCTGATGGGAAAGTGATTTGTTGTTATTGAGAAAATATTAGGAAGTTCATTTCCTTCAAAAGACCATAATATTTTGTCTTAAGAATCCTAATGTTAATTTAAGAATATGCTTTTGTTCTAATGAGACAGAGAATAATTGGTTTCTCTTTAATAGCTAAGGGAAATTTTATTGTATTGTTCTTGGTATTCCTTGCAAAAATTTCTATCTTCTTTTAGAATTCTTACTTTGCCTTTGGTCATGATTAGTATTTTGCAAAGGGTATGATCCTGTAGTTCCTAAACTGAGCCTCAGAAATGTTTCAGTTTTTGAGGAGAGTATAACAATATTCAATATCTCTTGGATACCACATAAACTACTAGCTCAAGATAGTTTTCAGTTTCTTCAATAAGATTGTACTACATTCTTCTCAGTGCTGTCATATATTTGTGAAGCTGGGTTTTTGACAGTTGCTGTGATAAAAAACAATTACTACATGAAAAGCAAAGTGGAATGGGGGATGAGGGTGGTAGTGTCCAATCTGATTTCAAAGTTTGAGAAGTTTTGCAATGCCCAATAGATGCACACATCCAATTAGTAAGTACTTGTGGTTATTTAAAGATGAAATAAAAGCATACTTTCAGTTTATGAATATTATTTTTTTCCCCAAATGGCTACTAAGTTGTTAGGACCAAAACCAAACAACAAACAAACAGAAAACAAAATACCTTACCAAGTAGGGACCTAACTACTTACTAGATAAAACAGTTGGTTATTTCATTTGGTCTGGGGACATTGAGAAAAATCACAGAGTCACTAAGGATCCCTCCAAAGAGAAATTTTGGGAACCCCTGGTATAATCTGATAATCATTTAAAGAATTTCTGATCTTTTATGTTTATTCAACACCTGTTTATGTTTATTCTGGCCTGTCATGTGCTTTTGATGTTATTTAAAAATGTTGGGAGCAATGGGAGTTCAGAGATTGACATTTCTGAAGCTCATTTTTTCTGGATGGTATTTTGGAAGTCAGATGTCTGCAATGACTTCATTGCAGGAAAAACTTTAAGTTGAAAAAACTTGTCTTTTGCATCACACCCCCAGGCATAGAAGTCCTGGATAGCCAGACGGCCGGTTCCCATGGCACTATAGAGAGTGTGGTCCGTGGGTCGGAGCTTATTAGAAATGTAGAATCTCAGGCCCCGCCCGAGACCTGCTGAATCTGAACCTGCATTATAATGAGACCTCTAGGTGATTCATAGGCACAGTAAAGTTTGAGAAACACCGCTCTACCATTTCTATCCCATTCCACCTCAGCCTTCCCAGATGGAATCTCCCATTCCCTTTGAACGTGTCTTTAAAACCTAGTTTCTCTGTGCATTATTTGTTTGGGGCCTTACTATCCACTAGTTAAAAGTTTCCTAATGAATTAATGCTTGATAATAGTTGAAATGTGCTATCATTTCCCAGAGAAGACTGACAAACCGTCACACGGGATTGTTATTTTTGTCTTGTAAATGTCTTCAACGTTTCTCAGTGCAGCCAAATGCCCTGCCTTTATCTTCTTAGCTATAGTTTTGAGGGTTAGGCTCTCTGTGTGCGCCAAAATGGGTTTCCCTGGTGTGGAGCAGAAGGCGTGGATGTCGGGCATGTGAGATGGAAAAATGCGATGTGAAAAGTGGGAAAGGGCCTTTCCACACTACCCAGAGAGAGAGGTCCATATGGCATTGTTCTGGGTTCCCATTGTAACTTTAAGGGAAACTTTCACCTTGTGCAGAGCCCTAGATGTCCTGCAAATGAAGATGTCCTCACATTCCTTGCAGCAGGAACCCACTTAGGTGGCACCCACCTTGACTTCCAATCGGACAGGTCGTCTAAAAAGGCAACAGTGATGGCATCTGCATCCGACATCTGAATAGAACCTGAGAGGCGCTTGTGCTGATAGCTCAAGCCCCTGAAAACTTGGCTGATGTCGGTGCCTTATCCTCCAAGAATATTGGCCCGCAAGATGTGCCGGAGTTTGCTGCGGCCACCTGAGCCACTTCTATTGCTCGCTGCTTCCTCCCTAGGACCTTCACCAACTGGGTCCGGGCAGTCTTCGGAAAGCCACGACTTCCGGTGGTTACTAATCCCAGGGCTGTCCACCAGCTGCCCCCGCAGGCGTCTTATATTACCCTGCTTACCACTGTGTATTAAACTGTGTAACACAGATGCTCCTTCGTACTATGCGGACATTTCCATCCCAGGCAGCAAGAAGGGGGCGCAGTCAGTCAAGCAGGTCCGAGGTAGTGGGCGCTTGCCCAAAAGTTCTGCGCATGTGCAGCCTCATCCCCGCGACCACTCGTGGGAGGCTGCGCGTGATCCTCCCTTCTACAGAGGTGGCGAAGAGATGGAAAGGAAGAGCAGGCTGCTGCCTGAAAGGAAGAGCAGGCTGCTGCCGGAAAGGCCGTGACAAAGGAGGAATTTCAGGGTGAGTGGACTGCTCCAGCTCCCGAATGTACTGACACTCCCCCTGGGGTCGCAGGCGGGTCTGAAGGCACAGGTGCCCTGGGTGCCTCTTGCAGGGGCCCCCTCCTGAGGACTGGTCCGCCGCTCCCGCTGCTCAGGTCCCTGTGCGGCTAAGAACAACTACCCAGTGGTCTTAAGCTGTTCTTTCACAGACCTAGACAGAAAAGGGAAATAAAGCTGTTGGAAAATAAGCAGTTTCTTAAAAAAAAAAAAAAAAAAAGGTGGGAAAAGGCCGCATTACAGCGGTAGAAACTAAGGCCCCGTGAGGAGTGATAGCTGTGCACCCCAGTCAGTAACAGCAGGGCTGGGAACGGAACTGGACTCGTCTGATTCCAGTTCTGCTTTCCAGTGAAAGTGATGATAGCAAACATCGATTGAATTCTTCTTATGTGCCGGGCACTGTTCTACGATCAGCTCATGTGTTGTTATTGTTCCAAGTATGCATGTTACCTTTTTACTAATGCCACCTATGAGGCAGATACTATTACTCTCCTCATTTTGCAGCTGAGGAGACTGAGAGCTAGAGGACATTATAACTTGGGCTAAGCGTCTTTTATTTATTGAGTGTCAGATCTCACTTACCAGTTTCTTGTCTCTCAGCTCCAGATTGGTCCTGCAGCATTTGCTGTGTGATAATGGACTGGACTTTTTTGAGCATTTCTTCTTCTCAGTGGGGTGATGTTGAGCTTTGTCAGTAGAAGGAGCTGAAGGGACATTGCAGGAGGAAGGGGCGCTCTTCCTCCTTCTGGCTGCAGTGTTTGCTGTCCCCTGCTTCTGCTGCCATCAGTCAGGGGTGGTGCAAGTAAAGTTTGTTGTTCTGCCCCAGCTGAGTGGGCAGTCCCTTAGCAGCTTAGCGGCTTGGACCCGGTCACCACCTTGTTTTGGCCCCCCTGATGGGAACATTGCACGCTCCAGCCCTTGTGCCCCCAGTGGCATCCCAACTCCTTCTGTGTGCCCTCCCACTAACCTCTGCTGGCTTGTGCCTCAGAAGTTTGCTTCCTGTGGTTCTCCTGGTGTGGACACTGTGTGCTCCGGGCCTTGCACCTGGAGCCAGACTCCCTCTGCATGCCCGAATCCCTCTGCAGGCCGACTCACCAGCCACAGCTCCCCTGTACCTAGGAGGTGGGGGTTGTTGTGGCTTGTCTAGCAGCCCAGGCCCAGCCCTGGTCCAGGCAATTCAGTGAACTTCTTTACCATCCCATGGGCTGCAACCACAGCCCATCTTTGATGAGGCTAAACCTCAGCCTTGGGGAAGGAGCCAACTTTGTCTTTTTTCTAAGTTTGTCCTTCCCAGGATTCACCCTTGAATCCAAGGTATCCTTTAGAATTCTCTTTATATCTTTATAGTTATTCTCCTATCTGAGTTTAATAATTCTTTATATTAAACTTCTGTTTAGTTATTGTGTGGTTTCTGTTTCCTGATCTCTTATTTGATACGTTCTGGTACAGACTGTGTAGTCTGATACAATCTTCTCCCCTTTGCTACCCAGAATAATCTCTTCAACTGTCTACTTTGCTTTATTTATGTTTGATTTTTACAAATGTATTTTGTATGATACCGATAAGTCAATTATTCTGTCTCTTTGAGCTCAGGGAGTGGACAAGGCAATCTCTAATAATTGATTGATTCCATAACACATTCATTCATAAAAACTTTTACTGAATGCATATTTTATGCAAAGTGTTTGAGTTCACAAGGTGAATTAAGGCACCGTCTTTGCCTAGATGAACTCACAGCGCTGTAGAGGAGGTATAAATTTAAACAGGGTAAGCTAGAATACAATGTGATAACTATTATAGTTGAAATGTGAGCACCACTTTCTGGGAACATGATGACAGAATGACTCATTCTGTCTGAGGGAGTTGGTGCAACCTCATCAGAACTGGATCTGGAGGAGTTTTCCCAGCTCCAAAGGATGTGAAAGTCTGCTTATATAGATCACTGTATAGTTATATATGGGATTATGTACATAATTAGAGACTGAGTTTCTAGACTTTCTTTATGAGAGAGAATGTTAATATGCTAGTAAAAGTAACACAGAGAGATGGTAAAATATTGCTGTGCTGGACCAGACATACTCTTGGCTTTGTCATCAACTCACTGCGGGACCCTGGACATGTAGGAAACTTTGTGGAACTATGCTTCTCCCACTATAACTTGAAACATTTATTTTATTTAAAAATTTTTTTAAAGATTTTATTTGTCAGAGAGAGAGAGAGAGAGCACAAGCAGGGGGAGTGGCAGGCAGAAGGAGAAGCAGGCTCCCTGCTGAGCAAGGAGCCCACTGTGGGACTTGATCCTAGGACCCTGGGATCATGACCTTAGCTGAAGGCAGGCACTTAACCGCCTGAGCCACCTAGGTGTCCCAACTTGAAACATTTAGATTATATAGTCCTGGATGTCTCTTCTAACTCTAAATGGTATGTAATTTAATAGAATGCATTTAAGTAGCAGATGCTGGATTTATGAAACCAAAACAAAATTTTAATGAGAAGCAGTCTGAATTGGATTTTTAAAAAACAGATAAGGTAACATTTGGTTAAATAATAGAAGACGTCTTGGAGGAGGTCTCAGAGATAGTTTGAATGTGGATGAGTTAGTGTTATCTATTATTAAATTATTTGTCTCTAATAAATGTTTATAATCATGAAGGCTGGCTCTATAATGGATATTTTATATTTTCTGAGCAAATAATAAAGTCAAACTTGCTGACAACCCTCACATTTTGACACATCTTTAATTACACTGGTGGCTATAGATAGACGTCCCTAGGGATCAAATGGTAAAAGAACAAATCATCAGATCTCCCATTGTGGAAATTTTTCAGAGGCTGGGGAGAGAAGCTGAGAAATAGATTCTTCAATGAATATCATGGGTAAGGAAGAAAATGTCCACAGTGTTTGTTATTAATTTATCAGTATGGTGGTGTTAAAAGTCTCAGAGAATATTAGTATTTGGAATTATTTTAAGATACTTAACACTGGAGGTGGCAAATGGGATTTTTAACACATTCTACTTATACTTTCTATAATAGCTTAATATTATGACTGGGGAAATGGGCTTTGGAGTGAGTTTGCCTTGGCTTAAATTCTAGTTCTCGCACTTCAGCGTCTGTGATAGCTTTGAAAGGGCACTTAAACTCTCTTAGCCTTAAGTTTATAGGTCTGCGAAATAAGGACTTCAGTAATGGTACTTACATTATAGGATTAAAAGAGGTGAGATATGTCACAAGGAACCACAGTGTCTGGCAAAGAGAAAGCAGTCAATACAAGTTAAGATTTATTATGATCACTAGAGGCAGATATCTCAGGAAAACAATATGGAGGAACAATACCACAAGGATGAGTACAAGTCTTGGATTAGTAACTTACTAATTGTTAGTATTAATTGAGTCCTTTGTTTAGTCCATTATTACCTTCAGTTTCTGAGTTTCTTTTATTTGTCAAATTGCATTTTTTATGTCTTCCCTTCCCTTCTCTTCCCTTCCCTTATAGAACTGTTATAAGAATAAAGTGATAATATATATGTGAGGGTACTTTCTGCATGTTATGGGCCAATGGAAGTGATTACTATGAGGCAAGATCATCTTTCCCCCTGAGGTTCTTTATTCTTTCCTCCACCATCTTGGTGTATACAAGGAGTCTTGAGTAAGGCCCAGTATGAAGACAGAAACTTGTTTAGCATAATGGTACATCTTTTCCTTTTTTTTCCATCAAAATTAAAGATTTATTCTGTGAAAGACCTTGTTAAGAGGATGAAAGGAAAAGCTACAAATTGAGAGAATGTATTTACATACCACATATCTGACAAAAGACTTATTGCTAGACTATATAGAGAACCCTTGACAATCAATAGTAAAAGAATTAATAAAAATCTAACTTGAAGTGGGCAAAACACATAAACAGACATTTCAGTGAGGAGGATGTGCATAAGACAAATAAGTATATTAAAAGATGAGATGAAACATGAGAGATGATGGACTCTGAAAAACAAACTGAGGGTTCTAGAGGGGAGGGAGGTGGGGGGATGGGTTAGCCTGGTGATGGGTATTAAAGAGGGCATGTACTGAATGGAGCACTGGGTGTTATACGCAAACAATGAATCATGGAACAGTACACCAAAACAAATTATGTAATATATGGTGATTAACATAACAATAAAAAAATTAAAAAAAAGGAACCCCCCCCCAAAAAAAACCAAAAAAACTAATGATGTAAATGTATGGTGATTAACATAACATAATAATAATAAAAAAAAAGATTTCAGTAACATTAGCCTTTGGGAAATGGAAATTAAGAGCAGGTAGAGAATCACTACATATATATTCAACAGAATTAGAAATACTGTTAGTATCAGTGCTGGCAAGGATGCAGAGAACTGGACTCTCTCATACATTGTCAGTGGGATATGCACAATGGTACAACCACACTGGACCACAGCCTGGCAAGTTCATATTAAATGGGCACTTAACTGTACAACCCAGCAATTCTACTCCTAGGCATTTATTCCAGAGAAATGAAGACTTATAGTCACATAAAAACCTGTACCCAAATTATTGAAGAAGATTTATTTCTAATCAACAAAAACTGCAAACAACCCAAATGTTCTTTTTGGGTGAATGGTTAAATAAACTGTGGTATGTTCATACCATGAAATACTTACTATTCAGCACCAAAAAGGAACAAACTCGACACACACAACAATTGTGGGTGTATAGGAAGGGGACCATGCTGAAGGAAAAATAAATCAATATCAAACGATCAAACGGTTACATGTAACATTTTTGAAATGACAGAATTATGTGGATGGAGAATAATTTGCAGTTGCCCAAAGCTGGAGATGGGGTTGGAGGTGTTGTGTGGTTTTAACTCTATAGATTCCGAGGTGGCCGCTGAATGTGTTACCTTTAACGACCTCATGTGATGGTACATCTTTTCTCTGGCATATTCTGTTGATTCTCTCCAAAACATATTGAACTCTGTCCATGTTTTTGCCTCCTTTGCTGCCACCTTAGTGCGAGACACCATCCTCTGTCTTTGAGGGAGTTGCCCCTTTGTTTGTGTTCTGCTTCTACTCCTGACTCCTTTTCAGCCACTTTCCACTTAATTAAGCAGTGTTACTCTTCTGCTTAAGCCCTCTAATGGCTTCCCATCATACTTAGAATAAGATCTTAACTCTTTACCATAAAGTCATGTATGATCCAGTTCCCGATTATTTCCCTGACCTAATCTTCTGCTGCTTTCATGTTGCCTCCTGGATGCTGACCTCGTGAGCCTGCTTTCTATTTAAGAAGGCCAAGTTCATCCTCGACTTAAGAACATTGATCTAGTTGTTCTGCCAACCTAGAATATGTTTCCTCCTGATGGCTTCCCTTGGATTCTCTTGCTATGACTATTTCTTTTCATTTTGTGGTCTCCCCAGAGAGCCTTTTTCTGGCTATTTCATTGCACTGTCCTATTTTAATTTTCACCATAACTTTTATCACCATTTGATATCTTCTTTGAAAGTTAGCTTCAGGAGAACAGCATCCTTATCTGTCTTATTTGATGCTTCATTCCCAGGACCTAACAAATATCTGGCATATAATAGGTGCTAAAAATATCCAGCAGTTGAACGTGTAAGTTAAACTTTGAAAGAGGTCAACATCAGCAAGAAAATAATGCTGATGCTGCCTCTTTGTCTTCTTCTGGTTGTTTCACTTCGAAGACTCTAAAGTACTTAAAATCTCCTCCAGGATAGGATCTCAAAGGCTTGAATATATCTCCTTCATCTACTCACCTCATGGAGCCTGAAGTTGCTCTTGGCTTCCAGAAGGCCTGACTCTTTTTTGATGATAGAGGATCTGGGGAGGATAACAAATAGAGAAAAAAGCCCAAGGGCACCATCCGCAGTAAAATGATCTTTAGAAGTAGAATGTTTCCAAATAAACAAACTATTGTATGTATATTCATACAATGGAATATAAGAAAGGGAGAAATGCTGCTACGTTCAACAACACAGAGGACTCTCATAATGGTGAATGAAAGAAGCAACAGTATACAAACTGTATTGTATAATTCCATTTATATGAGGTTCAAGAATAGGCAAAACAATCTATGGTGACTAAAGTCAGAACAGTGGTTACCTTTCAGGGGAAGGGGCATGAGGGGGCAGGAGGGAACCTTTTAGAATGCTGGAAATACTCTAAATTGCATATGTAAAAATGTATTCCCTTTTATATTTAATACAATGGAATAAAAGTGTTTTAAAAATCCATTAGTGTAGTCATAAAAAAAGACTGAGGCGGGGCATGGGGGAAAAGAAGAGATCAGAGGCTGTGCAGATTAATTTTTAAAAAAGATATATTTATTAGAGAGAGAGAGAGAGAGCAAGAGCGAGTGTATGAGCATGTGAGCACAGGGAGAGGGGCAGAGGGAGAGAGAGAAACTCAAGCAGACTCCCTGCTGGGTGCAGAGCCCGACACGGGATTTGATCTCATGATCCTGAGATCGCGACCTGAGCTAAAATCAAGAGTAAGATGCTTAACTGACTGAGCTACCCAGGTGTCCATGTGCAGACTCATTTAAGGTAGAACTAGCATGGACCCATGAACCTTGACCTCTGTGGGTAGGGGAGATTACCCAGCATGAAACTTCCATTAAAATTTCACCTACATATCCTCCAGGACTCAGTCAGCCTAATCATGGGATCACAACTCCAGTTCCTGAAGAATACTCTGGAGTCCAACATCACTCAAGAATCAAGGTTTTAGTAGCAAAAGTAAGCATAGGAAATGCTGAGTTCTGGAATTTTTAAAAAACAGCATAAACAGTGACATATTTCATGCAAAATTTAGCTACATGATAATGAAAAAGTGACAGGGCTGATTGCCCTCCGAATTAAAAATACAAAACAAAAACAAAAACAAAAACAAGATAACATAAGTTTCTCATGCACAATAGTCACAGAGGCTTCGATGGCACAAATTAGTCAAGGGAAAATCCCCACCACCTAACCTCCCTTCATGCACAAATTCATATTTCCCTCTAGTTTAAAATGAAATGCTTTTTTTAGTATCATGTTCCCCTGAACTCTGTGGAGGGAAGGTCATGGGAATAGGGTCAGCTGGCAGGGGCCTTGGCATTCTGAGGCTTGTACAACCATTTAATTAAGTGAAATAACAGTCAATGCCAATAGACTGCTGCTTGGATGATTTGCATTCTCCATAAATTATGGGGCAGATATTTATCCTTTGTGGAGAAGGGTTACTTTCCTCCCTTTTGGCTCAAATTCCCTCTGATTTTTCAGAATGATCAAGTGCTTGGAAATAAATTTTTTGTGGTTTGTTTTATTATTAAAGATGTGAGGACGGTGTGTGTGTGTGTGTGTGTGTGGCTGAAAAGCCAATTTCTAACATAAAGCACTTTCCTCACTTGTGCACATGAAACTTGCATTTCCATGAGCATCCGTGGCTGGCATTTTGAAGAGCATCATGCTTGCAATTCTTTATAGAAGACTCAAGGTTGGCTTAAAGAGTTGGCTTGAAAAGCACAGCTTGTTTCCTTATTTCAACAGAACAAAATAGCTCATCTAGTTTGCAATCTGCAGCCATCCTGAACTGGGTAGCGTTGCAGTAAGTGGTGCATTAGTTTCTGTCTTTTAGAACCCCTGTTGGTTTCCTCTTTAGTTGCCCTGTTTTCTCTGATCATTCATAAGTATACAGTGGGTTCCTCCTACCCTTTGCTGAGATTTCTCCAGCCTGTGCTTACAAGTGGAACTACATTATTAAGAATAAGCTGGTTTCTCTGACTTTTGCTTTTCCTTTTCACATAGGAGCTCAGGCTCCTGTGAGGTATTCCTCAAGTATTTCTAGGTGTTCCTAATGGGTATCTTATGTGTGATTACAAACCAGCCAGTCTCATGCTGGGTGCCACTGTGTCAACAAACAATTATGTGTCTGCCCCAAGTAAGGCCGAGCAGCTCTTGAGATGGCAAAGCCAAAGTGGGGAAGAATGTGTGATGATTTAAAAATACGGCTCCAAATTCTTTGATGTTCTTTCAGTCAAGAAGCTGAGTCTGCGTCCCTTCCCTTAGAATAGAGGCAGGCCAGTCATTGCTGTGACTAAAAGAGTGTGGCAGAAATGATGGTATGTGGCTTCTGAGGCTAGATCATAAAAGGCCATGCACTTCTACTTGGCTCTCTTGGAACATTCTCTCTCCAGGTGTTCCCTCTTGAGATGCTCTCTCTCAAAACCCAGCTGCCATGCTGCAGGAAGACCAAGCGTCACGGAGAGGCCATGTGTAGGTACTTTGTTCAACAGTCCTGGCTAAGTGCAGACTTTGAGTCATCTGAGCTAGACATGTGAATGAAATAGCCTCCAGATAATTCCAGTGTCAAAATGTCTGAATCACCCCACCCCTCTCACTCTTCCCAGCCGAGGCCCAGACATTGTGGCACAAAGATGAGCCTTTCCTCTGCTGCCCTGTCTGAACTGCTGACCCTTAGAGTCATGAGATATGCTAAAATTATTATTGTTTTCCACCCCTCAGTTTGGAATGGTTTGTTATGCAGCAATGGATCACTGGAGTAGAATGACTTCCTTTCCCTTCGGATTTTGTGCTCTGCTTTGTCACAGGGGTCCAAAGGAGTGCTCTTTATGCTTCCGAGCTCACTCAGATTCAGAATTGCCCCTTCCATCCTACAGCTCAAGCTTCTTTACTAGGTGAAGACTTTAGTGCTTGGTTTCTTCTTTCATTCATATAAAGGCGGAGAAGCCTTTTTACCTGCAGAGGCCCACGGGGTCTGTCCTGCATCTTCTCCAGACTTTGTCCTCCGAACATTCCTCAGCATTGCTGTGCCAGCAGGCCTCCGGTGGGCGCAGCTCATCAATTTCCAAACGTACCTGGATGATCCTTAGTCCTAGTTGTCCTCATCCTATTGATACCTGCTGACTTCCATTTAAATTTAAAAAGGGTTTGATTTTATTGACGGGGGATGACATGAGAAAGTACAACAGGGGAAGACTGGATATTTGTCTTGTGATCTACACATGTAACCCAAATGCCTGACCCCAGCTATACCCTCCCCACCAAAGTCCTCACCAGCATGTAGTGAGGACTTGGGAGAAAAAATTCTTTGCCCTCTCTTCTTATGCTCAGTTTTAAAATGGGTTAAAACAATGGAAATTTAACTTATAACAGCCCACAGGTGATAGTATAGTTTTACCTCTTCCTTGAATTTTTGTATCCTTTTATACATTGTTATTCAGAGCATTTACAATATATTTTCTAGTCAAGTTATCGGCACTCCTTTGTCTTAATTTTATATTTCCAGTAAGTTTAAATTATAATGCATTTTATTTTATTTATTTTTAAAAAAATTTTATTGTTATGTTAATCACCATACATTACATCATTAGTTTTTGATGTAGTGTTCCATGATTCATTGTTTGCGTATAACACCCAGTGCTCCACGCAGAACATGTCCTCTTTAATACCCATCACCAGGCTAACCCATCCCCCCACCCCCCTCCCCTCTAGAACCCTCAGTTTGTTTCTCAGAGTCCATAGTCTCTCATGGTTTGTCTTCCCCTCCGATTCCCCCCACCTTCATTCTTCCTCTCCTGCTATCTTCTTCTTCTTCTTTTTTTTTTTTAACATATATTGTATTATTTGTTTCCAAGGTACAGATCTGTGATTCAATAGTCTTGCACAATTCACAGCACTCACCATAGCACATACCCTCCCCAATGTCCATCACCCAGCCACCCCATCCCTCCCGCCCCCCACCACTCCAGCAACCCTCAGTTTGTTTCCTGAGATTAAGAATTCCTCATATCAGTGAGGTCATATGATACATGTCATTCTCTGATTGACTTATTTCGCTTAGCATAACACCCTCCAGTTCCATCCATGTCGTTGCAAATGGCAAGATCTCATTCCTTTTGATGGCTGCATAATATTCCATTGTATATATCTACCACATCTTCTTTATCCATTCATCTGTCGATGGACATCTTGGCTCTTTCCACAGTTTGGCTATTGTGGACATTGCTGCTATAAACATTGGGGTGCATGTACCCCTTCGGATCCCTCCATTTGTATCTTTGGGGTAAATACCCAGTAGTGCAATTGCTTGCAGATGATATGATACTTTATGTGGAAAACCCAAAAGACTCCACCCCAAAACTGCTAGAACTCATACAGGAATTCAGTAAAGTGGCAGGATATAAAATCAATGCACAGAAATCAGTGGTATTCCTATACACCAACAACAAGACAGAAGAAAGAGAAATTAAGGAGTCGATCCCATTTACAATTGCACCCAAAACCATAGGATACCTAGGAATAAATCTAACCAAAGAGGCAAAGGATCTGTTCTCAGAAAACTATAAAATACTCATGAAAGAAATTGAGGAAGACACAAAGAAATGGAAAAACGTTCCATGCTCATGGATCGGAAGAACAAATATTGTGAAGATGTCAATGCTACCTAGAGCAATCGACACATTCAATGCAATCCCCGTCAAAATACCATCCACTTTTTTCAAAGAAATGGAACAAATAATCCTAAAATTTGTATGGAACTGGAAAAGACCCCGAATAACCAGAGGAATGTTAAATTATAATGCGTTTTAGATACAGCACATTCATTTTAACTCTTGAGTATTTCTGTGTTCAATGATTTTATTTTTGTTGCAAATGCTTTTCCATTTTATGAATTTATTATGTAAACTAACTCTACACAAAATTGATTCCATTTTTTTAGTGAGATTTGACTCTTTGACACTAACAGCAAAAAGATGTGATGGCCTATGACTGAAATATCCTACATTTCATATATCGTAAAGCAACATTGTGTCATGAAATACTTATCTGCATTTCCAATAACTACAGTTACTGATTTGCAAGAAACTGTAGGCACTTATATTTTTTCTTTAGGTTGCTCCCACCCTTATGAGTTATGACCAGGAACAGAGTTCTGGAGCAGTTTGCTTTATTGCTATTTCAAAGCAGGTCTTTGTGGGTAAGTACAATTTTCTACAGGAATCACACTCAAGGTAGTTCAGTGGTCTGTGTCAGCTGCATGTAAGGAGTGTGACATTAGTGGAAGTTTAATGTGTTTTCTACCTTGAATAGTCACTGACTGTCATTCATGCTTTGAGTACATTTTTAGGTTTCAAATATAATCTATCACAATATTCCTGCCTGTCCAAGGGATGGTGCCATTACTATGGTTACCTTCTGGCTGACTGGCCCCATATAGTTTCAGTGTTCTTCATTATACACCAGCCCAGGTGCCTCTACTTGGAAATTCTAAACACACTGAAAGTACACTGAGAATAAGAAGTAGAGCTAAGCAGAGACACAGAGAATTAAGGCAGTAAACGTTTAACTTCATCCTCAGGTAAAACATCCAGCTCTCCAGGGCTGAGCAGGTTTTCTTCCTCCCGCTGGCTCACATCTGCATGGGATGTCTCATGGCACGAAAGCTTTCTACACATCAAAATGGGTTGAAAATGAGATTTTTTGGAACGGATGTGCCTTCTGAGAGCAATTTTCCAAAGCTGTAATTCTTATTAAGTAAAGGATCCAACAGTTAGGAAGTCCCTAATGCCCAACTGGTTGGGGTTCTCTTTAATTCAAGTTGTCAGTCACCAACTATATATGGTGATGAATGAAGAGAATGACCATTTTTATTCACATCTTCCATCCATAGTAGATAAATATGTCCCGTTTCATTTTTTACTGAGAATGGAGCATTAAGATTTATTCCTTTTGTTCTGTTGCTGTGGATTTGTTAAAGACATTCTGTTATTTGATGGAATTATTTTTGAGGGAAGGAAAATACCTTATATCTTACTCTAATTTGTACCAGATGTTGGCAAGAGTCTTACAGAAAACAACAGGTTTCAGTGAGAATGTAACCATATTATACACTATACCATGTAGTACATATTATACAAGTACTGATTGCAATAGCCGATAATAAGCTTATTTTTAAAAATACACTAATTAAATTTCAAACCCATGTTTTAGATTTTGCACTTCTTATTAACAAAGGTAGGTTTTTTAAAAAAGAAAAGATTGCCAGTCACTAGTCACCGTATGAAAACTAGTATTACCAGGGAGCTTGCAACCATATAGCCACAAGGAGGAGCTCAAGCATCAAATTAAAAATTAACACATCTGATTAAGTGTGGTGCATGCCGCATTTGACAATGATTAAGGCAATATTTATTCTTATATGGAGGTGTGGTGACCTGTAGGCCTTTTGCCCAGATTAATATCACCCTGGGGCATTTATGTTGATATGTTGGTGCTTTTCAGAATATTTAAATAAATATGATAATATAATCATAATACACTCTTCACCCAGCAACCAGATGGATCTTTAAAACAATGCAAGTGAGATTATGCCACTCCCTGGTTTAAAACCTTCCAGAGGCTTCCTTCTGCTTCGAGAATAAACTGTGCAGTCTCTTCTGTGGCCTGCACAGCCCTGCATCATCTGGTTGTGATGTCCCTTTCTGACTCCATCTTATGCTTGTCTCCCCACAGACCTGCAGGTGTGGCCACACTTGCCTTCTGACAGGTTGTAGAGGATCTCCGCTTCTGCCGTAGGTACTTCACACTTCTGATTTCCTCTGTGCTTCCAGGTCTTTGCATGCCTGCCTCCTTCTCATCCTTTGGAATTCAGCTTCAATGTCATCTTCTAGACTTGTTCCTACTACTGAATGTCGGGTGGCCTGCCCTCCTGCCTCTCATTATTCTGTCTTCATTCTCTTTTCATTCTTTCTTAACATTTTTAAAAAAAGATATATTTATTCATTTGAGCGAGAGAGAGCAAGAGAGAGAGAGAAAGTGTGAGTGCAGGGGGAGGGGCAGAAGGAGAGCACCTTCAAGCAGACTCCCCACTGAGTGCGGAGCCTGATGTGGGACTTGATCTTATAACCCTGAGATCATGACCTGAGCTGAAACCAAGAGTCAGACACTTGACCAACTGAGCCACCCACGTGCCCCCATTCTTTCTTACCATTTATCACAAGCTGTAATTCCTTTGGTCATTTATGTGTCTTCCATTTGTTACCTGGCTTCTGTGCTTGAATATATCTTAGAGTAGGAATTTTGTCTATTTTACACTGTGCTATCCACAGTGCCTAGCACAAGTCCTGGCATAAACATTGGTTGAACGAATTTTTATGATTGCAACTTAATAGAACATGACTGGGTCTAGTGTGGTCCTCAAATCATAGTTGTGGAAAGAATTTTTATTTATTTATTTATTTATTTTAAAGATTTTATTTATTTACTTGACAGAGAGAGACCCAGTGAGAGAGGGGACACAAGCAGGGGGAGCGGGAGAGGGAGAAGCAGGCTTCCTGCGGAGCAGGGAGCCCGATGCGGGGCTCGATCCCAGGACCCTGGGATCATGCCCTGAGCCGAAGGCAGACGCTTAACGACTGAGCCACCCAGGCGCCCCTGGAAACAGTTTATAAAAATTAGTCCCCTACCTCTATGACTTCTACTCATAATTTCAAGGGCCACTCACTGATACCCCAACAATACACATCATTATATTCCTCCTGCCCCTAAGAAGAGTCAGCAAATGCCACACAGTGAAACCTGAATGGCCACCAGGATAGACTGCTAGCAGCATTGCTGGGCAAACAAAATTAAAATTAAGCAAAATATGTAAACATCTTCCACTGCTATCTGTATTATTTGACCTGTAAGAACATGAGCTTGTTTCTGAGGAACAGCATCTTTGGCCCCATCAGTTAGTACTTACTTCCGGAGTTGTGGCTAGCATCACCCGTTTTGGAGGTGAAGATAGAACTGGCTCTTTTTGACCCCATCTGTCAGATGCAGGAGGATATTTGGCTTGTTTGGACCTGCTGGCATTCCATACAGAGGTCTTTAAGAAGACCCTCATGTTTTCACTCCTCCAAGAGTCCACTTTTTTTGAGTATGGACAAGTAGGTCCCTTTAAGACTAGACCCCTTGTTCATGTGAATGCTCACAGGAAATTTATTGGCTCTTCTAAAATCATGTCTTAGAACACATTAAGCTTGAGTTTCTTCCCAGTTTATTATTTCACTAGGTATAACATATTTCACTTTATGTGGGTTTTGTAAATAGTTTCTGAGGCTTTCAGTAATGACCAGTAATTATTCAACCTTGCTCATTTTCTCTTTCTTCCCAGGAAACTTAGTCAAAGTAGTACATTTATTTATCAAGAAAATAAACACATGCTTTCTGGGAAATGTACTCATGGAAGATTCCCCAAAGAAATATATTTGATCCTTTCACAGGAAGAAAGTTGACACATTATCTGTTAGGATGACCATTCCAAAAACCACACTTATATATTTTGAAATTTGCAGAACAACAAAAGAAGTTAATCTATGCTTTTTATTACTCTCAGGAATCACTCTGTCAAAATGTATTAAAAAATGTTCTTGTACTTTTGGGAGATTTGGAAAAAATAAGTACGATTGAAGTAGAGTATCAATTTCTTCTCACAGGTTACAACTTAATGGGGAACAGAGCTACCCGACACTACATGACTTGTTTCCCAGGACCCAATGAAAGAGGTGTCTATGACTTAGATGTCTTAGCCTGTAACATAGTGCTACACAGGAGGTAGTTGATGAAGGTGCTCAGTTAAGATGTATATTGTTTCTGGTTGATACTAAGCATGTGATGGTGACCTGTTTGTGATGTTAAATATTTATGACTAAAAGACAGTGGCACTTGATGGGTCTAGTGGCTTTTAACTTTTGGTGTCACTTTTAGTTCTAAATATATGTGGTACTGTGTTTCAGTATCTTCAGTAGATTGATTACAAAAGTGGCCTTAATTCTCCATGCATCCCTGGACACATATCCTTTGCAATGGGGCTTCACAGCAACTGCCATTAAGAGGTAGAGTGTGTTCTGTCCCCTTTTTGAATCTGGGTTCACCTTATCACTTCTTTTGGTGGGCAGAATGTGGCTGAAATAACATTATATTACTTCTAAGCCTAGATCTCAAGTGGCCCCATGTATTTCTGTTCATGCTGGTATCCCCCTTCCTTCAACATGAACAAGCCTGGACTAGTCTGCAGGAAGGTGACAAATCATTTGTAGTAGAGCTGAGTCATCCTTGACCAGTCAGCTCCTAATTAACTTACCAGCTGATTGCAGCCAATGAACAAGTCTGGTTGAGATCAGCCAAACCCGGGCTATACCAAAAGATCTACCTCGTCCATCTGTGGAATCATGAACAAAAATAAACTGTTACCATTTAAAGTCACTTCATTTTTTTTTCTTTTTCTTTAAAGTCACTTCGTTTTGAGTTCATTTGTTAAACAACATTATTGTGAAAATAGCTAACTTATATACTACTGGACACATGTTTCTGGTGATAGTGACTATGTAGTTTTAGATATTGGTAATTTTGTGGCTCTGGGTTATATTAACTATAGATTTAAATAATAGTGGTTTTGTGCTTCAAGGTGTAAGGTACTTAATGATGATGGGATTTGGAGGTAATTATGGCAATATGACCAACATTTATGACTTGATGATGTTGGTATTTGTAATTTTGATGAATATGATATTTATGCTTTGAGGTGGTTATAGATGTTGGCAGCACTTGGTGTTGGACAACTCCGATTTTCTGCCACATTTTGCCACAATTTGATAACTAAATGATAACTCTCAGTGCCACTAAATTTCCAAGGAAGCCCAATAAACATTGTTCTTATTTTCTTGCTAAACTGGGAAAGCTGAGACATTGGTGGGCTTCTTTTCACTGCTTGTATGTGTGTGTGTGTGTATACATGCATACGCACATACACACAGACATACAGACACACACTAGAGGAAGACTATGGGGGAGGCTTGGCTCTTGCACTGTATATGTGGAAGTCAGCCTTGGCTTTGTCAATCTGGATCCCAGTGGCACGGATGCTAGAAGGGGATACCTTCTTAAACCTGTTCTCATGACTTTTCAGAAAACAAACAAACAAAACCAACCAAACAAAAAACACCTTCTCTGGGCCTCAGCTTTATAAGAATGGTTGATAAACTGGTATGAAAATAGCTGGTCGTTTGTTTTCTTTGGTTAAGCATGTCGAGTGATGCCAGAGCTGTATCTCTACGTCAGTAGGTGGAGCAGTCCATGCCCGGCATCCCAACCAGGAGAGCCCTGCTCCCATCACCAAAACCATCCTGTTCTTCCAGGTGGAAACTGGTTATGCCTGTATTTGTTTTCTACTTAATTTCTTTGCCAGTGTATCCATCTGAACTCTGGGGCCCCAGAATCTCTGTAAGGTTCCCTATATGTTTTCTGAGGATATTTCCCACCTTTGTTAACTTCGTGGATAAATGGTTAACAAAACTCTTTCCTTTTCAGAATGGGAATTTGACCTTTAACTTGCTAACTCAGTTTCCCTGGTAACTTGACAATGACAGAATGTCAACTATGTTTCTAGGCAGGATTACTTGTGCTAAAAATGATCTTTGGCAAATTGTGTCTGGACTAGAAGGGCTATGAATGAACTATAAATACTTGATAGGGAAGCTATGCTTTGAGTGTCCTTAAGAGTTGGGACTTATATCTGGGCACACATTTTGCAGGGAACTTGGAAGCTGTGGATTCTACGGGTTAGCATATTTTAGGCCAAGGTAGATCCTGATGTGGGTCTCCTTTCTTGTATCTGAGCTGTTAGACTGCTTCAAGGACTATTGTGTAAACAAAACCCTTGAAGCTGCCCTTAGGCAAGCTCTGGTTTTTATCTTAACCTAATAAATAGATGTCAAGTGTGGCCTATGGTAGTCTTGTGAGCCTGAATGTTTAGTTGAACGTAAAAAGATCTCTGGTGGACGCAGCATGGGTCCATAGGTCCAGCTGCTGATACACTTGAGGCGTCCTCTGGCCTGAAAAGACTCCGTGGCAGGTGCTCTGGCCATGTAAGTATGTTTGGGTGTAATTCATCATGCATGAGGTATATACCAGGAGATTGAGTATGAGGATGCCTGTTCACCTGGGGTTTGCCAACCGTGGTACTAAGATACTGACAAAAGTACTGTCTAAGCAGTCTGCCAGCCTGCAACATCTCTAATCAGATGAAGAATATATGGAGAGGGGTTTTCTGGGAGGAGACTGAGGATCTTGGGGGATGGTTATGTTGCTGGCAGTACTGGCCACGGGTGGCTATTTCCTGTTAAAACCAAAGAGCACTCACAACAGGGGGCTCTCAGGACAACCCCCCAACCAGTCATAGGAAAAGCAGCCTTAACATTCATCTCAAGCATGCCTCCAGCCACAGCAGGGCCTTGTTTTGGATGAACCTGGAAAAGTCCTGGCCTCACTGCCGTGAATGTCGGCCCCTTGCTCAGAGCGCGTGTGCAGATCTATGCAGGATGATTCAAGCATTCAAGCAATGGCCTCTGGCCTCTGAAATCTTCTCAGTCAGACTTTCCTTAGGAAGAGGAAACGGTGACCACAGGCAACTCCAGGCTTCAGTTTTACCAGCTTAGCAATCACAGAGGGAAGAGCTTGCCTCCTTCACTTCATTCCATCAGGTATGCTGTGGCTGGCATTCCCGACCTGGCTTGGAATGCACAGGCTGCCTGAACAAAAAGGCCGTGATGGGGAAAGCTCTCATGTGGCAGCTGAGGAGCAGGCTGTTCAGGACTTTGGAAACATAGGACCGGAGAATGGAGACAATTGGTTTCCCAAAGGAAAATTGGAGGTCTGTGATGCAAGGAAGCGGGACAGGATGCTGGGAGGCTACATGATAGTTGTCCACAACAGTATTTCTGAGCATCTAGAAAGAAAGTGGAAAAGCAGTTGTTTGCATTCATTTACTATCATTTTAATCAACTACAAGCCACTGAATGAAGCAAAGTCAAAGACAAGGACAAAAACCAGGTCTTAAACATAAAACTCATCTGGAGTGCAGATGAGAGAGATATGTGAAAATTTTTAGTTAGAGATAAAAAATGATAAATGCCATGATGTAGGCATAAACCCAGAGTTTATTAAAAAAAGACAGCAATGATAGTGACAACTCGGAAAACATTGGAGAAGAATTCTGGCATTTTTGGCTTCCAGCCAGTAGAGCTGAACTCAAACTTCTGTGTGCACACTTACCACCTAGAGATCTGGTTAAAATGCAGGTTCTGATTCAGTAGGTCTGGGGAGGAGCCCAAGAGCCTGCATTTCTAACAAGCTCCCAGATGTCTCTCATGCTGCTGTTCAGGGACCTTGCACTGAGTAGCAAAGCAGGAGAGGGTTAGGTCACTGCACTTCTGTTCCTACAGAAGAAGTGTTAGCAGCTGCCTCCCAGAGACATTTGGGTGGCATTAGGTTAGCCTCCCTAGTGCAGCACAGGGTGTGAGAAAGCTTGTTGGAGGGGTCTCTTCTAAATGACAGTTCCTGGTGGGGCAGGTTGCATGACCCTGGAATGCTAACGTTGGCAGTTTCTCTTTGTGCCGTGGCAGCGCTTGCAGAAGCACATTATGCTGCTAAATGAATTATACACAGTGAGATAATCATGGACCTCCACTGCCAACGGGCAGCTCCCACTGGAAAGAATTTGGAGAGGGAGAGTATTAAAAAAATAGCCAAACTGCAGGATAATGTGTAACCAGAAATATTTTCAAAATGAGCCATAAAAGGATGTTTGGAGAAAGTTAATTTTTAAATGTTTGCTCCCACTCTGTTGTATGGACTCCCTGGAAAGCTGAGAATATCATTCCTTCTGTTTCTATAGCTCTCCCCCAGGCTGTATTCGGAAAATATTGATTTGTCTCCTTGATTTGTTGAGCAGCACGTTCAACAACAAGTTTTAACTTGCTGACTTGAATTTTCATAACACAGTCTTAATCAGATGCAGCTTATAGCAGGGAACCCAATTGTATTCTAAATTGGATCCTTCTTTGATGTTAGAAGAATAAATGGTGGTGCTCCTCAAAATATTCAAGAACCAAATGTTTGTACCAGAACTAAAATGATGGGGGCACCTGGGTGGCTCAGTCAGTTAAATGTCCGACTCTTGGTTTCAGCTCAGGTCATGTTCTCAAGGTCATGGGATCGAGCCATGTGTGGGGCTCTGTGCTTAACTTGAGTCTGCTTGGGATTTTCTTTCTTTCCCTCTGCTTCTCCCCACCCCCCCCCACTCATACTCTTGCTCTTTCCCTCTTTCTCTCTAAAATAAATAAATAACTCTTTAAGGAAAAGAACTAAAAAGATGAATGAAACAAAAACAATTATGGAAGAATATAGCTCTGGGAAATCAGGACATACTGCAATTTAGGAGCTAGTAATCTTTCAGGAAGTCACCGGTTATTTCAACTTCGAATTCATTGGTTAAAGGCAGAAATTAGAGTTTTTGGTTTAGACCAATATGTTTAAGAAGGAATTGTTTAATAGTGTTTTAGGTTAACTTTTCTCTAGTATCTAATACTTTTGAAAAAGAATTGAAGGTACGCACAACAACTAAATCAATGGTTTTTCCTATTTCACTTCACTCATATTAAATGACAAATAGAATGCAGTTGGCACAATGCCTTTTAGGTTGTTCCAACAAATAATATACTCAGTTGTAACTCACCTGACCTGTCCTTGGATCTGTTTTTTTTTTTTTTTTTTTTTTTTTTGAGTGGGCGGTGGCTGGGGTTATTCCATAGCTTCATTATGCGTAATGCCTGTTTGTTCCTGACCCTGAAGTATAGTGAGAAGACAGAGTGAATTCAAGGAAAGAAAAGCAATTTGTAACTCAAAGGCTGAAGTTTCAAGCCCTGAGCTTTTGTTTATGTTGGGCTGATATTGATGGGTTCATCTCTTTTCCATTTGATTTTTCTCATTCAGTAAATATGCAAAGCTATGTTAGTTATGTCTCACAAATATAATTTGCAAATACTTAGCAAATAAAGTTAAGA
Organism: Callorhinus ursinus; assembly: GCF_003265705.2. Classification (NCBI taxonomy): domain Eukaryota; kingdom Metazoa; phylum Chordata; class Mammalia; order Carnivora; family Otariidae; genus Callorhinus; species Callorhinus ursinus. Next base: position 128,313,708 of record NW_027397063.1, on the reverse strand, counting down.
AAATGAGATGGCAGCTGGTCTTCATAACTAGACAAGTTATACTTCTTAATGAGGCCTGCCTTGACTACCCTCTGTAATATCTCCACTGTGGGTCCCTGCTCTCCCCAACCCACTGCCTTCTCCTTCCCACTGCAGCCCTAATCTCCCTGACTCTGAACTATTTTTTCCATAGTATTTTTCACCTTCTCACACAATTTATCACTTTTAAATTTATTTTCCTCATTGACCATCTCCCTCCTCTATAATGTAACCACATATAAGAGCAGGAAACTTTGTATTATTCACTGATGTATCCTGCACGCCTGGAACAAGCCTGCCTGGTTCTTGCTACCTTGCTAGGTTTTTAATAAAGGAATGACTATATATATATATATGTATGTATATATACACACACAACACACACATACACACTTAGGATTTAGAATAAGTCAATTCCCATTTTCTTAGACCAGGTAAAAATTAGGATATAAACCATGTACTTATACCGTGTCTCAAAAATGATTAAGATATCATAAAACACTATCTCTTAAAATTTTTTTTCCAACTAAAGAGAAAAAAAATTTTTTTCTGTCATGGAACAGAAGAGACCACTTGGTTATGGCATCGATGAGAGTTCATTTGGTCGTAATAAAAATTTTATTACCACAGAGCAATTAAACACCAAAGTGTTCCGTTAAACCAGGGTTTTACAACCTTGGCACTATTGATGTTTTGGGCTGGATAATTCTTTATTGTGGGGGGCTGTCCTGTGCAATTGTTTAGCAGCATCCCTGGCCTCAACCAGCTAGGGACCAGTGTGAATGCCACCTCACTTCCACCAGTTGTGACAACCCAAAACATTTCTAGACATTGCCAAATGTTCCCTGGTTGCAACCACTTAGTTAAACCAACCAACCTAATTTTGGATAGGCTTAATAGCTTCCAAAGGTCTATCTTTAACCATTAAAGAGATAATAACTATCTTTCATTAAGCACTTAATGTGGTAGACAGAATAATAGCCCCCAAAGATGTCCACACCCTAATCCTGGGAACATGTGAATATGGCATAGGGATTTGCAGATGTGATTAAGGCTAAGGACTTTGAGATGAGATTATCCTGGTTATCCAGGTGGGCCCAATCTAATTAAATGAGCCTTTAAAAGTTAAGAGCCTTTAAAAAGAGAGAAATATGATCACAGTAGGGTTAGTGAGATGCAATGTGATAAGAACTCAATCCTTGCTGCTTGCTTTGAAGATGAAGGAAGGGGGCCATCTACTAAGGAATGTAATGGTCTCTGGAAGCTGGGAATGGCCTTCAGTTGACAGCCAATAAGAAAACTGGGACCTTGGTCCTCCCAACTACGAGGAATCTGAATGAGTAAGGAACACATCCTGCCCTCAAGCCTAGGAAAAGGAATGCAGCCCTGTTGACATCTTGATTTTAGCCTCGTAAGACCCGCGTGGGATTAGGACCTGCTGAATTATAAAATATAAATTTGTATTAAGTCACTAAGTTTTTCATAATTTTTTACAGCAATAATAGAAAACTAATACAACTTATCATGCTGAAACCTTTCCATCCTGCCATTTTATAGATGTTATTGGCTGAACTGTGTCCCCCCCAATTTGTATGTTGAAGTCCTATCTCCCAGTACTTAGAATGTGACTATATTTGCAGATCAGTTCTTTAAAGAGGTTAATTAAGATTAAATGAGGTCATTAGGTTGTCCCTTATGCAATGACTGGTGTCCTTGAAAGATTAGGACACAGATACATACAGAGGGAAGACCATGTTGAAGACATAAGGGGAAAAATCATCATCTATAAGCCAAGGAGAAAAGCCTTCAGAAGAAACCAACCCTGCAACAGCTTGATTTTGGATTTATAGGCTCCCGAGGAAAGAATTTCTCTTGTTTAAGCCACCCAGTCTGTGATATTTTGCTATGGCAGTGCTAACAAACTAATGCAATTGATGAGAAAACAAACTCAAATTACACAAATAAATTTCCCTAGGACATACAGCTAGTATAGCAGGGATTAGAGTCTCCAAAATCCATGATATTAACCCATACACTAAGCGATCTCCTTAGCTGATTAAGATTATGGACGCTCTAGAACATTCTCACTATTGCCAACTTACAGAGGAAAAGTCTGAGACATGTATTGAAATTTTGACTGTGACTTACTAGCTGTTATATCTTGAGTGACCTATTGATCTCAGAAACTCAGTTTGCTCATATGTAAAAGTGTTATTTTCTTTCCAAGATTACTTTGGGAATTAAAATGGACAATGAATGCAAAAATACTTGGTCATGTACAGACACTATGGAAATGTGAGGCAGTATTATTAAAATGTTGCTACTGCTGGGAGAAGAAATTGAGTGTTGTTCTGATAGCACCTTCCAGACCTTCTTTTAGGTATTTTTAGTAAATGTCCATTTTGAAACTCAAGAAGCAATATATGAAGTATTCTTTGACTTAGGGGAGTAAGAATGTACAAGAATCAGTATTTTCTGGGGCGCCTGGATGGCTCAGTTGGTTAAGCGTCTGCCTTTGGCTCAGGTCATGATCTCAGGGTCCTGGGATCGGGCTTATCTCAGGAATGCTTTGGGGATAACCCAACCAAAAACATCTCCAAAAAGCTTCTTTACTCATTTTCTTTACATGATAAAAATAGACATTTTTTTAAAGGAATGACCCGGGGGCTCCTGGGTGGCTCAGTCGTTCAACGTCTGCCTTCGGCTCAGGTCATGATGCCAGGTTCCTGGGATCGAGCCCCACATCGGGCTTCCTGCTCGGCGGGAAGCCTGCTTCTTCCTCTCCCACTCCCCCTGCTTGTGTTCCTGCTCTCGCTATCTCTCTCTCTGTGTCAAATAAATAAATAAAATCTTAAAAAAAAAAGAATCAGTATTTCCTTTCTGTGTTTCCTTCTAAAAGATAATTCACATATATTTTATTGTTTGAAATTCCCAGTGGAGGCATTATCACATATCGCGTTCAGAAAGCCTATGGGAAGAACAGTAGCTGTTTGAAAAAGAAGGGGAACTGTCTACTCTGATTTGAACTGTCTGTATTGTCTGCTTTCTTATGTGATAAGAATAAAACACAGAGAAACTTGTGCTAACATTAACAAGACAGCTTTCCCACAGAAGAGCAATGTGCTCCATAAATTTGTGTTTCCATGCAATATTCTAGGGAGGAACCATATTTTGATTTGAAACTCTGTAAGTTTCTCTTTCCATAATATCTACTCTCACAAATGATAATCCTTGTATGTAAGATAACAGAAGCCCCATGTGGCTGAAAAGTATCCCCCAACCCCATTAAGCTTGCTTCAACTCTTCCCTTTAGGAGGGGATTGTACAATTGCCCCCATCCTGCCATCAGATTCCTGCTGAGGGTAAATTTAGTGTCAACATGGAGAGCTAACATGCTTTCTTATATATGTTAAGATAGATGTTACTGGTTCTGGCGCCAGCAAGTTATACACATGCCATTTGTGTTCTAGAATGTCCTTTCCCCTCTACCCTGTCTTGAGTACTCCTATTCAGCCTTCAAGTCCTAGCTCAGATTTCACCCTTTTTTTGTGTGTGACTCTTTTCTCATCTTTCCCAGACACTGTGAATTCCTCTTATCTGCATGCCTGCAATACCTTATTCAGATGTTAAATATACTATTTACTATCTTATATAATAACGATTTGTTTATCATTTTGTATAATAATAAAATACACCTGTCATTGTTTTCAATGACAGGTGTATTTTAGTGTTCCCATCACTGTGCCTGGGACATAGTAGGCATACAATATATCAGTTAATTTCAGATCAAAGGAAGGGTCTTGGATAGTGTGATACAATAGCTATTTTAAGTAAACAGCTTATTAGCAACTTCTGTAAGCCAGCAACTTGAAATTATCTCATCTATATACAGCAGTCATATAAGGTGGGTCTTTATGTTCCCCATTTTATGGATGAGGAAATTGAGGCCTGAGGCTAGGTGATTTGATCAAGGTAATTTGGCTAATAAGGGCCAAAGAGAAGTTTCAAATTTAGGTGGATGATGTACATTTATATGGGGAGTGGGTTATGGGTGTTATAGGCTCAAGGCAAAATGAAATAGGGTACTATTGTGCAAAGCGTGTGAGTGGGGGGAGGGGCAGAAGGAGAGGGAGAGAACCTCAAGCAGATTCCTCTCTGAGCGTGGAGCCCATCGAGGGGCTTGATTTCATGACCCTGAGATCATGACCCAAGCAGAAATAAAGAGTCAGATGCTAAACCAACTGAGCCACCCAGGCACCCCACATTTTTTTGTCCTTAACACCATTTTACCTCTCTTCTTTTTCCTTCCTGCCTCTGTGATGTGCCTTTTTTACACCCACCAAGGCCTGGTGTGGTAGTTGGAATTATTACTTATATAATTCACTCTTGTGAATTATAAATCCATGCCTTTTGTCATGTGACTTTGAAGTATCTCCCACTAGAGTGGGCAGAGTATTCTTCCCTTACCCCATTGATGTTGAACTTGGCCATATTACTTGCTTGGGTTAATGGATTGTGAATGGGAATGGCAATGGGCCAGTTCTGAGCTGACATCTTAAGAGGTATTTTGTGTTGTATTTCTGCTCACATCTCTTACAATTCATCATGAGAAGAATTTTCCCTGAGTAGCCACAGGTCCAACAAAGGTGAAAGATGTGTGTGGGAGACATAAACTTTGTCTGAAGTTTGAAGCTGAGATGTATCAGCTTGTTGATAGAATAGACCTAGCACTGATAAAGAATGTTTTCTTTATTGTAAGCCACTGAGCATTTGTGATTGTTTGCTGCACAGAAAGAACTAATACACTTGGCCCTCTAAAAGCACTCTAACCAAGGAGTTAAGATGGTGGAGAAGTAGGGGGACCCTGGGCTTTCCTAGTCCCTCAAACACAGCTGTATTGAGATCAGATCACTTAGAACACCCAGAAAATTGATCTGAGGACTGGGAGAAGGATCTCCATGGTTGGAAGGAGACAGTGTGGCAGGTGTGAGATGTGTGGAAGTGAATTGGGGGAGAGAAAAACTTTGCTGCCATGGAGGGGAGGGAACCCTTTCCACAGAGAGAGAAAAGGGAGAGAAAGAGAGAAGGGCTGAGAGAGAGCAGCCTTAGGTTCGCACAAGACGTAAACCTCTCTGGAGCGCTAATAAGGGAGCGAGGGATGCTGAGTGTTGCAAGTTTTTTGCAAACAGCACGTGGAGCTCAAACTCTGAGGTTTTGGGAGTGCACGACTTTTGCCAGATCAGAACTTTGGTGTGCACTCCTGAGGAGAAGGAGGGCGCTGTCCTGGGAGTGCACAAAGTGGTGTATGAATCTCCTGGGTTGCACTGGGAGACAATGTTCCACTTCTTTGGAGTACATTTGGAAGAAGGTATAGTTCCTCTCCAAGGACAAGAGACCCTGCAGGTACCAGCAAAAGGGCTTTCATAGTCAGGCGACAGAGGCATGTGCAGAGGGTGGACAGCTGGGTCGCTGCTTTCCTTGCAGTGCTACACCATAGATTTTGCGCAATGTGCAGACATGGGACTGTTTTTCTGGGACGGAGGACAACAGACACAGTGCAGCAAGGCTCTTCTCCGGAGGAGAGGAGTGGGTCCACTTGGTGCCAACTCCTTTAAAGTTTGGTGTTTTGAATCCCAGAGGTGTGCCAAAGATAAGGCGCAGGAGAGTGGTGGCTCCAGGGGTGTTCATGACCCTCCTTATTCTGTGAGGGTTTCTTAAACAGCAGGCTGTGTGAGATTCCCTGTCTGGGGACAAGAGAGTGGGGTGGTGACATTTTCCCCCTCACCACCAACACGGTGGGACTTCAGAGAGCAACACAGGGGCCCCCAGTGGAGGCAGGTGCCACTTACACCAAACCCTGTCCCCCTGTGCCTGGGAAGTGCATACTTACTGGGACAGGTCTGACTCTGAACCAGCGTGGCAGGCCTCTCCCCCTGAAGACCACCCCACATGTACCAAGTCTAATGATCATAGAGTGCTTCAAAGTGTCACCTGCAGTTCTGGTGAAAATAGGACCAGGCTTTAGAGGTTTTTTTTTTTTTTTTTTTCCTTTGCAATCAGGCTTATAATTTTTTTTTTTTTTGTTAGTTTATTTTTTCATTTCCTTTTCTCTCCTTCTTTTTTAGATCAGGCTTCTTTTCTATTTTTATTTTTTCCTTTTTTTCTTTGGAATCAGATTTAATAGGTTTTTTTGTTTTTGTTTTGTTTTTGTTTTTTTTGGAGAGGGAAGAGGGGAGGGGCAGAGGGAGAGAGAGAACCTTAAGCAGGCCTCATGCCCAGCATGGAACCTGATGTAGAGTGTCATCTCACAACCCTGAGATCTTGACCCGAGTGGAAATCAAGAGTCAGACACTTAACCAACTGAGCCACCCAGGTTCCCCCAGGCTTATAGTTTTCTGATGGTCTATTTGTTTTTGTTTTCATTTCTTTTCCTTTTCTCTCTCTGTCTTTTTTTGGGTCAGGCTTTTTCTTTTTTTTTTCTTTTTATCCAGGCTTATTTTAACAAAAAATCAAAGCACACCTAGTTAAAGTTCCAAACACTCCCCACTGCAAGCAAGGAGGAGCTCTGCAGAGGATTGACCAATGGGAAAGAGCAGCAGAAACGCAACAGCAGAGTGCACACAGTGTACACCAGAAACACTTCCTGAGGCCAGGCCCTGGCCAGTGCAGGGCCCCTTTTTAATATAGTATTACTTTCAGGTGCAGGAAACATAACAAGTTTCAAAACACACAAAAGACAGAAACTTACCCAAAATGGGAAGATGGAGGAATTCTACCCAAAAGAAAGGTCAGGAAGAAACCATATTTAGGTACTTGTTCAAAACAGATATAAACAATATCTCTGAACAAGAATTTAGAACAACAGTCGTAAGACTACTGGCTGGGAAAACAAAACTGGAGGCATCATCTTTCCAGATTTCAAGCTCTATTACAAAGCTGTAGTCATCAAGACAGTGTGGTATGGCACAAAAACAGACACATAGATCAATGGAACAGAATAGAGAAACCAGAAATGGACCTTCAACTATATGGTCAACTAATCTTCAACAAAGTGGGAAAGAATATCCAATGGAAAAAAGGCAGTCTCTTCAACAAATGGTGTTGGGAAAAATGGAAAGCAACATGCAGAAGAATGAAACTGACCATGTTCTTACACCATACACAAAAATAAATTCAGAATTGATGAAAAACCTAAATGTGAGACAGGAATCCATCAAAATCCTAGAGGAGAATACAGGCAGCAACCTCTTTGGCCTCAGATACAGCAACTTCTTATTAGACATGTCGCTGGAGGCAAGGGAAACAAAAGCAACAAATGAACTATTGGGACTTTATCAAGATAAAACTCTTCTCTACAGTGAAGGAAACAATCAACAAAACTAAAAGGCAACCTACAAAATGGGAAAAGATATTCACAAATGACATATCAGATAAAAGGCTAGTATCAAAAATCTATAAAGAACTTATCAAACTCAACATCCCCAAAACAAATGATCCAGGTAAGAAAATGGGCAGAGGACAAGACTAGACACTTTTCCAAAGAAGACATGCAGAAGGCTAACAGAACATGAAAAAATGCTCAACATTACCCGTCATCAGGGAAATCCAAATCAAAACCTCAATGAGATACCACCTCACACCAGTCAGAATGGCTAAAATTAACAAGTCAGGAAACGACAGATGTTGGTGGGGATGCGGAGAAAGGGGAACCCTCCTACACCGTTGGTGGGAATGCAAGCTGGTGCAGCCACTCTGGAAAACAGTATGGAGGTTCCTCAAAAAGTTAAAAATAGAACTACCCTATGATCCAGCAATCACACTACTAGGTATTTATCCAGCAGATACAAAAATAGTGATTTGAAGAGGCACATGTACCCCAATGTTTATAGCAGCGTTATCAACAATGGCCAAGCTATGGAGAGAGCCCAATGTGCATCAGCTGATGAATAGATAAAGAAGAAGTGTGTGTGTGTGTGTGTAAAATGGAATATTATTCAGCCATCAAAAAGAATGGAATCTTGTAATTTGCAATGACATGGATGGAACTAGAGGGTATTATGCCAAGCGAAATAAGTCAGTCAGAGAAAGACAAATACCATATGATTTCACTCATAAGTGGAATCGAAAAAAAAAGAGTGAACAAGCAAAAAGCATAATCAGACCTATAAATATAGAGAACAAACCGATGGTTGCCAGAGGTTAGGGTGGGGTGGGGCTTGGGCAAGATGGGTGAAGGGCAGTAGGAGATACAGGCTTCCAGTTATGGAATGAATAAGCCATGGGGATGAAGGTACAGCATAGAGAACATAGTGAATGGTATTGCAATAGTGTTGTATGGTGACAGATGGTAGCTACACTTGTGGTGAGCATAGCATACTGTATAAAACTTGTCAAATCACCATGTTGTATACCTGAAACTAATATAACATTGTGTGCCAACTATACTCAAATAAAAAAAATAAAGTGAAAGTGTTCTGTAATTAGTTGTGATCTCCTCTCTTACCTAACCAGTCAAAGGGGAAGGAAAATTCCATTTAGTTAGCAGGTATGAGTGTAAATTTTCAAAGGGCATCCTAGAGCCTGGCACATAATATGAGGTGAATAGTGAATGTGAAATGCTGCAAATTTCTCTGATTGCTTTCTTCATTCTCTCCTTGTCCTACATTGCTGCTTCACCATTCTTTCTTTAATAATGCCTGCCTTCTCATTCTAGTACCTAGGATGCATCTCAAAAGAGTGCTGTCCAAACAATGCTGGCTTCTTCATTTTTCTTTTCAGAGAGAAAGAATATACTTGAAGATGCTTCTCTTTTACCACTGTGGCCCTGGCCACCTCCTACTCCTTGGTCCCACATTATGCAAAGTGTATATGTGTGAAAACTCCACTTTTAAATATGTTTGCATCCCTTCCCTCCCTGGAGCTCAGACACCAATCTGGAGTGAGATGAAGAGATGCCCAGTGCATCACCCCCTCAGACAGAGCTCTCTTTCTGTCTTACTCTCCCTACCCTGTCATATCCATCCCTACATTCTCTCCTGGTTACTCATATCCTCCCCCCATTCCATTCTGTCCCCTAATTCCTGGTTATAATCAGGTGTTTGAAACAAGTCTTATGTTTCACTTGAAATACATTGCTAATGTGTGCAACTCTGCTGAGTCCTCATAATGACTCATGAAGATAGGAATTACTTTCCCTGATCTTAGAGATAAAATAATTCAGCTCATTAATAGTGAAAGTTCAGTTGAAATCTCAAGTCTGTCTGACTCTATCTAGTGGATTTGTGATTTTCAAAGTTTCCTCTAATAGCTGAGCCCTTTTTTTCCCTCCTAAATTAAATCTTACCTGGAGTCTTTTATTCACAGAACATCTTGGGCCACAAGTAATGAAAATCTGACTCAAGCTGGCTTGCATGATGAGAAGAATTAAAAATCTCCCCTAACAAGAAGCCGAGAGGTAGCATGGGCTACGGTGTTTTGGGCTCCAGCCCCACTTCTACATGGTTCTCTTGGTTCCGCCTTCCCTTGTGTGATGCTTTCATCCTTAGACTGGGAGCAAGATGGCTCCAGGGGTTCCAGGCATCTCACCTGGATTGAAAAACCCACAGAGCTGGAATTGTGGTGATTTCATCTTGTGAGGGAGGAACATTTCTTAGAAGTTCCCTAGCAGACTCAGTTTGTGTCTTATTGCCTACACCTGAGTCACATGCTAGTTTTAAACAAATTCCTGGAAAGGGGCCATCATGATTGGCATATGCAAAACAAGATTCACTCTGAAGCTGAGAAGAGGGTTCACCTTGCCACCCTTGGTGGCGAAGTTCTAAGATAGTCCCTAAGATTCCCACCTCCTGGTGTATGTGTTTTGTATAATCTCCTACCCTTGGGTGTGGGTGGAAACTGTGACTATTACGGGATAGTCATTTCCTTGTTTCGATTGTTATATGGCAAATGGTGATGGAATAAACCCTCTGGTGATTATACTATATAAGACTGTGTCATAGCAGATGGGGGAAGAGATTGGAAGTGTGAGAGAGATTCAGTACCACAAGGATTCTAAGCCACTAGCTCTGAACGTGGAGGGGCCATATGGCAAGGATCTGAGGATGGCTTGTTGGAGCTGAGAACAGTCCCTGATTGACACCAGCATCCACCAGGAACTGAATTCTTCCAACAGTCTGAATTTGCACGGAAGCAGATTCTTCCCCAGAACTTCCAGAAAGGCATGTAATATGGCTGGACATTTCACCCTGTGAAATTTAGTTTCACCCTGTGAAACCCTGAGGAAAGAACCCACACACGATTCCCAGACTTCTGACATAAGGAACTGTGAGATAATAGATGGGTGTTGTTTTAAGCCACTAATATATAATTTATTTTGCAGCCATTTATTTTTCAGTTTTCTAACTGAAAGAAGCCAAAAGGAACCAAATTCTGCCAATGGCCTGAATGGACTTGGAAGAGACCAATGTCCCTTGGATGGCCTTTCAGTCCCAGCTGACACCTTAATTCAGCCTGGGAGACCCCAAGCAGAGAACCCAGTTATTTTGTGTCCACACATCTGACAGATAAAAACTGTGAGATAATAATGGGCGTTGTTTTGTTTTGCTAGGTTTGTGGTAACCACTGTGAAGCAATATATGATTAATACACTCCCCATTCTCCACCCTCAGGTCACGTTGGAGGTAGACAGCTGAAAGCCCTGGATTTTGTCAAAACAAAGTGGAGGTTAGATGTTGAGTATAAAATAGATAACAGTAACATTTTATTACCATAATTTTATTTTCTGAATTCATAAATATAATAAAGTTAATAAAGGAAAATCATAGTACTGTTCTAAAGAAATTGAGGGTTATGAATGACAATTACTACATCCCATTAGTTTCTGTATTTTCTGTTCGTTGCACACATCAAGACAATCCCGAGTCACACATATTTAGTAATCATGCAGTCAATTTAATAATTTTAGACATGCATAGGCTTGAATAAAGAAATAGACCACTGTAGAGCTATAACCTCTGTAATCACTGAGACAGTTCCAAGAAGTCTAATTAAACACAAAGAAATGATAGAATTTTTATTTTTATTTATTTTTTCTTTTTTTAAAAGATTTTATTTATTTAGTTGAGAGAGAGAGAATGAGAGATAGAGAGCACGAGAGGGAAGAGGGTCAGAGGGAGAAGCAGACTCCCTGCTGAGCAGGGAGCCCGACGTGGGACTCGATTCCGGGACTCCAGGATCATGACCTGAGCCGAAGGCAGTCACTTAACCAACTGAGCCACCCAGGCGCCCAGAAATGATAGAATTTTTATACCAGGATTTGTATAAAATCAAATTTTTTGTGGTTGCACAATTATTGCTATCTCTAGAGTGTTTCAGTTTGATAGCACATTTAAATATGCATGTTAATTTTATTACAGTATTTATAATAGATATATACATATTTTAAACAAATGAATATATTATGCATATATATGAGTATATATATATATGTATATATATATTTTATGAAGTTTGAATCCAGGCTTTGTGGAACACTAAAGCACCTCTAGGGTTCCATAGAAAATAATTTGAAAGCTCTTGCCCAGACCCATGATTCTGTGCGGACAACTGCTGGTCTTTCAGATAGCTAACCTTATCTAGGAGAAAGCTAAGTGGATTACTTAATTTACAAATACCTCATGTTAAGCTGTTGTGAGGCTAAAATTCTGGTGGGAAGAGGAAGAATCTCAGGTTTTGGGTTACAACAGTTCCAGCCCTTTTGAACTCATCTCCTGGGACTGATGCCTTCCTCCTAGAGGGGAGGCCAAGCAGGGATTTCTTGTACCTGGGATTCTACATGTTTGTGGGCCATGCAGTATTGGAACTTGCTTGCAATAGAACAGACAGCTGTGATCTTGGGCTGTGGAGCTGGTCTAGCCTCACCACACGGCACCCGGGGGTGACTTGCTCCTCTAGACTCCATTGACTGAAGTGTGGCTTAAGTTTCTAGTTAGTCTAGAAAACTAAATGTCAAGATGTCTATGAAAGTTTTTAACCCAGTACCTGGGACCTATTTAAAACTCAAGAAAATGACTGGCTCAATATCCCTAATCTAAAACCCTGGGGCTGGGTGTTTATTGGAATTTTAGAAATTTTTGGATTTCAGAAAGAAAATTTGGTGCAAATATATATTGTAATGCCCCTGGAAAATGCTAGGACAGCACCCCATAATCAAACATGGTAATGTATCATTTTTTAGATCCATATTAAGTATGAATATTCATACCAAGTGGGCTAAATAAAAACCACAATAGCCCCCTGAGTCAGAGACATTTTATAATAATAAAAGAGCTATAAGAAAGTGTCCAGGAAAATGTAACAATTATAAACATGCATGCATCAAACACGGGAGTCCCAAACACCTGAAGCAAAAACTGACAGAATTGGAAAAATAGATCTATCAACAGTAGTGGTTGAAGAAGACTTCAACACCTCACTCAAAATAACTGATCAAACAATTAGACAGAAAATCGGTCATATTTAGAGGCTACAGATGATAACTAAAGATTCCCAAACTTCTAGCCCAAGTTTCTTTCTTTCTTTTTTTTTAAAAGGTTTATTTGTTTATTTTAGAGAGAGAAAGCATGCACACAAGCGGCAGGGGCGGGGGGGGGCGGGGGGAGAGAGAGAGAGAGAGGGGGAAACAAGCAGACTTCCAGCTGAGCAGGGAGCCTGACACAGGGCTCCATCTCAGGACCCCAGAACCCCGAGATCATGACCTGAGCTGATTCCAAGAGTCAGATGCTCAACGGATTGAGCCACCCAGGTGCCGCTAGCCCAAGTTTCATTTGAACTAGCCTAGCTTCCTGATCTAACCATACAATATTGATTTCTATGCTTATTAACTTAAGGCTCATGGATCCCCAGGCAGCCTGTTTGTGGCTTTTTTTTTTTCAATTTTTTTATTGTTATGTTAATCACCATATATTACATCATTAGTTTTTGATGCAGTGTTCCATGATTGATTGTTTGTTCATAACACCCAGTGCTCCATGCAGAACGTGCCCTCCTCAATACCCATCACCAGGCTAACCCATCCCCCCCCCCCCCCCTCCCCTCTAGAACCCTCAGTTTGTTTTTCAGAGTCCATCATCTCTCATGGTTCGTCTCCCCCTCTGACATACTCCCCTTTTCTTCCTCTCCTGTTATCTTCTTCTTTTCCTTTTTTCTTAAAATATGTTGCGTTATTTGTTTCAGAAGTACAGATCTGTGATTCAACTGTTTGTGGCTTTTAAGGGCTTCATAAACTTGTAAAATAATATGCAATTTGTGTGTGTGTGTGTGTGTGAGGGAATGCATTTGGAGAAGGTGTGTTCATAGTGTTCATCAGTTAGTTAACATACATTCTTTTGAGGGTGTATTATGTACCAGGTCCTGGCCTAACTGTTGGGGAAGCAGCTGTGAATAAGACATTTGCATGAAGGTGAGGTGTGTAGGACATTCAGACCAAAAATCATAAGTAAATGAGATTACTTTAAATACTGATGCATGCTCTGAGGGCCACTAATTTAGCTGGAGTAGTCAAAGAAGGCTTCTCTTTGGAGGTGATATTTGAAGGGTGGAGAGGGAAGAAGGGAAGCACTTAATATCTTGAGATAGGGACAAGTGTGTTATGTTCAAGAGGCTGAACAATGCCTGAGTGGCTGAAGCACAGTAACCAAATGGGAGAGTGGAGAGAGCTGATATTGGAGGAAGCAGGGTTCATGTTTGAGATTTCCCTATACCCAGTCATATCTTGCAAAGATACAGTCATATTTTCTTTTCTGGGATCAGCTTTGTAAAGCCAAAGTATTTTACAAGATAGAGGATTTAGTTGCTGGATTGAGGGCCTATTAGCAACAATCAACTCTTGTACTCTAAATAGATAATGAACATTTAGGTCCTATAAAGTCTAGAGCCATGGGTTCTATCCTACATATTTGTATAACTTCTGACTGGGCTACTCTGTCTAGTGTCTCTATTGTCCCATCTCTAATTACAAAAGTAATAGCTGATATTTATTGAATGCTTTCTATGTGCCAGGCTTTCTTCTATTTTACATGGATTATTGCAATCTTCACAAGTAACTTATGAGGTAGGTATTATTCTTGTTATAGACGGGGAAATTGAGGCACAGAGAGATTAAATAGTGTTACAAAAATCATGGATTTCAGGGCCATCAAATAAGATATCTTTTGGGGAATTTGGAGAGTCTCTCTGGTATGATTTTTGCTTGTGAATTTTTGGAGAAAATTTTTTTTTTACTTTTTTGTATTAAAGAGTCAATAACAAATTAGACTTGCCTTACCTTATTTCCAAGTTAGTTTCACAGGAAGAATAATGTTAATGCTTTCTAGCTACATGGCATATATCTTTAAAAGTATTCTAAATGCTTCCTGTTAGCTAGTGATGCTCATAATATTGAAAATATTGTTTTCAAGGAAGTGATGGGCTGAATAAACATGATTCTTCAGTATAGAACCATTGCACTCTTGGCATGATGTTTCTGAATACTTGCATGAAGTCATTTCTTCGCAAGAACATCTTGCTTATGTTACCAAAATTATACTCTGCTGAGGAGACAGCTCATGACTCATGTGTAAAAGGATCATTTGTAACTCTTCTGGGAAAAGTGCTCATTTTCAACTTGCATTTATTGGCACTGTTCAGTTTAGGTGAGAATGCTGTGTGAAGTAGCTCTCCTAACAAATCATCTTTGAGTTTATTTAGTCAGTAACACAATCCAGTCCTTGTCAAATCCATTTACTACTATTTACATATGAGCCATCTTAAAGAGGGCTGAAAAATTATTAATAGGCTATTCATTTTTCAGATTGTTAAAAAATGAGGTGCTAAGACAGAAATAGGTTCTTTTGCATTTTTATATTTCCTCCTAAATCTTGGCTGATGTCCCCTGCTCTTGTATATTGTGGGAAACTTTCTTACGGTGGTAGTGAGCTTCTGTCAGGGATTACATATAGGCAGCCCAACCCACAGGCCCTGTCAGACCCAAGAATTCACACAGTGTTAAACAAATTTTTAATGTGAAGACCTTTAGTTGGGGCATTCCTGTGCCAGTTTATCCTTGTTGCCATTACTCTGTTTTGTATGACCCAGTCATACATTTATATGATGAATTTGGCTTCTGAAGTGTACATAAGGGTGATCTTCAGTTTGTACAAGATGGCTCCCTAATTTTCTCTTTTTCAAAGTATGAGTGCCTTTTGGCCAGCTCATCAACTGGGTACATTGTGGGATTTCTCAAGACTTGAACATGTCTGGCAAAGACTCAGTCTTCTTTCCTTTCTGGGGTTCAGTTTTTTATAACAAAGCATTCTACAGGATTGGGGAATTAGTTACTGGAGTCAGAGTCTGTTAACCGCAATCAAGATTTGGGCTACACATGTGGGCTAATGATTGGGGCCAGTGATATGCTTTGCCCTGAATACGATTCTAAATATTTATGTAACTTCTGACTTGATGCATGAATTTTTATTTTATTTTAAAAAATATTTTATTTATTTATTTATCTGATAGAGACAGAGGGATAGAGAGAGAGTACAAACAGGGAAGCAGCAGAGAGAGAGGGAGAAGCAGGCTCCCCACTGAGCAGAGAAACAACTGGGGTTTTATCCCAGAACCTTGGGATCATGACCTGAGCTGAAGGCAGATGCTTAGCTGACTGAGCCACCTAGGCACCCCGATGCATGAATTTTTAATCACTGTGTGCCTTGGGGAATAGTTTGGGTTAAGAGACTGCCAATAATTTACTCTGTAATACGTAGCACATTTCCTTATCACTAATTTTCATATTAGCCCCAAGTCCTGAAAAAAAAAATCTCTAAAAGATTCTGTACTTGCACTCTCCAATATAGTAGCTACTAGCATGTAGCTCATGAGCACTTGAAACATGACTGGTCCAAATTAGTACAAAGATGTACTGTAAATGTAAAATGCCAGATTTCCAAGATGTAATATGAAAAACAGAGTATTAAATATCTTCTTAGTAATTTTTTATATTGATTACATGTTGAAATGATAATATTTTAGATATATTGGGTTAAATAAAATATATTATTAAAATTGATCTACCCATTTCTTTTTTTCCTTTTCAATTGTGACTATTAGAAAAATTAAAATTACATGTGTGGCTTGCATTTGTGACTTGTACTATATTTATATTGGACAACATTATTCTAAATAGCCAACAAAGACCATTATAACTCTAATACATATTAGTGTTTAGCACAGATCACAACTGGGAAATATTTACATTCATTAGTCTTGGTGTTGGACTAAATGTATTTGTCATAGGGCAGTTGTAATTTAAAGCCAATAAATCCTCATTGAGTCAGGACACTTATTTCTTGCTTGAGTTCATCCATTCATCTTCCAATACTTCCAGTTTAAAAAAATCTTCCCAAAATACAGTTGGATGTGCATGTTCTGGTCCCTGAAATAGTTTCATTGCTTTTAGTGGATTTTAGTTGAGAAGCAGGAGGCACATGCTTTGTTTTGACAGCTAGGAATGCAAGAGACTTTCTAGTTTAGATTTAACATTCCATCTGCTGTGTTTCGCAAGTGGAAGAGCTGAAGCTCCTTGAAGAGGGACCTGATGGAATGGGGTGATGGTGGCTCTGTTTTATCCTATGTCTTCCTTTTTTTTTTTTTTTTTTTTAATTTAGGAGCTAAAGAAGAGACATAACAAACAATATCACTCTGCATTAGCAACTTTGCCAAATGTAACAGATGAACATACTCTATTGAGTATCACTCAGATTGCTCACTGCTCTGCCTCGACTACTAGGGAAAACCACCTCTTTAAAGCTATAGATTCTGGTTCTGATTTAAGAGCCTGCCTCCTCTGGATTGCTAGAATGCATCAAAAGCAGAAGCCTGCTCCTTAGAGCAAATTGAATAAATTTCTGATTGCCAGGTCTCTGTGGAATTCATATGTGGATGGGATTCAGATATAGGGACTCAAAGGATTTATTTCTCTTGCTAACACTTAGGCCAAACTTGTATCTTCTAAATTCAGATATCTAGTAACAGTGTTCTGAGTGAATGGCTGGGGATTATAGCAACTGTTTTTGTGGCCTGTCTATGGTAAAATGCCTTAAATTAACTAACTACAGTGGCAGAGAATATTAGCTGTCCAACAAGATTTGTTCTTCCTTTCAGAATAATAGAATTGTAGTTGGAATGTGGCTGGTCAGGTAGACATTAAAATTTCCAAACTTCTTTGAAGTTATATATTTAGCTATGCAGTTAATTTCTCGTTAATGGAATGCGAGGGGAAGTGAGGTGTACCAGTTTTGGGCCAAGCCTTTAAGTTGGTGAATGTGCTTTCTCCACATATTCTTACCCCTTCCCATGAGCTGAAAAGGCAATGACCATATTGACTTGAGACTTGGAGATGTGGATTCTTTATTAGCCTAGGTCCCTTAATGACCATGTAGAACAGAGGTACCTGCTCTGGGCTGTTCCTTGAGAGAGAAATACATTTTTATGTATTTGAGCTATTTCATTTTGGGGGTGTTACAGTTGTTTGGTCTACCTTAACTAATGTAAACCTATTCGGTGTTATATTGGTATGATTAACTGATTTGAAAATAAGGAAATGTAACAAATCACAACAAAGATAATTTTCTTTACTCTTAGGATACATTTTTATCTGCAACAGTCACGAATTATTTTTCTTACATTCCACTTAAGCTGGCTGCAGACATTAGTCATAGAGGTGGAGGATATTTGAACTGGGAAGGGATCATTTAGTCAAATCCATTTTGCAGATGAGGAAAAACCCATAACTTGCCAGCCTGATGTGACATGGGTAGAGAGTTGCAAGAATTGAGCTAGAATTCGTTTCCTCTTTCTCATGCTAATATCTTTACAATATATCTAAGAAGTACAATAATTTTCATCCAACATGGCAACTGTGACTGGTCAGTAGTGCCTGTCCAGACTAGTGTTTTCAGGAGAATGAAGCCGCTTTCTGGCTCATGGGAGAGGAAAGGGAGTGGACACAATTATGCGTTGCATTCACCAGTTGTGCATTATCCAATGCAACTTCACACCAAGATAAGTACTGTGATGTATCTTGGCAGTATTGAGAAAGTTCTAGTTTTATTTATCTTCTTTTTTTTTTAAGGATTTACTTATTTATTTGACCGAGAGAGACACAGCGAGAGAGGGAACACAAGCAGGGGGAGTGGGAGAGGGAGAAGTAGGCTTCCCGCCGAGCAGGGAGCCTGATGTGGGGCTCGATCCCAGGACCCTGGGATCACCACCTGAGCCGAAGGCAGATGCCTAACGACTGAGCCACCCAGGTGCTCCTATTTATCTTTTGAATAGTAACAGTCTAAATGGAAAATTCTGATAGTGTCATCACTAACAGAATTAGCATTCCAGTGGAGTGGAAAGAACATAGGATTGGGTATCTGAAAATTTAGGTTTTAAGCCTTAGGTTTTTACTAACTTGACCCGGGCAGGTCACTTATATATCTAAATTTGAATTTGCTCCTCTGTAAGATAATGTTGTAACAAAGATTCTATTCCACGTTCAAATTTTTGTTATTCTTTAAGCATATTTTATTTCATTGATGGCATTCACAAAACATAGTTCATTGCTCTCATAAGTATATCTATATCGCTCATATCTGTCAACATAGCCATCAAGAGGCACATTTAATTGAATTCACTAAAAAATCTGAGTGTCCATGATATTACAATTAATTAATTGTCATAAGAATATGGACTTGTATGGAGCCTTTATTTATGTTTTTACATTTGATTTCCAGAACAACTCTATGATATTGGCAGATCTTTTTTATAACAAGGCATGGTGTGAGAAAAGGGGTTCATTGACAGGTAATAAAACTATGGCTTGGGAAGAGTAAGTGACAAAACCCTAAATCACATAACAAGTAAGTAAAGAAATAGGAGGCTGAATTTTGAGTGGATGCATGTTTTCTCTAGATCACACTTCCTTCACAATTCTTTAGGATTAAAAACAGTTGTAGTTTGCTTTGAAAAATGTTTATAAAGACTACTGTGTGTGTCTAGGGTGATTCAGATTTCAGACATCTTGAGTTTTACTTAGTGAATTTTTTTTTATTGTTGTTGACATATGTAATAGAGATCACCAGTGTCCTCTTTCACCTGCTTTTTTGCTGGTAGAATCACACATGCTACCACAACTCATCAGAAGTTTCTCTTGGCTCTATTCTCTGTGTGTTCATTGTTGGCTCAAATTAACCCATCTGTTGAGTCATGGTGGGTCTTTGCCACAGCTTTTCAACCTAGTTTCAGTGTGACCCTTGGGTAGGAAAGAACTCAGAGCAGCCATCATGGGTCCAAGATGCTTCAGAGAAGAGCATGGGAGGATGTAACATCTGTACTGAATCAAAGTTATTGGTTGCCAAAATGCACTCCACATGCTTTCCTCTTTTCTTTCTCAGTTATGCTTTCATCAGGCAGCATTTGACAGCTGAGCTGTTGGACGGTATGGTGGACTCAGAACAACTGGTATCTGTCCTTACTGGAAAATCTTCAGAGTGCTTTGCAAAGGTAAGACTCATGAGTAGACTGTCATGGCAAATGGTTTAAAAAATTACTTTGAGGGGCGCCTGGGTGGCTCAGTCGTTAAGCGTCTGTCTTCAGCTCAGCTCATGGTCCCAGGGTCCTGGGATCGAGCCCCACATCAGGCTCCCTGCTCAGTGGGAAGCCTCTTCTCCCTCTCCCACTCCCCCTGCTTGTATCCCCTCTCTCGCTGTGTCTCTCTCTGTCAAGTAAATAAATAAAATCTTTAAAAAAAATAAAAAATAAAAAATTACTTTGAGGATTCTGTTATCTTCCATTCAAAGGGAAGTATCTGGCTTATTTGATACCTCATGATGTTCTTTTAGATTAGATGGAAAAATATGGACCTGATGTCAAGGTAGTTAGGCAGATTCTTACCTACTTAAAAAATGTTAACTAATTGGATCAACCAGATCACTAGTGCTAGTCTAGTTTGGGCCCTGTTCTGTTAAATGTTTTTATTACAATTTGGATGAAAAACACATAGAATTTGCTTAACAAACTTTGGAAGTCACAAAAAACTAGAAGAACAGATAGTATATCAGATGTCAAGCCCGTTTACCAAAAACTATGTTAATAGTCTATAATGATGACCTAAAACTAACAGGATATAATTCCTGAATTTAGGTCTGAAAAACAAAATTCTTTGTGAATGTTCACAAAGAGGAAGACTGAGTTTAGTAGCATTTTATGTGCAAAAGATTTTAGTTGATTGCAAGCTGAATATGAGCCAACAGTACGGGTACAGCTTCTGGGCGAGGCTAATGTAATCTGAGAGCAGTGTCAGGAGAATATGTTATTTGGATTTATGGAGATGATGGCTTCATTGTAATGGGCACTGGTCAGAACTCATCAGGAATATTGTATTGTTTTTGGTGCCGTATTTTAAGTGGATATTGTCAGATGAAGGAAATCAGATACTGGAGAAATCAGAGGAGTTCAAAGAATTAGGGATATTTAACCTAAATAAGGGAAACAGTGGTGAGACATGGTAACTAGGTGACCATAAGTTTGGGTTCTCCTGGGTCATTTCCTGTTCATGCCTGTTTCTCAATATCTCACCTCATTTAGCATCTGTTCCCTATTTTATTTTTACATTTTTGGGAAGAGGTTTATTCTTGAAAATGCTTTTGGATTATAACTTTTTAACAGATGTCCCACTATGTTAAAATTAATATTCAATTACTAAACACAAATTTCAACAATTACAATATTTTATTTTAGTACCACCTTTTACTTTTAAAATTTTCCCCACTTTGGATAGTAAATTTTATCATCACCTAATAACCATTTTGCTATTTGGAGGATTTTCTTGTTGAGAGATTTATTTTTTATAAAGAACTGCTTTTATGTAGTTCACAAGAGAGGACTTAGCTCAATTGGCAACCATTATAGAAAGTCTTGTTTCAGCTCAGTATAAACTTTATGAAGGGGTAGGATCTCACCTCTGGGAAAGTTCAAGTGAGGCTTGAAGACCTTTTGCATGCCAGGGATTTAAACATACTTTATTATGGAAAACATTTAATATGCATCAAAGTAGAGAAAATAGTACAGTGTCAGTAATGTTTTAAAGATGGAATCCAAATTCCCAAGTGACTGCAGCCATTTGAAGTCACCTTTTTTAGTGAATGCTGCAGTGCTGACCAGGCTATGGTAAATGCTTAATAGGTCACATTACAGCACACATGATGCTAGTAATAGGCTTTCTTTGCCAAGTTTTGCTGATAGCTAGAATCACAGGCCTCTGGGTACTAGCAGTCTGTTTCTTTCTTCTCTTTGGTTTCTTTGGTTTGGTGATGTGCAGTCCCTCATGCATAAAGGAGGATTACTTTTTTATTTTGATCTTTCTAATTCTTTTAGTGGGGGGTCTTGATAGAGGTGTGGCCTGTCACTGTCTCATCCTAGCCCCAACCCAGATGACCCCCCAAGCTCCTAACCCACAGTCCCTGGACCATTAAGAAGTGCTTAATACACATTTGCTGACTGAATAAATCACTAACTGGCTGCCATCTTTCATCCCCGGACCAGTAGAAGCCTAGCATAATTCTCTCCACTAAAAAACGGGGTTTGGAAGTAATTTTAAGTTGTTCTACCTACGGGAAGGTTGAAGAAGCTTGGATATAAGAGAACTCTTGGCATTGATGCCATCTTGGGTAGTAACTTCTAAATTCTTTTCTTAATAAACAGACTCTAATTAGGAACCAGGCACATCCATTCCCACAACCTGCTGTGTAAACATAAGGAAGTCCCAGGTCTCTTTGCATTTAAATACTACAACCATCACCTTGCATGAGATTTTACTCAGGAAGACACGACAAAAATTCAGGGGAGAGATTCTGTACCCTTGGATAATGAGGTACAGTTGGATAATGAGGAACCCCCTTAATGGTTGAAACAGAATCTCTTGGGGAGCAAGACTTGAGTGTCATTCCTAAGGTGGTCAGTGAGAGGCCTTCCTAGATTCTATTTTTCCTTCATGAAAGGGCAGAAATTGTCTCTCATACCTTAGCCAATCCATGTATCTTTTAAAATTCATTTATTTCACCAATGAAAGCAATGCTGCTGCATTCATTATGGCATTTAACAAGCCTCTAATATTACCAATAAAAATCCATTTCTGACACTCACTATGTCCATGATCAAAGTATTTGGTATTAATGGAGATAATTATCAAGATGTGATGGATCTGATATTAATTAAGAACCATTTGTAGTAGTCACCACGGGAGTGTAGCATTTCTAATAGAATGCCTACTTACTTTTCCAAAAGTGTGAATTCTCAGTCGGGGCAACTGGATGCCCCTAGACTTAAAGCATAAAATAAAAATATCATGCTACTCTTGGTGAAGTATTTTAAAGATAAATTTGCATATACTGTAACACCAGTGTGTAATCATACATGAACTCCATCCAATGGACTTGGCCCTGGCTCTTTTGCATGACTCTTGTTGGCTGCAGTGTTGTTTTCCAATGTTGGTCACTGGTTTTCATTTTCCCATTAATATCTTGCATCTGATGTTTCCCTTGGCCTCATGATGTCATTATGTCTGAAGCTATGTGGCTATCAGGACTTATGTATGATGTATATATGCTTGACATTGAGCTGGAATTTTGTTTATGCCTACTGAGATTTGCTGTGGTGTATTGTTGGTCTTCACCCTTTCTGGAGATGAGTGCCCAAGTGCTTCCCAGTTAAATCAACTCCTAATAACCCAGATACAAAAAGCATGTGATAGGGAGATTTTATGGGGCAAAATTCCCTCAAATGATGAGACAAGAGTTTGAGATGAGTTTTAGTGTTTTAAAAGTTATTTATTAAATCATAATTGACAAAAACTGAGCTGTACATATTTAAGGTGTAAAATTTAAGTTTTGAATTTATGTATGTATCTGTGAAACTCATTGTTATCAGGATAATGAAGATATTCATCATGATCCTTGGGAATCTTGCCTTCTGCCTCTCTCTCTACTCACCCCTGACCCGAGGCAAAAACTGACTTGCGTTCTGTCACTATACACTAGTTCTCTATTCTTAGGATTTTATGTAAATGGAATCATGCAGTGTATATTCTTTTTTGTCTGGTTTCTTTCACTCAGCATATTTATGTGGGATTCATTCATGTTGTAGTAGTTCACTTATTTTTGTTACTGAGGAGTATTCCATGGTTTGGATATACTAGTTTATTTATCCATTCACCTTTTGAACAGTTGGATTGTTTCTACCTTTTGTCTATTATAAAGTGATTTTATCACCATTCATGTATAAATGTTTGCATGAATATATGCTTTCTTTTCTCTTTGAAAAATACCCAGTAGTGGAATGGCTGGATCATACGGTAGTTTTTAAGAAACTCTCAAGTTGTTTTTAGGAGTGATTACTCCATTTTTACCCTCCCACCAGCAATGAATGGGTCTTCCAGTTTCTTCACATCCTTGACAACACTTAGTATGCTAGTCTTTTTAAATTAGCCACTCTAACAGGTTTGTAATGGTATTTCATTGTGGTTTTAATTTGCATTTCAATGATGACTAATGATGTTGAACATCTTTTTTGTGCTTATATGCCATCTGTATATTCTCTGTGGTTAAGTGTTCAAATCTAATGCCTATTTTTATTTATTTTTTAAAGACTTTATTTGAGAGAGAGAGGGAGAGAGAGAGAGAGAGAAAGAGAGCAGGGGGAGGGGCATTGAGAGAGAGAATCTCAACCAGACTCCACATTGAACATGGAGCCTGACACAGGGCTCAGTCTCACGATCCTGAGATTATAACCTGAGCTGAAACCAAGAGTCAGTCGCTCAAGGTTGCTCAACTGACTGAACCACCCAGGCGCCCCTAGTGTCTATTTTTAAATTGCGTTGCTTTCCTATTACTGAGTTTTGGGAATTCTTTATAAATTCTGGATACAAGTCCCTTATAAAATGCACAATTTGTAATTTTTTCTATTTTTTGATTTGTATTTTTATTCTCTGTTTAACAGTGTTTTTAGAGGAGCCATAGTTTTTAATTTTGAGGAAGTTCAGTTTATTAATCTGTTCTTTTATGGATTACATTTCAATGTAATATCTAAAAAATCCTTGCCTAAACTAAGGTCACAAAGGTTTTCTCCTGTATTTTCTTCTATAAGTTTTACAGTTTTAGGTTTACAAATCCATTTTGAATTATTTTTTTGTATATTTATATATGGTATAAGTATGGATTGAAGTTCTTGTGTGTCTATGAATGGATATCCAATTTTCTCAGAATCATTTGTTGAAAAGACTATCCTTTGTCCACTGAACTGTCTTTGCACCTTTATGAAAAACCAATTTTCCATATATGGCTGGATCTGTTTTTGTACTTTTTCATTCTGTTCTGTGATGTGTATGTCTACCTTTATGCCAATACCATTGCCTTGATTGTTTTAGCTTTATAATAAGTCTTAAAATCAGGTAGTGATAATTCTTCAACTTTGTACTTTTTTTTATTATGTTATGGTAATCACTATAAATTACATCATTAGTTTTTGATGTAGTGTTTCATGATTCATTGTTTGTGTATAACACCCAGTGCTCCATTCAGTACATGCCCTCTTTAATACCCATCACCAGGCTAACCCATCCCCCCACCCACCTCCCCTCTAGAACCCTCAGTTTGTTTCTCAGAGTCCATAGTCTCTCATGGTTCATCTCCCCCTCCAATTTCCCCCCCTTCATTTTTCCCTTCCTACTATCGTCTTCTTTTTTTTTTTTTTAACATATAATGTATTATTTGTTTCAGAGGTACAGGTCTGTGATTCAACAGTCTTACACAATTCACAGTGCTCACCATAGCACATACCCTCCCCAATGTCTATCACCCAGCCATCCCATCCCTCCCACCCCCCACCACTCCAGCAACCCTCTTTGTTTCTTGAGATTAAGACTTCCTCATATCAGTGAGATCATATGATACATGTCATTCTCTGATTGACTTATTTCGCTCAGCATAATACCCTCCAGTTCCATCCACGTCATTGCAAATGGCAAGATTTCATTCCTTTTGATGGCTGCATAATATTCCATTATATATATATATATATATATATATATATATATATATATA
>NW_027397063.1:128098950-128283512 GCF_003265705.2 Callorhinus ursinus | reverse complement strand
CATTCATCTGTCGATGGACATCTTAGTGATCCAAAGGGGTATGTGCACTCCGATGTTTATAGCAGCAATGTCCACAATAGCCAAACTATGGAAACTTTGTACTTTTTTAGTTGTTTTGGCTCCTCTGAGTCTTTTCTGCTTCCATGTGAATTTTATTTATTTTCAATTCTTTAAGTTAATTAATTATTTTATTTATTTATTTATTTATATTTATTTTTTTAAAGGTTTTATTTATTTGAGAGAGAGAGAGAAAGAGCATGGAGCATGAGCAGGGGAGAGGCAGAGGAATAGGGGGCAGCAGATTCCCTGCTGAGCAGGGAGCCTGATGCGGGCTCGATCTCGGGACCCTGGGATCATGACCTGAGCTGAAGGCAGATGCTCAACCGACTGAGCCACCCAGTTGCCCCATAATTTTTAAAAATTTTTAGAAGATTTTATTTATTTATCTATCTTAGAGAGTATTCGCACAAGCATAAGTAAGGGAAGGGGCAGAAGGGAAGGGAGAAGAAGAGGGAGAAAATCCCAGGCAGTCTCCCAGCTGAGCCTGGAACCCAACATGGGGCCTGATCCCATGACCCCAAGATCTTGACCAGAGCTGAAATCAAGAGTCAGATGCTTAACCTACTGACCCACCCAGGAACCCCCATGTGAATTTTAGATCCACTTTGCCAATTTCTACATTTCTGGGATCTTATTGGGATCACATTAAATCTATACATCAATTTGGGAGAACGGATACAGAGTCTTTCAACATATAAATCCATATATCATTCTATTTATTTAGATCTTTTTAAATTTCTCTCAGTAATGTTTGTACTTCAATGTACTGGTCTTTCACAAATTTTGTAAGATCTACTCTTGATTACTTCAAGTATTTTGATGCTATATAAGTGATCATGATTTTTAAAAAGATTTTATTTATTTATTTGACAGAGAGAGAGAGGGAGAGCACAAACAGGGGGAGCAGCAGGCAGAGGGTGAGGGAGAAGCATGCTCTCCACTGAGCAGAGAGCCCAATGTAGGGCTTGATCCCAGGACCCTGGTATCATCTGAGCCAAAGGCAGATGCTTAACCGACTAAGCCTCCCAGGTGCCCCAGTGATCATGATTTTTAACTTTAATATCTGATTCTTCATTGCTAGCATATCGAAATACATGGAGTTTTATTTATTGACTTTTTATCCTACCACTTCTTTTACTAATTCTGTAGCTTTTTTTTGTATATTCCATCAGATTTTCTGCAGAGACAATCATGTCAGTTTTAATTTTTCCTTTCCCTGGGTGAATTTGATTTTGTTTTCTTGACTTATTATACTAGCTAGAACCTCTAGTACAATGCTGAATAGAGACTGTGAGATTGAAAATCTTTGTCTTGTTGCTGATCTTAGGGTTCCCCTTAGATAATTTCATCTTTTACCATTGAATATGACATTGACTATAAGTTTTTCATGACAATGATTATAAATGTAGTTGTATTTATAACAGTTAACTATTCTAGGAGTAAAAAGTGTTCCTAGTTTGCTGAAAGTTCTTCTCATGAATGGATGTTAGATATTATAAAATACTTTTGTGTCTATTGAGATAAATATATGGGTTTTCTCTTCTTTCTTTTTTTCCCCAGTTTGTTCATATTCTTTATATTGATTGATTTTCATATGTTAAACCAACTTTGTATTCTTGGGATTAAATCACACTTGGTCATGATGTGTTTATTCCTTTTGGTATTTAATTTAATATGCTAAAATTTTGTTTAGAATATTCACATTGTGTTCATAAGGGATATTGGGTTGTAGTTTTTTTTCTTATAATGCCTTTATTTGATATTAAGATATTGCTAGCCTCATAGAGTAAGTCAGGAAGCATTTCTGCCTCTTCAGTTTTCTAAGAAAGCATTTGTAGAATTGTTATTATTTCTTTTTTAAATGTTTGGTAGAATTTCCCATTGAGGCCATGTGGGATTGGAGTTTTCTTTGTGGGAAGATTTTAACCTGTAAACTCAGTTTTGTTAATAGATATTATGCTTTTCAGATTATCTGTTTCTTTTTGAGTGTAGTTTGGTAGTTGTAGTTGGTCTTTTGTGGGATTTGTCTGTTTCATCTATGTGGCTAAATTTATTTTCATAAAGTTGTTCATACTATTTCCTTATTATCTTTTTATTATCTATAGAATTTGTGGTGATGTCATCCTTCTCATTCCTGGTATTAGTAATTTATATTTTCTTTCTTTTTTCATGGTCCATCTGTCTAAAGGTTTATCAACTTAATTGATCTCAAATAATTGACTGTTAGTTTTTATTCTTTCTACTGTTTTTCCCTTTTTTGTCATTGATTTTCATTCTGATTATTACTTTTTCCTTTCTTCTACTTCCTGTGGATTTAATTTGCTCTTCTTTTGCTAGTTTCTTAAGGTAAAAACTTAGATTATTGGTTTGAGCCTTTTTTTTTCTTTTTCTATATAGGTGAAAGATACTATAAATTTCTAAACAGCATCCAACTAATTTTGATATGCTGTGTTTTAATTTTAATTTAGTTCAAAATTCTAATTTTCATCTTGATTTTTTTTTCTTTGACTCGTGAATAATTTAGAAGTAGTTCCAAATTTAGGTTGGAAATTTTAGGTTATGAATATTTAGGGAATTTCCATATATCTTTCTGTCAATGATTTATGATTTAACCCATTTATGATGAGATTATACTTTTTATAACTTGAATCCTTTTTTATTGAGACTTGTTTTATGGTCCAGAATATGGTCTATCTTGATAAATGTTTTTATTTTATTTTATTTTTCTTTACATTTTTTTTTAAGATTTTATTTTATTTATTTGACAGAGAGAGAGACAGCGCCAGCGAGAGAGGGAACACAAGCAGGGGGAGTGGGAGAGGGAGAAGCAGGCTTCCTGCTGAGCAGGGAGCCCAATGAGGGGCTCCATCCCAGGACCCTGGGATCATGACCTGAGCCAAAGGCAGACGCTTAACGACTGAGCCACCCAGGCGCCCCTATCTTGATAAATGTTTTATGTTATGTTAGAAGAATGTATCCTGTATTTTTTAGGTGGAAAGTTCTGTAATAGTCAGGACAACTTGGCTGAGAGTGTTGATCAAATCTTCTTATTCTTACTGACTTCTGTCTACTTGTTCTGTCAATTATTTATTTAAACATTTTTTAAAGATTTTATTTATTTACTTGAGAGATAGTGAGAGCAAGAGAGAAAAAGAGTGCGTGCACAGACAGAGAGGGAGAAACAGACTCCCCACTGAGCAGAGAACCTGACGTAGGGCTCCATCCCAGGACCCTGAGATCATGACCTGAGCCGAAGTCAGATGCTTAACTGACTGACACCCAGGAGCCCCAGTTTCATCAATTATTGAAAGAGGAATATTGAGATACCAGACTATGATTGTGGATTTGTGTGTTTTTCCTAAGATTATATCAATTCTTGCTTTATGTATTTTTAAGCTGTGTTATTTTGATGAATCAACAATTTATCATCTTCATCACTGCTTATGAAATTTACATGGTCTTATATAAATGTAGCCATTCTCCTTTTCTATAAATAGTTTAAGCATGATATATATTATACCCTACTTTTACTTTTAGCCTATTAGTATTTTTGTATTTGAAGTGTGTTTCTTGTAGACAGCATGTAGTTGAGTTTTTAAAAAATATATATATATTAGTCTTTGCCTTTTTTAGGGCTATTTATACCATTTATTTTTGAGTTAAGTATTGATACATTTAGGTTTAAATATATCATCATGCTATTTGTTTTTTATTTATCTTATTTATTCTTTATTCCTCTTTCTACACTTTCTGCCTTCTTTTGAATTAATAGAATGTATTTTTGTGCTTCATTTTATCTTTTGTTGGCTTATTAGCTGTAAATTGTATTTTATTATTTTGGTAGTTTTTAAAAGAGTTTACAGTGTACATCTGAAAATCATCATAATCTACCATCAAGCAGTATTATATCACTTCATATTTCATATGAAATCCTTTAAACAGTATACTTCTAATTTTCCTCTCCTGGCATTTGTGCTATTGTTGTCATACATTTTATTTTCACATATGTTACAAACACACACATTATTATTGTTTTTATTTAAACAGTCTATAATCTTTTAAAAGTATTTAAATAATGAGAAAGATTTTAAAAATATTTACTCCATTTCTGGTGCTTTTCCTTTATTTGCGTAAGTGCATATATCTGGTGTCATTTTCATTTTGCCTGAAGGACATCCTTTAACTTTTTCTGGTAGTGCACATCTGCTGGAGATAAATTCTTTCTGCCTTTTAATGTCATTTGTGAAAGATATTTTCATTGGAAATTGAATTCTAGGTTGACTTTTTTTTTTTACTTTTAGTACTTTAATGATTTTTTTCCATTTTTTTTTCTGATGAGTAATCCTCTATCATCCTTCTCTTTGTTCTCTTATGTGTTTTGTATCTATTTTTGTTATGAGTGCTTTTCAGATTTTCTTTTTATTACTGGTTTTGAGTTATTAGACTATGATTTGCCTTTGTGTAGTTTTCTTTTTGTTTCTTGTGTTTGATGTACTTAGATCTGTGGGCTTAGGGTTTTTATCAAATTTGGGAATGTTTTTGCTGTTATGGCTTTGAATATTTTTTCTGTAGTCCCTCTCTCCTCTTTTTGAGACACTAATTTCATATTTGTCAGGCCATTTAAGTTGTCCCACAACTAACCAAATTTCTGGTTATTGTTTGGATTGTCCTTTTTCTCTGTGTTTCATTTTAGACAGTTTCTATTGCTATGTCCTCAAGTTCACTAATCTCTTCTGCAACATCATTTTGTGCTGCAGCTTATTTCTCATATTACCTCTACCCTTATTACTAAATTCGTATTTCTCCAGCCATGGGACATACTTCACTTGCTTCCATTCTCCCAAACAGCAGTAATATATTGCAATACACTAGTGTTTGAACTTTTTGGAAGCTAACTGCAGAGATTATCTCATGATTTAGCAAAAAAAAAAAAAAAAAAAAAAAAAAAATTAAAGTTGACTATTAGCATGATTTTCTCTCAAGTTCCTTTATTACTGTAGGTACAGTTTTTTCACCAGCCCTCAATTCTCACACCAAAGGATTATGTTACTCAGGGTACCTTTCATTCTGAGACCCTTGCTCTCTTCCCTTTGGCTTCCTCCACCCCCCATATCCTTGTTAAATACTTATTCAGAGATCCTTAGCTTTCCCAACTCTACTCAAACTAAATTCTTTTTTTCCTTTCATATCTGAAGAGCCTGCTATTAAAATTCTCTGAGTAAATCTGTTGACTCTGGGTCCCTACTTAGGGATGATATTAATAATATTTAACAACTCCCCTGGATATTATGCCAGAGATTTCATACTGAGCCAGGCTTAAATCTGGTAGTTGAAGGTGGGAGAGGTGGTTCTAGGGGAGGGTCTAGTGTAATTATGCTGTGGGAGGGTGTGGTGGTGGTGGTTAGGATAGCACTTATTTATAAGCTGGTAGGAAAATCTTTCAATATTTTAACAACTGTGATACAGTGATTCCTTTGCCTATCCATGAATATCAGGTCTGTCAATACACAAAACACTGGTAGTACTTTGAAATTATAGGACTTGCATTATGTGTTCAAATACTTGGCAGGGCTCTCTCACCCAGCCCTCTCTGTTAGTCAGAGGCAGGCTATGTAAGTTTATTTTTGTTGTGTCCAGAGCCAACCTTTCTAATGAGCATTTTTTCCTGTTCCAATTACATGAATCTGTTAATCACATGAGTAATTATAGTTCTTCTTTCAAATGATGACAGCAATTTAAAAATAAAAGCTATACAATGGATGATGGCTATATTTGATATCTTCTCTCTCACCAAGAAATCCTCCAATCCTTAGAACACCACCTAGTGTTTTAATTTAAATTATAATTCCCACATATATGTTTCTTCATTAGGTTGAAATGACAATAAGAAAAACTATCAAAGTAAAGATATTTTTACCATTTTCATTTCCTTGTTTCTATTTTTTATGATTTAAAAGTAAATTAGATTTATCTGAGGTAACCTGTTACAGAGAAGTGTATTGTTTACCTAGTTGCTAAGATTGTTGAAAATCCTTTTACTTTAACTTTTCATAACCTAGCATTCTGTGGGAATATAAAATGAAGGAACATTTTTACAATTGAGGAAATTTTTGTCAGGTGTTGGTGTGAAACATTTCTAAAATAATCTTGTCTCCAAATACTGTCTTAATTTCATAGATGCTTAAAATGACAGCTGTTGATTATCTGAAGGTTTTTTGCTTTTTTAAATTAATTAATTAATTAATTAATTAATTAATTAAAACTAACATCTTTTTCTTTTATTTAAATTCAACTAGCCGGGCACCTGGGTGGCTCAGTTGGTTAAGCATCTGTCTTCGGCTCAGGTCATGATCCCAGGATACTGGGATTGAGTTCCACATTGGGCTCCCTGCTTAGCAGGGAATCTGCTTCTCCCTCGCCCTCTGCCTGAAACTCCCCCTGCTTGTGTTCTCTCTCTCTCTCTTTCTCTCTCTGTCAAATAAATAAATAAATAAATAAATAAATAAATAAATAAATAAAAAATTCAATTAACCAACATATATGACATCATTAGTTTCAGCTATAGAGTTCAGTAATACACCTGTTCCATATAACACCCAGTGCTCATCACATCACATGCTCTCCTTAATGCCCATTACCCAATTACCCCATCCCCCTACCTACATCCCCTCCAGCAACCCTCAATTTGTTTCCTATAGTTAAGAGTCTCTCATGGTTTTTCTCCCTCTCTGATGACTTCCCATTCAATTTTCCCTCCCTTCCCCTATGGTCCTCTACACCATTTCTTATACTCCACATATGAGTGAAACCATATGATAGTTGTCTTCCTCTGATTGACTTATTTCCCTCAGCACAATACCCTCCAGTTCCATCCACATTGATGTAAATGGTAAGTATTCACCTTTCTGATGGCTTAATAATATTCCATTGTATATATATACCACATCTTCTTTATCCATTCATTGCTTAGCATAATACCCTCTAGTTCCATCCACGTCGTTGCAAATGGCAAGAGCCATTTCATTTTTTTGATGGCTGCATAGTATTTCATTATATATATGTATACCACATCTTCTTTATCCATTCATCTGTTGATGGACATCTGGGCTCTTTCCATAGTTTGGATATTGTGGACATTGCTGCTTAAACATTGGGGTGCAGGTGCCCCTTTGGATCACTACATTTGTATCTTTGGAGTAAATCCCTAGTAGTGCAATTCCTGGGTCACAGGGTAGCTCTATTCTCCTCTGTTCTCTAGGATTTTGATGGATTCCTGTCTCACATTTAGGTCTTTCATCTATTGTGAGTTTATCTTTGTGTATGATGTAAGAGAATGGCCCAGTTTCATTCTTCTACATGTGGCTGTCCAATTATCCCAATACCATTTGTTGAAGACATTGTCCTTTATTCATTGGATATTCTTTCCTGCTTTGTTGAAGATGAGTTGACCATAGAGTTGAGGGTCCATATCTGGGCTCTCTATTCTGTTCCATTGATCTATGTGTCTGTTTTTGTGCCAGTACCCTATTGTCTTGATGATTACCACTTTGTAATAGAGCTTGTGTCAGAAATTGTGATGCCACCAGCTTTGGTTTTCTTTTTCAATATTCCTCTGGTTATTTGGGGTCTTTTCTGTTTCCATACAAATTTTAGGATTATTTGTTCCAGCCCTGTGAAAAATGTTGATGCTATTTTGATAGGGATTGCATTGAATGTGCAATGAGCAATTGATTGCTCTGGACAGCATAGATATTTTAACAATATTTATTCTTCCAATCCATGAGTATGGAATGTTTTTCCATTTCTTTGTGTCTTTCTCAGTTTCTTTCATAACTGTTCTGTAGTTTTTAGAGTATAGATCATTTACCTCTTTGGTTAGGTTTATTCCTAGGTACCTTATGGTTTTTGGTCAATTGTAAATGAGACTGATTCCTTAATTTCTCTTTCTTCTGTCTCATTGTTAGTGTATAGAAATGTAACCGAATTCCATGCATTGATTTTATATTGTGTGACTTTGCTGAATTCCTGTGTGAGTTCTAGCAATTTTGAGGTCGAGTCTTTTGGATTTTCCACATAAAGTATCATGTCATCTGCAAAGAGTGAGAATTTGACTTATTCGCCTACTCAGATGCCTTTTATTTCTTTTTGTTGTCTGATTGCTGAAGCTAGGACTGCTAGTACTATGTTGAACAACAGTGGTGAGAGTGGGCATGTGGTCATGTTCCTGACCTTAGGGGAAAAGCTCTCAGTTTTTCTCCATTGAGAATGATACTCACTGTAAGTTTTTTGTATATGGCTTTTATGATATTGAGGTATGTTCCCTCTATCCCTATACTGTGAAGAGTTTTAATCAAGAAAGATGCTGTATTTTGTCAAATGCTTTTTCTGCATCAATTGAGAGGATCATATGGTTCTTGTCCTTTCCTTTATAATGTGATGTATCATATGATTGACTTGTGAATTTTGAACTACCCTTGCAGCCCAGGAATAAATCCCACTTTGTCATGGTGAATAATGTACTGTTGGATCCCATTAGCTAATATCTTGGTGAGCATTTTTGCATCCAGGTTCATCAGGGAGATTGGTCTGTAGTTCTCCTTTGTTGTGGGGTCTTTGTCTGGTTTTGGGATCAGAGTAATGCTGGCCTCATAGAACATGTTTGGAAGTTTTCCTTCCATTTCTAGTTTTTGGAACAGTTTCAGAAGAAGAATAGGTATTAATTCTTCTTTAAATGTTTGGTAGAATTCTCTTGGGAAGCCGTCCAGCCCTGGACTCTTATTTGTTGGGAGATTTTTGATTATTGCTTCAATTTCTTTGCTGTTTATGTGTCTGTTCAGGTTTTCTATTTCTTCCTGTTTCAGTTCTGGTAGTTTAAAAGTTTCTAGGAATATGTCCATTTCTTCCAGATTGCCTAATTTGCTGGCATATAGTTGCTCATAATATGTTCTTATAATTGTATTTCCTAGGTGTTGGTGTGATCTCTCCTCTTTCATTCATGATTTTATTAATTTGGGTCCTTTCTCTTTTCTTTTGGATAAGTCTGGCCAGGGTTTTACCAGTCTCATTAATTCTTTCAAAGAACGAGCTTCTAATTTCTGTTCTACTGTTCTTTTGGTTTCTATTTCATTGATTTCTGCTCTAATCTTTATTAATAATTTCTCTTATCCTGCTTGGTTTAGGCTTTATTTGCTGTTCTTTCTCCACCTCCTTTAGGTATAAGGTTAGCTTGTGTATTGGAGACTTTTCTAATTTTTTGACAAAGGCTTGTACTGCTATGTACTTCCCTCCAAGTACCACCTTTGCTGCATCCAAAAGGTTTTGAACAGTTGTGTTTTCATTTTCATTTGTTTCCATGAATTTTTAAATTCTTCCTTATTTCCTGGTTGACCTGTTCATTCTTTAGTAAGATGCTCTTTAGCCTCCATGTATTTGAGTTCTTTCCGACTTTCCTCTTGTGACTGAGTTCCAGTTTCAAAGCACCATGGTCGGAAAATATGCAGGGAATAATCCCAATCTTTTGGTACTGGTTGAGATTTAATTTGTGACCCAGTATGTGATCTATTCTGGAGAATGTTCCATGTGCACTCGAGAAGAATGTGTATTCTGTTGCCTTATGATGGAATGCTCTGAATATATCTATGAAGTCCATCTGGTCCAGTGTAATTCAAAGCCCTTGTTTCCTTGTTGATCTTTTGCTTAGATGATCTGTCCATTGCTGTGAGTGGGGTGTTAAAGTCCTCAACTATTATTGTATTATTATCAATGTGTTTCTTTAATTTTGTTGTTAATTGGTTTATATAATTGGCTGTTCCCAAGTTAGCATAACTATTTTTAACTGTTAGATCTTCTTGTTGGATAGACCCTTTAAGTAGGATATAGTGTACCTCTTCATCCCCTACTACAGTCTTTGGTGTAAAATCTAATTTGTCTGATATAAGGATTGCTTTCTTTCGGTGTCCATTAGCATGGTAGATGTTTCTCCACCCCCTCACTTTCAATCTTGAATTGTCTTTGGGTCTAAAATGAGTCTCTTGTAGATAGCATATGGATGGATCTTGCTTTTTTAGCCAATCTTATAACTTGTGTCTTTTGATTAGAGCATTTATCCCATTTACATTCAGAGTAACTATTGAAAGATATGAATTTAGTGCTATTGTATTACCTGTAAAGTCCCTGTTTCTGTAGATTATCTCTGTTTCTTTCTGGTCTATGTTACTTTTGGGCCCTCCACTTACAGCATCCCCTTTAATATTTCTTGCAGGATTTTTTTGGTGATCACAAATTCTTTTTGTTTCTGTTTGTCCTGGAAGCTCTTCATCTATCATTCCATTCTGAATGACAGCCTTGCTGGATAAGGTATTCTTGGCTGCATGTTTTTCTCATTTAGTACCCTAAATATTTCATGCCAGCCCTTTCTCGCCTGCCAGCTCTCTAGATATGTCTTTTGCCAGTCTAATGTTCCTACCCTTGTATGTTAAGGACTTCTTGCCTCTAGCTGCTTTCAGGATTTTCTCTTTATCTCTGAAATTTGCAAGCTTCACTGAGATATGTCAGGGTGTTGATCTATTTTTATTGATTTTGAGGGGGTTTTCTGTACCTCCTGGACTTGAATGTCTGTTTTCTTCCTCAGATTAGGGAAGTTCTCACCTATGATTTGCTGAAATATACCTTCTGTCCCTCTCTTTCTTTCTTCTTCCTCTGGGACCCCAATAATTCTAATACTGTTTCGCTATATAGTATTGGTGATTTCTCTAAGCCTCCTCTTATGCTCCATTGGTTGTTTTTCTCTCTTTTCCTCAGCTTCCTTCCTTTCCATCATTTTGTCTTCTATGTCACTGACTCTCTCTTCTCCCTTATTTACCCTAGCTGTTAGAGCATCCATTTTAGACTGCATCTCAGTTAAAGCATTTTTAATTTTGGCCTTATTAGATTTTATTTCTGCACTAAGAGATTCTCTAGTATCTTTTATGCTTTTTGCAAGCCCAGCTAATTTTGTAATCATTAATTTGAATTCAATTTTTGACATTTTACTTATATCCATATTGATTAAATCTATGGCAGAGAGTTTTACCTCTGGTTCTCTCTTTCACTGTGAATTTCTTCTAGTCATTTTGTCCAGAGAAGAATAGATGAATGAGAGAACAGAAATAAAATATATCAACCACTTGGGACACCTGGGTGCCTCAGTCAGTTAAATGTCTGCCTTTGGCTCAGGTCACGATCCCAGCGTTCAGTTTCTCATGAGAAAAAAACCCTCAAATTCTATATACTATTTTCACCTAGTGCAGGAGTTTCTCAGTTCTGAGTTATCCATAAACTTGGTATTCAGCTGATGTTCCTGCTGATCTTCTGGGGGAGGGACGTGTTGCACTGATTCTCAGGTGTCTTTGTCTGGGTGGAGTTGCACCACCCCTTGCCAGGGGGCCAGGCTCACTATAAGCTGACTGGGGTTGCTCTATGTGGTTCTTGTTCCCTGAAGGCTTTCTGTGCCACTTCAGAGGATGAAAAAAAGTGAAAATGGTGAGGCCCCATCTCCAGCCCCAGGGCTGAACCATCCT
This sequence comes from Callorhinus ursinus, assembly GCF_003265705.2. Lineage (NCBI taxonomy): Eukaryota > Metazoa > Chordata > Mammalia > Carnivora > Otariidae > Callorhinus > Callorhinus ursinus. The sequence continues at coordinate 128,271,894 of NW_027397063.1, read as the reverse complement.
GGCCCCCACTTTTTGGTGTACCATCAGGGAAAAGCATTCACTCCCTTTTGTGTGCATCAAACTCCACAGACTCCTGTGGTGCACACTGCACTAATTTTGGGCAGGGGGCAGGTCTCATCATGGCCCCATGGCTCACTGGGCCCCTGCTTTGGGAGTGGTTGCCTGACTGTGGGCACACCCACACTGCTCCTCCCGGGGGGAGGAGCACATCTCCCAGTGGTTGTTGTTTGCTTGGCCCCTGCTTGGAGAGTGGTGGCCTGATCTTGCCCCATTTCTCGGTTTATGGGAACATCTAGCTGAGAGGCCACCTCAGGGCTCACTAAGTTTAGCTGTCTTCCTTGCTCCAATGCTTGGGAACTCTGCCACACTCAGGCACCATCGTTCCTTCTGTGACCCTGGGGACCCTGAGATCACACTCTCCCACCTAGAATTCTGCTCTGCTTTGCCAGCTGAGCACCTTTCAGGCAGGGAAGTCCCTCCCAGGAGCCGACTTCTAAAAGTTCCAATTTTGCACTCTGCTGCTCTATCACTTTCTGGTAGCCGACTTACACAGGCTCTCTCTCCACCACGGTTTATCTTCTGATATATCCCCTCAGATTCATGTCTCCACACCTCCTACCTTGCAAAAAGTGGTCACTTTTCTATTTGTAGAATTGCAGCAATTATTTTCTTAGATCTCAGGTTGAATTCACAGGTGTTCAGAATGATTTGACAGATAACTAGCTGAATTTAAGGGATCAGATGAAACACGGGTCCCTATTTTTCTGCCACCTTCCACTGAAACTCCTTATCTGAAGATTTTGAATGGTTATTTAGTTACCAAGAATATAATTTATTTGAGCCTAGGGATTTAAATACCTCTAGCTTGAATAATTCTTCAACTCTGTTTTGCCTATTTAATTTTCAGTTCTTGGTGCATTTGAAAGCATGTAAACTTGGATAAGTCATAATCTTTCTTATTTCTCTTTCATCTCTAAAATGGGATAAAATATGTGTCCTAGGAAAGCACTGGAAATACAATTAGGTGTACACACACTTGGCAAACTACAAAATGTAAATAACTATTATTTTAAAGGTCTGTAAAATTATCTGACTTTATTATTGCTCTTATTGTAATCCTTTTTCCCTTACTTTAAAAAGATGTATGTAATCATTCTCGAATGCTTATACTGCATTTCTGTAATTTGCAAGGAGTTTTTATTCTATTTTAGGGCTATATTTAAAAACTAGATTCTATCTGCTTCTCCCTCTCCCACTCCCCCTGCTTGTGTTCCCTCTCTTGCTGTGTCTCTCTCTGTCAAATAAATAAATAAAAATCTTTAAAAAAAGGGGGGGTTGTGCCTGGGTGGCTCAGTTGTTAAGCGTCTGCCTTCGGCTCAGGTCATGATCCCAGGAGCCCCACATGGGGCTCCCTGCTCAGCGGGAAGCCTGCTTCTCCCTCTCCCACTCCCCCTGCTTGTGTTCCCTCTCTCGCTGTCTGCCTCTCTGTCAAATAAATAAATAAAAATCTTTAAAAAGAAAACAAAACAAAACAACTAAATTCTAAAGCTTTAATCCAGTTTTTAAAGTTTTAATAGCTTGCTATTATTCATAATCATTTATATTTACTTTTATTTTCAGTCATTATTTTGAATGATATTAGTGGATAAGTTAATACAACTGATTTCTCAGCAATAGAGACTATACTGACTGGCCCTTACTGAGAAGGTGGAATTTATAGAGAGACCTTTAAAATAAAAATGGGAAAACCATTCTCTTGGCTGGATTCTTAGAAATGATAAATATTAAAATCTCAGACAAATCCCCAAATGTTGCACAGTGAAATGTGCATATTACCTATTATTGGAGTTATTTTAAAGGGCTTCATGTTTTTGTTTGGTTGTCAGTTTTGCAAATTCATTTGTCTTACCTCCCAATTTTTCTCTAAGCCATTGAAAATCTATGTTCATATTGTTGTATACTGACTTGTTATGATTTCAAATCCATATTTTGAAAGCTTAGTTTGGATAAAATTGTGATTTGAACTTGCTTTGAGTAACTATTTTTTAAAGATTTTATTTATTTATTTGAGAGGGAGAGAGGGAGAGACAGAGATAGTGACAGAGAGCATGAGCAGGGAGGAAAGGGAGAGGCAGGCTCCCCACTGAGCAAGGAGCCTGACATGGCGCTCAATCCCAGGACCCTGGGATCATGACCTGAGCTGAAGGCAGACGCTTAATGACTGAGCCACCTAGGTGCCCCTCCAACTCCATTTTAACATGGCTCCTGTCATGTCAATTTTTCACCCATGTAATAGTGCCTGGATTAATTACCTTCAGAATAGCCCACCTTGCAGGCCAACACTGGCACTGTCATCCACTAGCTCTGTGCCCCAGCAGTAAGAGACCTAAGCTGGCAGCTGATACATAGCTTTAAGTTTTTGGAAAGAATGACTAGTGAGAACTAGCTTGTAGAAAGGTACACCTCAACTAAACTTGGACTTTACTTCTTTAATGTCCCCTTTGCCTGGAACAATAGTATAATTAATCTGTCATTGGTTTGGAGTATGTTACTTCTTTATTGGCTTATTAAGAGACATTATCTTGTATGCTATTGGCTTGTGAAATATTATTGTTATAAATTATAATTCTTGCAGTGAACTTGTATTAAATAAATTATTTGCAAAATAATGTCAGGCTCTGAGCATAATTTACCCTGAATGAAACACATACAAAAGTTATAAATTCCCAGAATTTTTCTAATTTCAGAAGAGAGAATCTTGTAATCTTCTGCAACAATTTTAGAAAGTGTTGATTTTGTAAAAATAAAGTTTTTATTTACTGAAAAGTGATGATTTCTATTTATTTAAAAAAATTTTTTTAAAGATTTTATTTATTTGACAGAGAGAGACACAGTGAGAGAGGGAACACAAGCAGGGGGAGTGGGAGAGGGAGAAGCAGGCTTTCCACGGAGCAGGGAGCCTGATGCGGGGCTTGATCCCAGGATGCTGGGATCATGGCCTGAGCTGAAGGCAGATGCTTAATGACTGAGCCACCCAGGCACCCCATGATTTCTGTTTTTTAAGAATTTGAGAGGATATAGCCATAAACTTAAAGTTAATTTTTGTTCAAATCACTTTTTGGTCATTGGGTTGTGCTTTATATCTACTTGGGCTTTAAGATTAAAAGTAAGTGTTGTACACTTAAAAATAATTGCTAAATAAAGAAATTTATTATGTTAAAATCTGTCTTATATTGTGTTTGAAAGGGAAGCCTAACAATAGTTTATGTAATTTTATAACTTCTACCAAATTATATGTGCTATTACTCCCTTTTGGGGTATGTATACACAGGTCAGTATATAACATGCATTTAAAATAATATTCTGAGTCCTTTGCAGCAAGATGGCAGAGGAACAGACCTAAATTTCGTCTTGTCCCAGGAATTCAGCTAGATAGTGATCAAACCAATCTGAACACCTACGAACTCAACAGGAGATTGGAGAAAGGAATAGCAGCAACTCTCTGAACAGAAAAACGACCACTTTCTGTAAGGTCTCTTCTGATTTGTTTAGTGTATATTTTTCTGGGGTCGTTGTTACCCTGTTAGCATTTTGTTCTCTCATCTGTTCTCTTCTGGACAAAATGACAAGATGGAAAAAATCACCTCAAGAAAAAGAACAAGAGGCAGTACCGACTGCCAGGGACCTAATCAATACAGACATTAGTAAGATGTCGAAACTAGAGTTCAGAGTGATGACTGTAAAGATACTAGCTGGGCTTGAAAAAAGCATGGAAGATATTAGAGAAACCCTTTCTGGAGAAATAAAAGAACTAAAATCTAACCAATTTGAAATCAAAAAGGCTATTAATGAGGTACAATAAAAAATGGAGGCTCTAACTGCTAGGATAAATGAGGCAGAAGAGAGAATTAATGATATAGAAGACCAAATGATGGAGAATAAAGAAGCTGAGAAAAAGAGAGAAACAACTACTGGATCATGAGGGCAGAATTCGAGAGATAAGTGGTACCATAAGATGAAACAATATTAGAATAATTGGGATCCCAGAAGAAGAAGAAAGAGAGAGAGGGGCAGAAGGTATATTGGAGCAAAATATAGCAGAGAACTTCCCTAGTTTGGGGAAGGAAACAGGCATCAAAATCCAGAGGCACAGAGAACCCCCCTCAAAATCAATAAAAATAGGTCAACACCCTGACATCTAATAGTAAACCTTACAAGTCTCAGAGACAAAGAGAAAATCTTGAAAGCAGCTCGGGAGAAGAGATCTGTAACCTACAATGGCAGAAACATTAGATTGGCAACAGACCTATCCACAGAGACCCGGCAGGCCAGAAAGGACTGGCATGATATATTCAGAGCACTAAATGAGAAAAATATGCAGCCAAGAATACTATATCCAGTTAGGCTGTCACTGAAAATAGAAGGAGAGATAAAAAGCTTCCAGGACAAACAAAAACTAGAGGAATTTGCACTCACGAAACCAGCCCTCCAAAAAATACTGAAAGGGGTCCTCTAAGCAAAGAGAGAGCCTAAAAGTAACATAGACCAGAAAGGAACACAGACAATATACAGTAACAGTCACCTTACAGGCAATACAATGGCACTAAATTCATACCTTTCAATAGTTACCCTGAATGTAAATGGGCTAAACGCCCCAATCAAAAGACACCGGGTATCAGAATGGATAAAAAAATAAGACCCATTGATATGCTGTCTGCAAGTGACTCATTTTAGATCCAAAGACACCCCCAGATTGAAAGTGAGGGGGTGGAAAACCATTTACTGTGCTAATGGACATCAAAAGAAAGCTGTGGTGGCAATCCTTATATCAGATAAATTAGATTTTAAACCAAAGACTATAATAAGAGATGAGGAAGGACAGTATATCCTACTTAAAGGGTCTCTCCAACAAGAAGATCTAATAGTTGTAAATATCTATGCCCCTAACACGGGAGCAGTCAATTATATAAGCCAGTTAATAACAAAATCAAAGAAACACATAGACAACAATACAATAATAGTGGGGGACTTTAACACCCCCCTCACTGAAATGGACAGATCATCTAAGCAAAAGATCAACAAGGAAATAAAGACTTTAAATGACACACTGGACCAAATGGACTTCACAGAGATATTCAGAACATTCCATCCCAAAGCAACAGAATACACATTCTTCTCTAGTGCCCATGGAACATTCTCCAGAATAGATAACATCCTAAGTCACAAATCAGGTCTCAACCAGTACCAAAAGATTGGTATCATTCCCTGATATTTTCAGACCACAGTGCTTTGAAACTAGAACTCAATCACAGGAGGAAAGTCTGAAAGAACTCAAGTACATGGAGGCTAAAGAGCATCCTACTAAGGAATGAATGGGTCAACCAGGAAATTAAAGAAGAATTAAAAAAAATCATGGAAACAAATGAGAATGAAAACACAACAGTACAAAATCTTTGGGATGCAGCAAAGGCAGTCCTAAGTGGAAAGTATATAGCAATACAAGCCTTTCTCAAGAAACAAGAAAAGTCTCAAATACACAATCTAATTCTCTACACCTAAAGGAGCTGGAGAAAAACAGCTAATAAAGCCTAAACCCAGCAGGAGAAGAGAAATAATAAAGATCAGAGCAGAAATCAATGAAATAGAAACAAAAGAACAGTAGAACAGATCAATGAAACCAAGAGCTGGTTCTTTGAAAGTATTAATAAGATTGATAAACCCCTGGCCAGACTTATCAAAAAGAAAAGAGAAATGACCCAAATAAACAAAATCATGAATGAAAGAGGAGAGATCACAACCAACACCAAAGAAATACAAACAATTATAAGAACATATTATGAGCAACTCTATGCCAGCAAATTAGATAATCTGGAAGAAATGGGTGCATTCCTAGAGATGTATCAACTACCAAAACTGAACCAGGAAGAAATAGAAAACCTGAACAGACCTATAACCACTAAGGAAATTGAAGCAGTCATCAAAAATCTCCCAACAAACAAAAGCCCAAAGTGCTAGAACTTATATAGGAATTCAGTAAAGTGGCAAGATATAAAATCAATGCACAGAAATCAGTGGCATTCCTATATACCAACAACAAGATAGAAGAAAGAGAAATTAAGGAGTCAATCCCATTTACAATTGCACCCAAAACCATAAGATACCTCGGAATAAATCTAACCAAAGAGGCAAAGAATCTGTACTCAGAAAACTATAAAATACTCATGAAAGAAACTGAGGAAGACACAAAGAAATGTAAAAACATTCCATGCTCATGGATTGGAAGAACAAATATTGTGAAGATATCAATGCTACCTAGAGCAATCTACACATTTAATACAATCCCAATCAAAATACCATCAACTTTTTTCAAGAAATGGAGCAAATAATCCTAAAATTTGTATGGAACCAGAAAAGACCCTGAATAGCCAGAGGAATGTTGAAAAAGAAAAGCAAAGCTGGTGGCATTACAATTCTGGACTTCAAGTTCTATTACAAAGCTGTCATCATCAAGACAGTGTGGTACTGGCACAAAAATAGACACATAGATCAATGGAACAGAATAGAGAGCCCAGAAATGGACCCTCAACTCTATTGTCAACTAATCTTCGACAAAGCAGGAAAGAGTGTCCAATGGAAAAAAGACAGTCTCTTTATCAAATGGTGTTGGGAAAATTGGACAGCCACATGCAGAACAATGAAACTGGATCATTTCCTTACACTATACACAAAAATAGACTGAAAATGGCTGAAAGACCTAAATGTGAGACAGGAGTCCATCAAAATCCTAAAGGAGAACACAGGCAGCAACTTCTTCGACCTCAGCCACAGCAGCTTCTTCCTAGAAACATCGCCAAAGGCAAGGGAAGCAAGGGCAAAAATGAACTATTGGGATTCCATCAAGATAAAAAGCTTTTGCACAGCAAAAGAAATAGTCAACAAAACCAAAAGACAACCGACAGAATGGGAGAAGATATTTGCAAATGACATATCAGATAAAGGGCTGGTATCTGAAATCGATAAAGAACTTATCAAACTCAACACCCAAAGAGCAAATGATCCAATCAAGAAATGGGCAGAAGACATGAACAGACATTTTTCCAAAGAAGACATCCAAATGGCCAACAGACACATGAAAAATTGCTCCACATCACTCAGCAGGAGGGAAATACAAATCAAAGCCACAATGAGATACCCCCTCACACAGTCAGAATGGCTAAAATCAACAAGTCAGAAAACAACAGATGTTGGTGAGGATGCAGAGAAAGGGGAACCCTCCTACACTGTTGGTGGGAACGCAAGCTGGTGCAGCCACTCTGGAAAACAGTATGGAGGTCTCCTCCCCTTGTTTAAAAAATTATTTTCAGTGGTGGCAAAGATTAATCTTTGCAGGTGGATTTATCTTTTGGTGAGAACCTGGTACTAATCAGGACCAATTTCATATCCTGTAGGCCCCTTGAGGGCCTGTATCTTATATTCTCATGATTTATTTTTTGCATTTCCTGTCCTTGGAGTGGTGACTGGAAAACTGTGAGCCCTCCACACAGGCTTGTGAAACTGTTAACAGTGTGCAAAATCATGAATTTAATTGACTTCATGGTGTGATCTGTATGACTATGCAGTGAAGTATTTCAAAGGATAAAGGCAGTTGCAAATACTAGCTTCTTTATTTGCCAACTCTGTGACTTGGGACCACTTTAACTGTTGTAACCTCTTTGAGCCTCAGTTTTCCCCACCTGGAACATGGAGCTGATAATTCCCATCTCATGCAGCTGTTGTGAAGAACATTTAGGCAACATGTGTAAATTGTTTGTATAATGTGTGGCATAGTGTAAGAGCTCAGGAATTAGTAGTTACTGTTACTTGTTCTGAAGATAGTTCACAAAAAGGATTTATAAAATGTTCTGGGCCAAAGCTATATATGTCACAGTCATAATTTTCCTAGAGAAGACTACAAAGAGGAGACTCATTTTTAAAAATTGAGATATAATTGACACATAACACTGTATTAGTTTCAAGTATACAATGTAATAACTTGATATATGTACCTATTGAGAAATGATCATCACAATAAATTTAGTTAACATCCATCACCACATATAGTTAGTTTTTTTCTTGTGATGAAAACTTTTAAGATCTACTCTCTTAGCAACTTTCAGATATATAATACAGTATTGTTAACTATGGTCACCATGCTGTACATTATATCCCCAGGATTTATTTATCTTATAACAGGGAGTATTGTACCTTTTGACCACCTTCACCCATATTACCCACCCCCTGCTTCTGGCAATTACCTGTATCTATGAGTTCATCTTTTGTTTTTGTTTTGTTTGTTTTAGATTCCATGTGTAAATGAGATCACATACAATTTATCTTTTTCTGTCTGACATTTTACTTAGCATAATGCCTCCAAGGTCCATCTATATTGTTACAAATGGCAGGATTTGAATAATGTTCATATATATATATGATATGTATCCAATATATATTATATATATATCATATATTATACATATATCACATTTTATTTATCCATTCATTCATAGGAGAGTCTCATTTTTTTTTATTTTTTTAAATTTTATTTTATTATGTCATGTTAGTTACCATATAGTACATCACTGGTTTTTGATGTAGTGTTCCATGATTCATTGTTTATGTATAATACCCAGTGCTCCATGTAATACATGCCCTCAATACCCATCACCAGGCTAACCCATCCTCCCACCTCCCTCCCCTCTAGAACCCTCAGTTTGTTTCTCAGAGTCCATAGTCTCTCATGGTTCATCTCTCCCTCCGATTCCCCCCCTTCATTTTCCCCTTCCTTCTCCTAATGCCCTCCAGGCTATTCCTTATGTTCCACAAATTAGTGAAACTGTATGATAATTGACTTTCTCTGCTTGACTTATTTCACTGTATTATAATATTTTTAAAGAAATGTGTTTTTGCCTGCTCTCTTAAAGAAGTTAAGATTTTAAAAAATAAAAATTTCATACATTTCTCTCTATTTTTTAAGACACAAATAATTGTAGCAATGTTTCCTCCATTCCCTCAATTAGGGAAAACACTACATTGCTTTATATTTTTGTTGTTTTTGAACAGTTTCTTAAGTATAGTCCTATTATAAGAATTACATATAACTGCTTATGGTGCAGGGAGGGATCCATTTTTTAAAAGATATTAAGGCTGAGGCCAGAAAAAAGAGAGATTGTCAATCTTTCCCTGCAGTTATGTGTAGAATATTTGGGGTGGGAGTATGAGGGGACATTGCCCATGCCCCAACTACAAATTTCTTCCTAGTGTTCCTCTTCAAAATCACCTAATGGCTTTCCATTCCTTAGGGTAGTAGGAAATGCTTGCAATGTGACTTACAAGGCCCTTGTAATGAGTCCTGTGTGACTGGTCCATATACACTCTCATTTTTTTAAAGAGTTACTTATTTTTTATTTTAGAGACATGGGGGAGGGGCAAGGGAGAGGGAGAGAGAGAATCTTTTTTTTTAACTTTAAATTTTTTATTGTTATGTTAATCACCATACATCATTAGTTTTTGATGTAGTGTTCCATGATTCATTGTTTGTGCATAACACCCAGTGTTCCACGCAGAATGTGCCCTCTTTAATACCCATCACCAGGCTAACCCATCCCCCCACCCCCTCCCCTCTAGAACCCTCAGTTTGTTTTTCAGAGTCCATCATCTCTCATGGTTCGTCTCCCCCTCCAATTTACTCCCCTTCATTCTTCCCCTGAGGGAGAGAGAGAATCTTAAGCAGACTTCTCTGCTAAGTACAGAGCCAGACTTGGGACTCCATCTCACATTCCTGAGGTCATGACCTGAGCCAAAATCAAGAGTCGGATGTTTAACTGACTGAGCCACCCAGGCACCCCTGGGGAGGCTCATTTTTATGTGTAGCTTTTGAAATAAATTTCACTGTTATTCATTGTATAGCTTCCTAGGTGACTCCTATTAAAAGGAGCTCTGATCCATTTGATTATATTTTGGAATCAGCTTGTTTGAAAATCAGCTTCATTCTTTTTTAGCAACAACACGTTTCCTATATGATTTATTTTCAGTCTTATGTAAGTAAGAAGTATGCATCTCTGGCTGAAGGAAGGATGTTTAGAAAGATTTCTGAGACCTTCTCTCTACCATAATATAGGCTATAAGTTCTGTAGTTTATTGCAACTAATTGGGGTTTATTGGCTATACATTGATTTTCCTTTGTCATCTTATTGTTCTTTAAAAACCCTATTGTGTGCAAGATATGACCATAGTATTTTTAGAAACATTGCGATGCCCTTGTTCAGTGATTGCTTTGTCAGTCTTTTCCGACTGACTCACAGTCAGCTCTCATGTAGTGGAAATGCTGGTCTTTGATATGTGGGTGCAATTCTGCAATTGCTAATAAATAAATATTCTCATTACTGTTCTGATTTTAGTCCTCTAAACTTTGTAAGCTTTTTCCTGATAAAATGTTGTCATGCCACAGAATTAGGTGCAAAAGAAGAAAAGCAATGAGGCATAGTAAGGCGGAGGAAAGGGGAGGTGACACTGGGCTTTACTGACTTTGGTTAGTAAAAAACTATAAGCAGCTAATGAGTACTTTTAAGGGTAATAATATATGGTTAACTGTATCTTAAAAAAGAGCTCTAGAAACGAAACCAAAATTCAGGACCTCTCTCTGGAGGCCAGTGTAAAGGAGGAGATGTGATCATACATCTTAAAGGCAGGGTGATGCAGCACAGCATGGCACAAAGACTCACTGAATAATGACATTTGTCAAGCTTGAAAATAAAACATGTAGTTTTTACCAGCAAAATGAATTTATTTGGGAATAGCAGAAAAATTGCAATTCAGGACAAGCAACCTATGGTGAGCCATATACAAGCCCAAAGAGACAAAGGGATGATCTGCTTTGATTAGGTTTTAGGAGGAAATTGGGAAGGGTTGTTTTAAAGAAAAGCAGTAGAGAAGGACAAGCAGTTTCTCATTGGCTGCAAGTGATGGTTAGTGTGTTGAACTGAAACAGAAAGGGATCTTCCTTCTTAAAAGCAGGAGATAAAATTTTTTTTAAAAGATTTTATTTATTTATTTATTTATTTATTTATTTATTTATTTGAGAGCGAGAGAGAAACAGTATGAGAGGATAGAGGGTCAGAGGGAGAAGCAGGCTCCCCGATGAGCCGGGAGCCCGATGCGGGACTCAATCCCAGGACCCTGGGATCATGACCTCATCCGAAGGCAGTTGCTTAACCAACTGAGCCACCCAGGCGCCCAGGAGATAAAATTTCTATGTGAAAAATGTCCTCCCTTGACAAAATAATTCTTACCTCCCTTCTTTCTGCTGGTTGTACAGCCTACGATGAGCGGTATGTGTGTGAGTTCCCTTCAGGGCTTCCCAACTTCATCTTAAATGAGGTTTCCTTTATTTATTTTTATGCATTCATGTGGCAGACACGTTCCCATGGGCTTTTCAAAGCCCTAAACTTTCTTCTTCCTGCTCTAGCCATTTTGTTCTTATTGGAGAAAGCATTTATGAACACAAATGAGCAAGAGATAGATTTTTTTAATGCAGACAATTGCTCCTTATATATAAAAGTAAATCATTTGCAGGCTTTACATGTTATTTCTAGTAGCAAATGATTTGTGACAGTCTCAGTGGATGGCAGTACCATGGTTGACATCTGCTGGTGTGTTGTTAGACATGTTTGTATACTTACAATAGTGAGACGAAGGATTCACTCTTCTTGCTAGCTGTGTGATGTTGAAAAAGATCATCTAAACAGTCTGGGTCGTGGTTTGTACCTTTTAAGTAGAGATAGTTATAATCTTTAGCTACTTTACAGAATCATTGATAAAATGACAAAATAATGTATGTGAAAGCACTTTATAAACTCTAAAGCAAAGACATCAAAACTAGAGAGTTAGTCCAAAGGGACAAATACATTCATGCAGGACCCTGAATTATCCTGTTTGTCTAAATTTGCCAGATACTGGCTGAGTCTTCAGAATGTTTTATGTTATAAAATATTGCCTTAGATGCATTTCTTAGTGTAATAGAAAGCTGTTTCCTACAGTGACTCTGGACATATTTCCCCTTTCTTCCTCATTACTTTCTAAATATAAGTCTTTCCATTTTTCATTCTTCTTGTGATATGACCAGTAGAGCAAAGAAGAGATACAAAGACATGTTTAATTAGTTTTGAGAATAAAAACTGCTGGGGTTAGGGGAAAGCACTGTGATACATGTTTCAGACTTGTACAGGAATAATATATGAGAAATAGGAGCTTCAAATGGTTCTTTGCCTTATAGAATTACAGTATGTTCAACAAACAAAACTAAATCAAACTCTGGTGCTTAATGGAAAGAACATTAGATTGCAAACGTCTTGAATGGCAGGATGAGAAATTTGAATTCTTTTTGGAACCAGTGAGTAGCTACTGAAGACTTTTGGGAGTGACGTTATTAAGTGGTGATCAGTGAAGATGGTGTGGGAAGTGGGAGAAAAAAAGCCTTGGACATGAGACATAGTCTCATGTTGTCCTAGACATAGTCTAGGGGCAAACCACACAAATTTCCTGGAATCATTAAGCCTGATTTCAATTTGTTCTTCATTTACCCATAAGCCTAGATGTTGGGGAATTCTCCAGGGCTGGGAGTAAGGATGTCTTTCTTCCTTTCTAGATGAACAACAACAACAACAAAAATAGAATTTCAGTTTCTTTCAATTTTATTTTGGGCAGTGTCTTTAAATCATATTCCCAGCTGAAACAACTAGCTAATAATGAAAATAATTTTTAAGAAAAATATAATTGAGGGGCCCCTGGGTGGCTCAGCCATTAAACATCTGCTTTCACCTCAGGTCATGCTCCCAGGGTCCTGGGATCGAGTCCCATGTCGGGCTCCCTGCTCAGCGGGAAGCCTGCTTCTCCCTCTCCCACTCCCCCTGCTTGTGTTCCCTCTCTCGCTGTCTCTCTCTGTCAAATAAATAAATAAATAAAATCTTTAAAAAAAAAATATAATTGAAGTTCAGCTTAGCTTTTCCCATCGTTTTGTGCCAAAGTATAGCTGTCCTAGTATTTAGGTGCTGAGGTAGAGTATCTTAAACAAATATATACGTAGAAGGACCTTGACCAATAAGTGAGTGAGTGCAAGGAAGCACCCACACTCCCACTCTTGGGAACTGCTTCAGTGTTTTGATTTTTAAGATGACAGTACTTTTTGTGCTACATAAATTTACAAGTTATTCTTTAAAAGTGAATTTCTCAGAAAAGGCTGACTCTGCAGCTGTGTCTGACACCCTCTTTCTATCTGTGCTGATTCTTTTTCACTTTGCAAAGACTTTATTTCGTGTTTCCCAGATCTTGTCTAAGCTGGCCTAGAAAAGTAGTTACTGTGTTAATTAATACATTTTTGATTTTGAATGGCTCCTTGTTTAATTTTTTCTTTTTTAAATACTCTATAATATTCTATGAAATATCAAGTTATCAATTATTATGTTTTTCAAAAGTTCTGTAAATTGCCACACCACAGTCATTTTTTGGTGTATATATAGATATTAGTGTTTAAACATAGTTGTAAATAGCTTTGTGCAGTGGCAGTATCATAGCCAATGAGGTTTATCCGAGGCGCGATTATTGCTAATTGTAAACATAGTTGTAATTTATTTTGTTATGATTAAAATTCAACAGTGAGCTTGTTGCTTGGGCTCTCATCTAGTCAAGAAAACAAAGTAAACATTTAAAAATAAATGAAATCCCAAAGATGCAAGAGTAATAACCCATGCTATAAATGCCTGATCAGTTTAAAGAAAGAGAAGGTCCCTTCTAGGCCATAGGACTAGAACAAGAACTTGAAGGAGAGGTAGGATTTTGATAAGCTTAGAGAATAGGCAGACATTTCTCAGAGGGAGCAACAGTATGATCAATGGAAGAAAGAATGAGAAAAGGTTTTTAAAAAGAGATTAGTGTTAAAGTATGCTTTTCAAAAATTTGAAAACATAGCTGTTTTATAAGTTTTAAATGAACAGACATCAAAGACTTTATTCATCTCATCAATTAATGAGGAAACCAGTATGATGGTGTGGCTGTTCCAAGAGCATTTGAGGGGTTAGATATCCTTAGAAATTTAATGAAGGAAAATTAGGATATGATTGCTGGGTTAGATATAAAACTGGTAACATTCTATAAGGCAAGAAACTGTAAACTTGAGGTTGTCTTTTCTAGTGGACAAAAATTTACATGTCAAAATGTGACTTCATTATATTTAGGACTTTAATAATAAACAGTGAGTTGAATGAATATATTAAATAATTTTTGAGTAAATCTTTTTTAAAAATTTATTTTTATTCTTAATATAATGTATTATTTGTTTCAGGGGTACAGGTCAGTGATTCCTCAGTCTTATATAATACCCAGTGCTCATTACAACACATACCCTCCCCAATGTCCATCACCCATTTCCCTATACCCCCCAGCCCCCTCCCCTCTAACAACCCTCAGTTTGTTTCCTAAGATTAAGAGTCTCTTATGGTTTGTCTCCCTCTCTGATTTTGTCTTGTTTCATTTTTTCTTCTCTTCCCCTATTATCTTCTGCCTTGTTTCTTAAATTCCATATATCAGTGAGATCATATGATAATTGTCTTTCTCTGATTGATCTATTTCACTTAGCATAATACTGTCTAGTTCCATCTATGTCTTGGCAAATGGCAAGATTTCCATTTTTTGATGGATGCATACTATTCCATTACACACACACACACACACACACACGCACGCACACACGCACGCCCCACATCTTTATCCATTCATCTGTCCATGGACATCTAGGCTCTTTCCATAGTTTGGCTATTGTGGACATTGCTGCTATAAATATTGGGGTGCAAGTGCCCCTTTGGATCACTACATTTATATCTTTGTGGTAAATACCCAGTCATGCAATTGCTGGGTCACAGAGTAGCTCTATTTTCAACTTTTTTGGGAAGCTCCATACTGTTTTCTAGAGTGACTGCCCCAGCTTGCATTCCCATCTGGGTGAACCTTTTAAGCAATGCCTCCAAATGTCATTGAAAGGACATGGTATTAGTCCTTTTGCTTTATTTCCAAGTTTTGGATAGTTTTGTTACCAGTAGGAAGGTTGGCATACCTGGAGGGTTTTGTTTTCTTCAAGTGGAGTGGATGGAGTGAATAACAAAAAGAAAGCCGAGGAGAGTTTAGAGACCTTTGAGTGGTAGACTAATGAATTTGGACCTGTAGGAAAATGATAGGGAGGAATTCAAAGTTTGGATGTGGACTTGATTAAGGGGTATTTTAGAAAAATTAATTAGTCTAAGTGATATAAAAATTTTGAGATATTCTAGGACACTCCTTCAGCAATTAAGGATTGAGGCTAAATGTCCAGGACAGGAAGGAGTACATGTGAAGGGCCAAAGGTAGAAGCCTCTAGAAAATATACTTTAAGGGTGATATTAATGGAAGTGAGTCATTGCTCAGTTATAGAAGTCAAGGATTAATCTATTGATCCTGAGCTGGAGACTGATAACTATGAAAGCAGTATGCATGATAGGAGATGGAATTGATTTGAAGTAAGAGATAATGAGCCCAGAGAATAATTGGAACTGCATAAATCTTCATAAGTCATTCAGTCTACTTGCTTCATACCTACCTAGGAAACAATACTCCATTGCTCAAGTAGATAGTGGGTGAACAAGACTTAGAATCCAGGTTTTCTATCTCCTAACCTGCTTATTTTTCCTGTTTACCTTGGTGGCTGTGGTAGATTGAGTTATTTGTACTACTTTTTCATTTCCCTGTAGTAGTTTTATATATCCACATTCTTACCATCACTTCATTTTTAAAAAATTTTATTTTATTTTATTATGTTATGTTAGTCATCATACAGTGCATCATTAGTTTTTGATGTAGTGCTCCATGATTCATTGTTTGCATATAACACCCAGTGCTCCATGCAGAACATGCCCTCCTTAATACCCATCACCGGGCTAACATACCCCCTTACCCCCCTTCCCTCTAAAACCCTCAGTTTTTTTCTCAGGGTCCATAGTCTCTCATGGTTCGTCTCCCCCTCTGATTTCCTCCCCCTTCATTTTTCCCTTCCTTCTCCTAATGTCCTCCATGCTATTCCTTATGTTCCACAAGTAAGTGAAACCGTATGATAATTGACTTTCTCTACTTACTTCACTTAGCATAATCTCCTCCAGTCCCATCCATGTTGGTGCAAAAGTTGGGTATTCATCCTTTCTGATGGCTGAGTAATATTCCACTGTATATATATGGACCACATCTTCTTTATCCATTCGTCTGTTGGAGGGCATCCAGCTCTTTCCACAGTTTGGCTATTGCGGACATTGCTGCTATGAACATTGGGGTTCATATGGCCCTTCTTTTCACTACATCTGTGTCTTTGGGGTAAATACCCAGTAGCGCAATTGCTGGGTCATAAGGTAGCTCTATTTTTAATTTTTTGAGGAACCTCCACACTGTTTTCCAAAGTGGCTGTACCATTCCCGCCAAAAGTGAAAGAGAGTTCCCCTTTCTCCACAACCTCTCCAACATTTGTTGCTTCTTGCCTTGTCAGTTTTTGTCATTCTAACTGGTGTAAAGTAGTATCCCAATGTGGTTTTGATTTGAATTTCCCTGATGGCTAATGATGAATGATGAACATTTTTTCATGTGTCTGTTAGCCACTTGTATGTCTTCTTTTGAGAGGTGTTTGTTCATGTCTTCTGCCCATTTTTTGACTTGATTATTTGTTTTTTGGGTGTTGAGTTTGAGAAGTTCTTTATAGATCTTGGATATCAGCCCTTTGTCTATAGTGTCATTTGCAAATATCTTCTCCCATTCTGTGGGTTGCCTCTTTGTTTTGTTGACTGTTTCCTTTGCTGTGCAGAAGCTTTTTATCTTGATGAAGTCTGAAAAGTTCATTTTTGCTTTTGTTTCACTTTCCTTTGGAGATGTTTCTTGAAAGAAGTTGCTGTGGCCAATGTCGAAGAGGTTATTTCCTATGTTCTCCTCTAGGATTTTGATGGATTCCTGTCTCACATTAAGGTCTTTCATCCATTTTGAGTTTATCTTTGTGTATGGTGTAAGAGAATGGTTGAGTTTCATTCTCCTGTATACAGTTGCCCAATTTTCCCAGCACCATTTATTGAAGAGACTGTCTTATTTCCATTGCATATTTTTTCCTGCTTTGTTGAAGATTATTTGACCATAGAGTTGAGGGTCCATATCTGGGCTCTCTATTCTGTTCCATTGGTCTGTATGTCTGTTTTTGTGCCAGTACCATGCTGTCTTGGTGATCACTGCTTTGTAATATAGCTTGAAATTGGGCAATGTGATGCCCCCAGCTTTGTTTTTCTTTTTCAACATTTCCTTGGAGATTCGTGGTCTTTTCTGATTCCATATACATCTTAGGATTGTTTGTTCCAGCACTTTGAAAAATGTCATTGGAATTTTGATTGGGATGGCGTTGAAGGTAGAGATTGCTCTGGGCAGCATAGACATTTTCACAATGTTTATTCTTCCAATCCATGAGCATGTAATGTTTTTCCATCTTTTTGTGTCTTCTTCAATTTCTTTCATGAGTGTTCTGTAGTTCCTAGAGTGCAGATCCTTTACCTCTTTTGTTAGTTTTTTTCTGAGGTGTCTTATGGTTTTTGGTGCTATTCTAAATGGAATTGATTCTCTAATTTCTCTTTCTACAGTTGGGTTGTTAGTGTATAAGAAAGCAACTGATTTCTGTGCATTGATTTTGTATCCTGCCACATTACTGAATTGCTGTATGAGTTCTAGTAATTTGGGAGTGGAGTCTTTTGGATTTTCCACATAAAGTATCATGTCCTTTGAGAAGAGAGAGAGTTTGACTTCTTCTTTGCCAATTTGAATAACGTTATTTCTTTTTGTTGTCTGATTTCTGTTGCTAGGACTTCTAGTACTATGTTGAACAATAGTGGCGAGAGTGGGCATCCTTGATGTGTTCCTGATCTTAAGGGAAAGGCTCTCATCTTTTCCCCATTGAGGATGATATTCATGTGGGTTTTTCATAGATGGATTTTATGAACTTGAGGAATGTTCCCTCTATCCCTATACTCTGAAGAGTTTTAATCAGGAAAGGATGCTGTATTTTGTCAAATGTTTTTTCTGCATCAATTGAGAGGACCATATGGTTCTTCTCTCTCCTCTTATTAATGTGTTCTATCACATTGATTGATTTGCCAATGTTGAACCACCCTTGCATCCCAGGAATAAATCCCACTTGGTTGTGGTGAATGATCCGTTTAATGTATTGTTGGATCCTACTAGCTAGGATTTTGTTGAGAATTTTGGAATCCATATTCATCAGGGATATTGGTCTGAAATTCTTTTTGATGGGGTCTTTGCCTAGTTTGGGGATTAAGGTAATGCTGGCCTCATAGAATGAGTCTGGAAGCTTTCCTTCTGTTTCTATTTTTTGAAACAGCTTCAGGAGAATAGGTAATATTTCTTCTTTGAATGTTTGGTAGAATTCCCCAGGGAATCCATCAGGCCCTGGACTCTTGTTTTTTGGGAGGTTTTTGATCACTGCTTCAATCTCGTTACTGGTTATTGGCCTATTCAGGTTGTCAGTTTCTTCCTGTTTCAGTCTTGGCAGTTTATAGGTTTTCCAGTAAGGCATCCATTTCTTCCAAGTTGCTTAATTTATTGGCATATAGTTGTTGCTAATAATTTCTAATAGTTGTTTCTATTTCCTTGGTGTTGTGATCTCTCCCCTTTCATTCATAATTTTATTAATTTGGGTCCTTTCTCTTTTCTTTTGGATAAGTCTGGCCAGTGGTTTATTGATCTTATTAATTCTTTCAGAGAACCACCTCCTGGTTTTCTTGATCTGATATTCTGTGTTTCTGGTTTCTAATTCATTGATCTCTGCTCTAATCTTAATTATTTCTCTTCTAATGTGTGACTTAGGCATTGTTTGTTGCTTTTTCTCTAGTTCTTTAAGGTGTAAAGTTAGTTGGTGAATTTGGGATTTTTCTTTCTTTTTTTTTTTTTTTTTGAGTGAGGCTTGGATGACTATGTATTTCCCCCTTTGGACCACCTTTGCAGTATCCCATAGGTTTTGGACTGATGTGTTTTTGTTCTCATTGGTTTCCATGAATTATTTAAGTTCTTCTTTGATTTCCTGGTTGACCCAAACATTCTTGAGCAGAGTGGTCTTTAGCTTCCAAGTGTTTGAATTTCTTCCAAATCTTTTCTTGTGACTGAGTTCCAGTTTTAAAGCATTATGGTCTGAGACTATGCAGGGAATAATCTCCATCTTTTGGTATCGGTTGGGACCTGATTTGTGACCCAGTATGTGGTCTATTCTGGAGAAAGTTCTGTGTGCACTCGAGAAGAATGACTATTCTGTTGTTTTAGGGTGGAATGTTTTGTATATATCTATGAGGTCCATCTGGTCCAGTGTGTCATTCAAAGCTCTTGTTTCTCTGTTGGTTTTCTGCTTAGATGATCTGTCTATTGCTGAGAGTGGAGTATTGAGGTCTCCTACAATTAATGTATTATTATCAATATGACTCTTTATTTTGGTTAACAGTTGGCTTATGTAGTTGGCTGCTCCCATGTTGGGGGCATAGATATTTACAATTGTTAGATCTTTTTGTTGGATAGACTCTTCAAGAATGATATAGTGTCCTTCTGTGCTTCTAACTACAGTCTTTATCTTAAAATCTAATTTATCTGATAAGAGAATTCCTACCCCAGCTTTCTTTTGAGGTCCGTTGGCATGGAAGATGGATCTCCATCCCTTCACTTTCAGTCTGAATGTATCTTTAGGTTCAAAATGAGTCTCTTGTAGACAGTATATGGTTGGGTCCTGTCTTTTTATCCAATCTGCGGCCCTGTGCCATTTTATGGGAGCATTTAGGCCTTCCACATTGAGAGTGATTATTGAAAGATATGAATTTATTGTCATCATGTTGCCTGTGAAGTCTTTGTTTCTATAGATTGTCTCTGTAAATTTCTGTTCTATATCACTCTTGGGGTCTTTCTCCTTTTATAGAACCCCCCTTCATATTTCTTGCAGGGCCAGCTTAGTGGTCACATGTTCTTTCAGTTCCTGCTGGTCTTGGAAGCTCTGCATCTCTCCATCCATTCTAGATGACAGCCTTGCTGGATAAAGTATTCTTGGCTGCATGTTCTTCTCGTTTAGTACCCTGAATATGTCTTGCCAGGCCTTTCTGGCTTGCCAGGTCTCTGTGGATAGGTCTGACATTACTCAGATGTTCCTCCCTCTGTACATAAGGAATCTCTTCTCCC
The DNA here is from genome assembly GCF_003265705.2 of Callorhinus ursinus. Lineage (NCBI taxonomy): Eukaryota > Metazoa > Chordata > Mammalia > Carnivora > Otariidae > Callorhinus > Callorhinus ursinus. The sequence continues at coordinate 128,251,587 of NW_027397063.1, read as the reverse complement.
TAACTGCCCTTAAGATGGTTTCCTTGGTTCTAAGATTTGCAAATTTTACTATTGCATGCTGGGGCATTGGCCTGTTTTCCTTGATCTTGGGAGGGGTCCTCTCTGCCTCTAGGACATGAATGTTTATTTCATTCCCCAGATTAGGGAAGTTCTCAGCTATGATTTGCTCAAATATATCTTCTAGTCCTCTCTCTCTCTCCACCCCCTCAGAGATCCCAATAATTCTGACATTGGAATGTTTAATGGTGTTACTTATTTCTCTGATTCTATTTTCATGGATTTTGAGTTGTTTCTCCCTGGCCTCCTCTTTTTCCTTCTTTTCTATCAGTTGGTCTTCTAGATCACTAATTTTTTCTTCTGCCTCACTTATCCTAGCCTGTTAGATTATCTAGATTAGATTGGATCTCACTGATAGCATTTTTAAGTTTTGCCAGTTCAGCTTTCATTTCTGCCCTTAGAGACTCTATGTTGCCATTAATCAATTTCTCTGTTCTAGGTATCATCTTCATAACTGTTACCCTGAAGTCCATTTCAGACATCTTGGTTATATCTGTATCTGTTTGTAAATCTGTGGCAGAAGTCACAGTGTCTGAGTCTTATTTTGGGGGTTCCTGCTTGTAGTCATTCTGTTGAGGGGTGGTGGAGGGAATGTACAGAGTCCAAATTATTGACCACAACCCAAGCAAGATGCACCTGTTTTATAGGGAACTTAGGTTGCTGGCCTCTTGTTCTCCCAGCCTGTCTTCTGGGGGAGAGGCCTGCCGCGCTGTTACTCAGGCAACCCTGTTTGGGCAGAGTTGCCCTGCCCCTCTGTGGGGGGGGATGGGCTCAGTGAAAACCATTTTTGGGGGGCTTTTGTTCTCTGGAGGCTTTCCCTGGTGGTTTTTGCGTCTCTTCCAAGAGTCAGAGCAGAATAGATAGTTTCCAACCCTCTGCCTCAGAGCAGAGATCGCAGTTTGTTCTTCAGTGAGCTCTCCAGGCCATACTATCTCAGTTTCTGTCTGTGCTTCTATAAACTGCAGGGTCCTGGGTTGTGTGCCCCTCGGCAGGGCTCCAAGTTCTCATCTCCAGGTCAGGGCTAGGGGGCACGTCTCTGCCCTTGGTGCTTCTAATACTACCAGCTGCCCCCAGTTCACACTTGTGGCCCCACCACTCTGGGTTTCAGTCAGGCAGTAGCTGCCCTAAAGTCCTTTCCCTGCCGCTACCGGTCTGCGAGTCTGTGCCCTGTCCCCAGCGCAGGAGGCTTTTGCTCACTGGCAGTGCAGGATTCCCACAGCTCCCTCTCCCTTCCATTTATCTTCCATTATGTGCCCGTGGAATCACAGTTCCCTGCTTCATACCTTGAAACCAACCACCTGCGATATTCTGTTTGTGGAGATCCAGATATATCTTCTTACATCTCAGGCTGATTTCATGGGTGTTCAGAGTGGTCTGGTAGATATCCAGCTCAATTCAGGGGACCAGTTGGAATAGGGTCCCCTACTCCTCTGCCATCTTTTCCTCCCCCCTCTTACCATCACTTCATGATGGGCAGAATATATTTCTTTACCTCTTGACTTTGGGCTTGACCATATAACTTGCTTGGCCAATGGGTTTCCTTGCATGGTTGGATTTGCCTTTTTGAGCTTTTTCCATTTCCATGAAAAGAACATACCCTGGGGAAACCTACAGCCTAGACTCCAGAATGAGACAGGTGGTCATGCTACCAGGATATTCACTCTGAAATGTCTTATGACTAGTTGGCTTTTTGGGGCTATGGTTTTTCTGAAACGTGTGATTATTGAATTACCAGAGTGAATGTGATCATCACAGGAGATAGTATATTCATTATAAGAAATTTCATAATGAAACCTATATGTAGGTTTTAACTTTACTTAAATTACTATGTGATCATTGCATTGACAAATGAAAATACTAGATTTAGATTGATGGAGAATCAGAGACAGCTCATAGATGAGTGAAACCAGATTTATTTATCTAAAGGATAGATAAAGAAGTCCATGTAGTCAGGATACTTAGCAGAGAGATCAGCTATATTCTCCAAAAGTTAAAAGCTTCTGGACATCCAGAATCTTATCAGAAGAGCACAGTTGCAAATGAAAATGCCTGAGTGGGCAAGAGTTACACCAGAACATTTGGGAGCTCAAGTGCTGCCTGTAGGTCACCTAAAGCTGGAGTGATTCTGCATGCAAGTGGCTCTGGATCTGTGCTGGGTACCACAGATATAGGTACAGTACATTTAGGAAATATCAGTTATTCTTTTATTTCTACTAATTATTTCACACACACTCTCAAAAACTTGGTGGATTTTCTCTCAGGAGATGCTAGGTTCTGTGGGTCTCCAGTGGTTATTGATACAGCCATTTCCATATTCATATTCATCCACATGTGCCCACGTGCATGCATGTAGTACCTGCCTGTGCTCTTCTGTGCTCTATAGTTTATGTCTGTCAATAAACCTCATAGAAGGAACTGACAGGTGATCTACTGTCTTCTTGATGGAACTGCTCGGTGGACTCACAGCACTGTATTCAGAGCTATAATCAGGTTCCCCCAGGAAGGTACATGCAAGTCCATATACTTTCACATTTGCATTCAACTTACAGGAGTTATTTCTTACTTTTAAGATGTGCCACAGGTATGATTTTATTTCAACTCAGGATATAATCATATTAATCTGAAATTAACATCTAATTGCTGGAGTTCCTTGAGGACTATGATTCATCATTTTATTGATATATCTGACTGCCATTTAATGCTCAGGACCTTTTCAGACCTTGTATTTTGCAGACACAACAGCAGATCTTTGAAATTCCAGTGAAATAGATGGCTAAGTGAGAGAATCACACCTATAATATTGTCCCTACAGACAGTAATAGTGCTATATAGTTATTTTAAATGCTCCAGTAATTACATCCTGAAAATATCAGAAAGCATCATATTTTAGCTGTCATTTAGCACTGTGGGGAAGCAGGGCATAGCCCACATTCTTATTTTCCCAAGGAGTTAATCATATATATCCAATAGATTCAAGTATCTCCTTCCTTCCACCCACAGTTTGAGTCACAATATTTTCTGGATCAAAACTGGGATACCTGATCTACTATAAGATCCAACACCTGTTGTGGGAATAGGGGAGATTATTTAAAATGGAAATAAGAAAATTTGGGCCATGTTGTTGCTAAATACCCCTGGACACAATCAACTTACAAGAATAGCCCTGGGTTTTATTATAATTATTTGGGCTATCTATTGAAACTACATTGTAATTGTGGCCATGAAAATACAAAAGCACTATTCTTTAAATTATATGTTTGGATTCAGACTTCTCAGTATTTCAGACTGACCTATTTATTGATGTTAAGTAATATTATTGTTTCTTTATTTTTTCTTATTTTGCATAACAAACTGCTTTAGAATCAAACTTCATGTGTTCTAGAATACTTCCTGTTATTCTCTAGGCTAATAAAAGAATGTTAATTATATCTTACTTGACATCCAGAATTTAACTCTGCACCACATACTTCTAAACTCTAGCCACTAAATCATACTTTCTACATTTTGACAACCACTTTCATATATACAGGTCCATCATTTTCAAGATTATTCAATAAGATAAGAAGAAAAGGGAAATTATAGCATTTAACCTCAATGACTCTAGAACTCATAGTCTATAAAGGAGTATGATTTTTGGATGTGCCACAAGTGTTAGTTGATTTTGCCTGAGACTGGGAGAACTGGGTTTCTTTCAGGAATTGTTTGCTGATAAAGCTCATGTACCATCCAGCCTCCTGGTGATTCTCAAATTCAATAGATTCTGTAATACCAGTACTATCGAGAACATCCATTGGAGGACACTAGAACACAACAAATAGATGAGAATGTAGGAATACATAAGTAACTCAAAGTAAGTTCTCTGCACAAAATCAGACAATTTACTCTCCAAAATTAAATCTAATTGCTCAACTGTAAAAATATGATTATTAATATTTCTGCTGAAAAACACATTTTGTCACTGGTGCTCTTAGTCTTCTGAAGTTGTAATTTTAGAAATGTGATGGATGGCTTACCCAGGAGGTAAATGAATAAAATATTTTAATAACCTGAACCTTTACATAGGAGTTGCTTGCAAGTTCTGCTGAATAACCTAACCTTAATCAAACCTTCACTGATAAGCAAATGGAGTCCTTTGCAGGTTGTTGTTATGGAGTTTGTCTGACAATCCCTCTGATAATAGAAAAGTTTATAAGGCTCATGGAAAAAAAGACCAAACTCGGGGGTTCTCTTTACTGCAGAAGGGAGTTACCTAAGGCAAATTAAATAAAAGCCCTGATGAGAGGAAATTTTTGACATCCACGGGGGAGGGTTTATAAACATTATAATTTGTTTTCAAGTGTGTGAACATTCTGTTAACATTTTTAAATCTCAAATTATAATTATTTATAAGATGTGAATATCATTTAGATATTTGGGTCTTTAATTTTTGTTTAGAATAAAATGAAGCTTGTGTTTTGGACTATTCCCTATTTCTAAGATTCCCCCAATCCAACTATAAATAACATATAGCTTTGAATTGTAAATAGTGATGCCAACAGTTATGACAATTTATAAAATAATATTTGTGCTTAACAACTGTCACCAAAAATAAATATTTTGTCAGAAAAAGTAAACACTCATACATAAATTCACCTTGGTAATAAGGGCAACAGTGGGCATTTATTTCCACTTCATACACAGGGGGGCACTCTGGATTCTGTTTGCAAAGGAAGAAGATGAAAAATTCTGGGACTAACTTCTTTCTGGCAGTCTCCGTTTGACTCAGAATACTTAATTCCTAGTGGGAATGACAAGGCAGCAAACTCTTCCATTGGAGGAGATAATTAATTTCAGTTCAGCTCCCCTCTCACATTATAGGTTGTCAGGCAATGAAAGGCATCATTCATATTAGTGAGCTAACAAAGATCTTGTTAAGGCGGCAGTTAAGAACTTGTAGGTGGTAGTTCTAGTGAGTTAGAAATGTCAGAAACCATTTAGAATCCTTGCAGTGAGTTTCAATCCCCCAAATGGTGTTCTACCCCCTTGTGAAACATTTATGTTGCAAATCATTTAATTGTTTTTGGCCAGGGCTCAATTTCCTCATCTTTACTTTTTTATGTTATATTAATCACCATACATTACATCATTAGTTTTTGATGTAGTGTTCCATGATTCATTGTTTGTGTATAACACCCAGTGCTCCATGCAGTATGTGCCCTCTTTAATACCCATCACCAGGCTAACCCATCCCCCCACCCCCCTCCCATCTAGAACCCTCAGTTTGTTTTTCAGAGTCCATAGTCTCTCATGGTTCGTATCCCCTTCCGATTTCCACCCCTTCATTTTTCCCTTCCTGAAATCTTCTTCTTCTTCTCCTTCTCCTTCTTCTTCTTCTTCTTTTTCTTCTACATATAATGTATTATTTGTTTCAGAGGTACAGGTCTGTGATTCATCAGTCTTACACAATTCACAGTGCTCACCATAGCACATACCCTCCCCAATGTCTGTCACCCAGCCACCCCATCCCTCTCACCCCCACCACTCCAGCAACCCTCAGTTTGTTTCCTGAGATTAAGAATTCTTCATATCAGTGAGGTCATTTGATACATGTCTTTCTCAAATTGACTTATTTTGCTCAGCATCATACCCTCCAGTTCCATCCACGTCATTGCAAATGGCAAGATTTCATTCCTTTTGATGGCTGCCTAATATTCCATTGTGTGTGTGTGTGTGTGTGTGTGTGTATACATATCACATCTTCTTTATCCATTCATTTGTAGATGGACATCTTGGCTCTTTCCATAGATTGGCTATTGTGGACATTGCTGCTACAAACTTCAGGGTGCGCATACCCCTTCGGATCCCTACGTTTGTATCTTTGGGGTAAATACCCAGTAGTGCAATTGCTGGAGGTATGATAGCTCTATTTTCAACTTTTTGAGGAACCTCCATACTCTTTTCCAGAGTGGCTGCCCCAGCTTGTATTCCCATCAACAGTGTAGGAGGATTCCCCTTAATCCACATCCCTGCCAACATCTGTCATTTCCTGACTTGTTAATTTTAGCCATTCTAACTGGTGTGAGGCGGTATCTCATTGAGGCTTTGATCTGGATTTCCCTGATGCCAAGCGATGTTGAGCACTTTTTCATGTGTCTGTTGGCCATTTGGATGTCTTCTTTGGAAAAATGTCTGTTCATGTCTTCTGCCCATTTCTTGATTGGATCATTTGTTCTTTGGGTGTTGAGTTTGATAAGTACCTTATTGATTTCAGATACCAGCCCTTTATCTGATATGTCATTTGCAAATATCTTCTCCCATTCTGTTGGTTGTCTTTTGGTTTTGTTGGCTGTTTCTTTTGCTGTGCAAAAGCTTTTTATCTTGATGGAATCCCAATAGTTCATTTTTGCCCTTACTTCCCTTATTTCTGGGCTCTCTATTCTGTTCCACTGATCTATATGTCTGTTTTTGTGCCAGTACCATACTGTCTTGATGATGACAGCTTTGTAATAGAGCTTGAAGTCCGGAATTGTGATGCCACCAGCTTTGCTTTTCTTTTTCAACATTCCTCTGGCTATTCAGGGTCTTTTCTGGTTCCATACAGATTTTAGGATTATTTGCTCCATTTCTTCAAAAACGTTGATGGTATTTTGATAGGGGTTGCATTGAATGTGTAGATTGCTCTAGGTAGAATTGACATTTTCACAATATTTGTTCTTCCAATCCATGAGCATGGAACGTTTTTCCATTTTTTTGTGTCTTCCTCAATTTCTTTCATGAGTATTTTATAGTTTTCTGAGTACAGATCCTTTGCCTCGTTGGTTAGATTTATTCCTAGGTATCCTATGGTTTTGGGTGCAATTGTAAATGGGATTAACTCCTTAATTCTCTTTCTTCTGTTTTGTTGTTGGTGTATAGGAATGCCACTGATTTGTATGCATTGATTTTATATCCTGCCACTTTACTGAATTCCTGTATGAGTTCTAGCAGTTTTGGGGTGGAGTCTTTTGGGTTTTCCACATAAAGTATGATATCATCAGGAAAGAATGAGAGTTTGACTTCCTCTTTGCCGATTTGGATGCCTTTGATTTCTTTTTGTTGTCTGATTGCTGTGGCTAGGACTTCTAATACTATGTTGAATAGCAGTGGTGATAGTGGACTTCCCTGCCGTGTTCCTGACCTTAGGGGGAAAGCTCTCAGTTTTTCCCCCATTGAGAATGGGGGAAATGTGTTTTTCATAGATGGCTTTTATGATATCGAGGTATGTACCCTCTATCCCTATACTCTGAAGAGTTTTGATCAAGAAAGGATGCTGTACTTTGTCAAATGCTTTTTCTGCATCTATTGAGAGGATCATATGGTTCCTGTTCTTTCTTTTATTAATGTATTGTATCACGTTGATTGATTTGTGGATGTTGAACCAACCTTGCAGCCCAGGGATAAATCCCACTTGGTCGTGGTGAATAATCCTTTTAATGTACTGTTGGATCCTATTGGCTAGTATTTTGCTGAGAATTTTTGCATCCATGTTCATCAAGGATACTGGTCTGTAATTCTCCTTTTTGATGGGGTGTTTGTCTGCTTTTGGGATCAAGGTAATGGTGGCCTCATAACACAAGTTTGGAAGTTTTCCTTCCATTTCTATTTTTTGGAACAGTTTCAGAAGAATAGGGATTAATTCTTCTTTAAATGTTTAGTAGAATTCCCCTGGGAAGCCATCTGGCCCTGGGCTTTTGTTTCTTGGGAGATTTTTGATGACTGCTTCAATTTCCTTAGTGGTTATAGGTATGTTCAGGTTTTCTATTTCTTCCTGGTTTAGTTTTGGTAGTTGATACATCTCTGGGAATGCATCCATTTCTTCCAGATTATCTAATTTGCTGGCCTATAGTTGCTCATAATATGTTCTTATAATTGTTTGTATTTCTTCAGTGTTGGTTGTGATCTCTCCTCTTTCATTCATGATTTTGTTTATTTGGGTCCTTTCTCTTTTCTTTTGGATAAGTCTGTCCAGGGGTTTATCAATCTTATTAATTCTTTCAATGAACCAGCTCCTAGTTTTGTTGATCTTTTCTACTGTTCTTTGGTTTCTATGTCATAGATTTCTGCTCTGATCTTTATTATTTCTCTTCTCCTGCTGGGTTTAGGCTTTATTTGCTGTTCTCTCTCCAGCTCCTTTATGTGTAGGGTTAGGTTGTGTATTTGAGACTTTTCTTGTTTCTTGAGAAAGGCTTGTATTGTTATATACTTTCCTCTTAAGACTGCCTTTGTTGCATCCCAAAGATTTTGTACTGTTGTGATTTCATTTTCATTTGTTTCCATGAATTTTTTAAATTCTTCTTTAATTTCCTGGTTGACCCATTCATTCTTTAGTAGGATGCTCTTTAGCCTCCATGTGCTTGAGTTCTTTCCGACTTTCCTCTTGTGATTGAGTTCTAATTTCAAAGCATTGTGGTCTGAAAATATGCAGGGAATGATCCCAATCTTTTGGTACCCGTTGAGACCTAATTTGTGACCTAGGATGTGATTTCTTCTGGAGAATGTTCCATGGGCACTAGAGAAGAATGTGTATTCTGTTGCTTTGGGATGGAATGTTCTGAATATATCTGTGAAGTCCATTTGTTCCAGTGTGTCATTTAAAGTCTTTATTTCCTTGTTGATCTTTTGCTTAGATGATCTGTCCATTTCAGTGAGGGGGGTGTTGAAGTCCCCCACTATTATTGTATTTTTGTCTATGTGTTTCTTTGTTTTTGTTATTAACTGGCTTATATAATTGACTGCTCCCATGTTGGGGGCATAGATATTTATAATTGTTAGATCTTCTTGTTGGATAGACCCTTTCATTATTTTTTTTTTATTATTATGTTATTTTAATCACCATACATTACATCATTAGTTTTTGATGTAGTGTTCCATGATTCATTGTTTGCGTGTAACACCCAATGCTCCATGCAGAACATGCTCTCTTTAATACCCATCACCAGGCTAACCCATCCCCTGAGCCCCCCTCCTCTCTAGAACCCTCAGTTTGTTTTTCAGAGTCAATCATCTCTCATGGTTCGTAGACCCTTTCATTATGTTATAGTGTCCTTCCTCATCTCTTATATAGTCTTTGGTTTAAAATCTAATTTGTCTGATATAAGGATTGCCACCCCAGCTTTCTTTTGATATCCATTAGTGCAGTAAATGGTTTTCCACCCCCTCACTTTCAATCTGGGTGTCTTTGGATCTAAAATGAGTCTCTTGCAGACAGCATATCGATGGGTCTTGTTTTTTTATCCATTCTGGTACCCTGTGTCTTTTGATTAGGGCATTTAGCCCATTTACATTCAGGGTAACTATTGAAGGATATGAATTTAGTGCCATCGTATTGCCTATAAGGTGACTGTTACTGTATATTGTCTGTGTTCCTTTCTGGTCTATGTTACTTTTAGGCTCTCTCTTTGCTTAGAGGACCCCTTTCAATATTTCTTGGAGGGCTGGTTTCGTGTTTGCAAATTCCTTTAGTTTTTGTTTGTCCTGGAACCTTTTTATCTCTCCTTCTATTTTCAATGGCAGCCTAACTGGATATAGTATTCTTGGCTGCATATTTTTCTCATTTAGTGCTCTGAATATATCATGCCAGTCCTTTCTGGCCTGCCGGGTCTCTGTGGATAGGTCTGTTGCCAATCTAATGTTTCTGCCATTGTAGGTTACAGATCTCTTCTCCCGAGCTGCTTTCAGGATTTTCTCTTTGTCTCTGAGACTTGTAAGGTTTACTATTAGATGTCAGGGTGTTGACCTATTTTTATTGATTTTGAGGGGGGTTCTCTGTGCTTCTGGATTTTGGTGCCTGTTTCTTTCCCCAGACTAGGGAAGTTCTCTGCTATATTTTGCTCCAATATACCTTCTGCCCCTCTCTCTCTTTCTTCTTCTTCTGGGATCCCAATTATTCTAATATTGTTTCACCTTATGGTGAATTATCTTATCTCTTGAATTCTGCCCTCATGATCCAGTAGTTGTTTCTCTGTTTTTCTCAGCTTCTTTATTCTCCATCATTTGGTCTTCTATATCATTAATTCTCTCTTCTGCCTCATTTATCCTAGCAGTTAGAGCCTCCATTTTTTATTGTACCTCATTGATAGCCTTTTTGTTTTTGACTTGGTTAGTTTTTAGTTCTTTTATTTCTCCAGAAAGGGTTTCTCTAATATCTTCCATGCTTTTTTCAAGCCCAGCTAGTATCTTTACAATCGTCATTCTAAACTCTAGTTTCAACATCTTACTAATGTCCATATTGATTAGGTCCCTGGCAGTCGGTACTGCCTCTCGTTCTTTTTTTTGAGGTCATTTTTTAAGTCTTGTCATTTTGTCCAGAGGAGAATAGATGAATGAGAGAGCAAAATGCTAACAGGGTAACAATGACCCCAGAAAAATATACACTAAACAAATCAAGTGACCTGAAACCGGGGGAAAAGAAAGGGAAAGAAAGAAAAAAGAAAAAAAAAGAAAAAGAAAAAGATAAAAACAAATAAACAAACAAAAAACAGAATATGATCAAATATGATCAGGCTGGTACATAGATCAATGCCACATACTAGATTTTGGGTGTATTTTGGTCTGTTAGAAGAAAGTGCCTCCCAAATTTTTAAAGAAGGAAAAACATATATATACAAAAATAAGGGTAAATACGATGAAAGGATGGAATATGAGTGTAACGATGGAATTATAAAAGAGTGTATAAATGGAATTGATAAGATAAATGTTGGTTGAAAAAAGAAAGAAGAGGATTAAAAAAACACGGGGGGAGAATGTGATCAGGGAGGAGACTAGTACAAAGCCATACACTAGAGATTTAGGTTATATTTTGAACTGTTAGAAGAACCTGTATCCAAAATTTTAAAGAGAGAACAACTTATATATATATACACATACCAAAAATAAGGTTAAATACTATGAAGGGGTAGAATATGACTCTAAAAATGAAAAAGAAAAAAATTTTTTAAACAAGGGATTGATAAGATGTTGGTTGAAAAAGGGAAAAAGAAAAATTCAAAAAAAAAACTTAGAAAAAATTAACTTTGCAAGACTAGAGAATCATGGTAAAAAAGCCATGAGTTCTATGTGCAGTATTCCCCTAGCACTGGAGCTCTGCCATTCTCATTGATCAGTAAACTTGGTCTTGGCTGGCTGTTCTTGTTGATCTTCTGGGGGAGGGGCCTGTTGCCGTGGTTCCCAAATGTTTTTGTGGGAGGCGGAATTACCCCGTCCTTGCTGGGTCTGGGCTAAGTAATCTGCTTGGATTTGCTTTTGGGAGTGTTTGTTCCCTGCAAGCTTTCCGTATAGCTTTGGAGGAGGAGAGTGAAAATGGTGGCCTCCCAGTCTCCGCCCCAGAGGAGAGGAGAACTTGGGGCCCCACTCCTCAGTGAGCCCCCAGAGAAAAGCAGTCAGTCACTCCTGTCTCCCCGGTCTCCAGCTGCACTCCGTGCTCACCAGGCCTGTGACCGAGCATTTCTGTCTCTGGTACACGACCCCGTGTGGAGTCTTCAAACCCAGCAGACCCCCGCGGTGCGCTCCCAAGCTGCTCCTCCCAGGGGAGGAAGGGGAGTCTCTCTGATCTGCCTCTTGTTGGGTCCTTGCTGGAAGAGCAGTGGATCAATTGTGCCACGGATCACAGTTTATGGCAACCCCAAGCTGAGAGCCCACTTCTCGGCTCCGTCTCTGCAGTCGGCTTCCCCACTCCAATACCTGGGAGCTCTGGTGCACTCAGGTAGCCCCGGTCTTTCTGTGACCCCGAGGGTCCTGAGACTACACTGTCCCAGCGAGGGTTCCACCCCCAGCTTAGCCACGGGAGCGACGTCCCTCAGCAGAGCCGACTTCTAAAGTTTCTGATTTTGTGTTCTGCTGCTCTATCACTTGGGGGTAGCAGCTGACGGAAGCCCCCTCCCTCACCATCTATCTTCCCAAATATCTCCTCGGATTCACTTCTCCCCACGTCCTGCCTTCCAGAAAGTTGTTGCTTTTCTGTTCAGAGAGTTGCTGCTATTCTTTTCTTCGATTTCCTGTTGAGTTCGTATGTGTTCAGAATGGTTTGATAGCTATCTACCTGAGTTCCTGGGACCAGACGAAATATAGGTCTCCTACTCCTCTGCCATCTTGCTCCTCCTCCAATTTCTTCATCTGTAAGAGTGATGCATATATGTGTTAAGCTGCTTACATGTTTTGGGGTGGGGGCATAAATGACTAAATGATTTAAAAGGTAGTCAAAAGCATTCTACAAAATATAAACTTGTTTCAGAAGCGTGGAATAATTATAGTTAGGTTGCTCATAATACAGGCATACCTCAGAGTTATTGCAGGTTTGGTTGAGAGCACTCAGTAAAATGAATATCCCAACTGAGCAAGTCAAATGAATTTTTTGGTTTCCCAGTATATAAAAGTTGTGTTTACACTACACTGTAGTCTATTAAGTGTGCAATAGAATTATGTCTAAAAATGTACATGCCTTAATTTAAAAATACTGTTTAAAAAATGCTAACCATTTCCTGAGCTTTCAGCAAGTTGTAATCATTTTGCTCATGAGAACTCTTGTCTCCATATTGATGGCTGCTGACTGATCAGGGTGGTGATTGCCAAAGGTGGGGTGGCAGTGGCAGGTTCTTAAAATAAGACAACAATGAATTTGCCACATTGACTGACTCTTCCTTTCCCAAACGATTTCTCTGTAGCACCCAATGCTGCCTGATAGCATTTTACCCACAGTAGAACTTCTTTTGAAATTGGAGTTAATCCTCTCAAACCCTGCCACTACTCTATCAACTGAGTTTATGTGATATTCTAAATCCTTTGCTGTCATTTCAATAGTCTTCACAGCATCTTCCCCAGGACTAGATTCCATCTCAAGACAGCACTTTCTTTACTCATCTATAAGAAGCAAGTCCTCATCTGTTAGTTTTATCATGAGATTGCAGCAATTCAGTCCCATCTTCAGGCTCTACTTCTAATTCTAGTTCTCTTGCTATTTATACACATCTCCAGTTACTTTCCCCACTAAAGTCTTGAACCTTCTATTTGTAAAATAAAAAAGTTGCAGTAAAGTGCAATAAGATGAGATATGCTTGTTATTTAGTATTTTAATTGCATAGCATTTACTTAATTCTTCTTTTTTCACAAAAATAGAGACATACAAGTCGTGGGCAGGAGGGCTGTGTGGCTGAGTCATCTATAGGCACTTAACATTTATGCATGTACCACCTCCTCATTTTGATATGGTACTTTTCTTCTTCTCTTCCTCCTTGTCCCAGAAAAACATCAATGGGACCTTCAAATTGGGTGATTTGAGAAGAGCCTAATGAAAGTGTGGGCAGGATTTAGGGAAAGAGTGCAGCACCTGAGGCAAGCAATTGTGGAGAGCTCATGTCTACCTTTGGACCAGGGCAGGGGCAGGGAGCTCTACAGACAGGGCTCCCCAAGGAGCCTCAGCCTCAGGTAAAGTCAGGGTATCCACTGCAAACTGGGGGGTGGGGAGCCAAGGACAGAAATATCTGACCTCACTATTGCCCTCTTTCCAGTCTCCTGCCCTTGTCCCCCACTTGTGTGTGTGTGTGTCTGTATGTGTGTGTGTGTATCAGTCACTTCATTATTCATTCATCTATTGATGGACACTTGAGCTGCTTCTGTAGTTTGCCTATTGTAAATAATGTTGCAATAAACATATGGGGGCATATATCTTTTCAAATTAGTGTTTTGATATTCTTTGGGTAAATACACAGTAGTGGAATTACTGGATTGTATGGTAGTTCTATTTTTCATTTTTTGAGGAACCTCAATACTGTTTTCAGCAGTGTCTGCACCAGTTTGCATTCCCATGAACAAGGCATGAAGTTTTCCTTTTCTCCACATCCTCACCAACACTTGTTTCTTGTGTTTTTTATTTTAGTCATTCTGACAGGTGTGAGATGATAGCTCATTAGTTTTTACTTTTTAATATTTATTTATTTATTTTTAAAGATTTTATTTATTTTTTGACAGAGAGAGAGAGAGAGAGACAGTGGAAGAGGGAACACAAGCAGGGGAGTGGGAGAGGGAGAGGTAGGTTTCCTGCTGAGCACGGAGCCTGATGCGGAGCTCTATCCCAAGACCCTGTGATCATGACCTGAGCTGAAGGCAGACGCTTAATGACTGAGCCAACAGGTGCCCCCCCTTTCTTTTTTTTAAGATTTATTTATTTATTTGAGAGAGAGCAAGACAGAGCACATGAGTGGGTGGAGGGGCAGAGGGAGAGGCAGAGAATCTCAAGCAGACTCCCTGGTGAGCATGGAGCCTGATGCAGGGCTTGATCTCTCGTCCCTGAGATTATGACCTGAGTGGAAATCAAGAGTCAGATGCTTAACTGACGGAGCCACCCAGGTGCCCCTCATTGCTGTTTTAATTTGCATTTCCCTAGTGATGACTGATGTTGAGCATCTTTTTGTATGTCTATTGCCATCTGTATGTCTTTTTTGGAGAAATGTGTGTTCATGTCTTCTGCCCATTTTTTAATTGGATTTTTTGTTTTTTGGGGGTATTGAGTTGTATCAGTTCTTTATATATTTTGGATACTAACCCTTTATCAGATATGCCATTTGCACATATCTTCTCTCATTCAGTAGGTTATCTTTCAGTTTTGTTGATTGTTTCTTTTACTGTACAGAAGCTTTTTATTTTGTTATAGTCCCAATAGTTTATTTTTGCTTTTATTTCTCTTGCCTCAGAAGACCTATCTAGACAAAAGTAGTTAAAGCTGATGTCAGAGAAATTACTGCCTGTGCTCTCTTCTAGGATTTTTATGGTTTCTGGTCACATTTAGGTTCTTAATCCATTTTGAATTTATTTTTGTGTATGGTGTAAGTAAGTGGTCCAGTTTCATTCTTTTTTTTTAAGATTTTATTTATTTGTCAGAGAGAGAGAGAGAGAGAGAGAGAGCACAAGCAGCAGAGCCTACAGGCAGAGGGAGAAGCAGGCTCCCCACTGAGCAAGGAGCCCAATGTGGGACTCAGTCCCAGGACCCTGGGATCATGACCTGAGCTGAAGGCAAATGCCCAACTGACTGAGCCACCCAAGTATCCCAGTCCAGTTTCATTCTTTTGCATGATACTGTCCAGTTTTCCCAACACCATTTGTGGAAGTGACTTTTTCCCATTGCATAATCTTACCTCATCTGCTGAAGATTCATTAATCGTATAATTGTGGGTTTATTTCTGGGCTCTCTATTCTGTTCTGTTGATCTATGTGTCTATTTTTGTGCCAGTACCATACTGTTTTGATTACTACAGATTTGCATTATACCTTGAAATCTGGTATTGTGATTCATCTGGTTTGATTTTCTTTTTCAAGATTGCTTTGGCTATTCAGGGTTTTTTTGTGGTTCCATACAAATTTTAGGATTATTTTTTCCCATTTCTGTGAAAAATGCTATTGGTATTTTGATAGGAATTGCATCAAATCTGTAGATTGCTTTGGGTAGTATGGACATTTTAGCAATATTTGTTCTTCCAATCCATGAACATGGCATATCTTTCCATTTCTTTTTTTTTTTTAAGATTTTATTTATTTGACAGACAGAGACACAGCAAGAGAGGGAACACAGAGGGAGAAGCAGGCTTCCCGCTGAGCAGGGAGCCCGATGCAGGGCTCAATCCCAGGACCCTGGAATCATAACCTGAGGCAAAGGCAGACACTTAACGACTGAGCCACCCAGGTGCCCCCACAAGAGCCCACTTCTAACATCTGTTACATAAAGGAGTATCTATTATATAATAGGGCTAGCTTCTGAAGGGCTTTTAATAGCTGCTTTGGGAGTGTGACCTTTCTGATTAAACACCAGCTGTTTACTCCTAGAATTTAAATTCTTACTAACATTTAGATATAAAAGAATGTAAGCTCCACGAAGGCAAGGATTTTTTGTCTTTTTTGCTTATGACTGTACCTGGCCGAGTAAGTGATCAAATATTTGCTGAAATGACTTTGCTGAAGTATTTAAGGTACAGACATTATAAAAACAAAAACATATTTTAGCTACAAGCATTCTTAATACAATCACAATAATAAAAAATAGGTTTCAAACACAGTCCTATTTTAGGGAAATTCGGGAACTTAAAATGAAGCAACGGGAAGCATCCAGGTAAGAGGACATGCACACTAGATTTCCAGTGTTGGATATTTATACTTTCTCTGAGATTGTATCAATCTGGCAACCATAACAGAGGCCCACTTAATGTAAAAATTAAACTGGTACTTAACAGCCAATACATTTTGGGCCTATACTTTCTGTACATCTCTTAACTCCTTTTTCTTCCATTGCTTTTGAGTAATTTCTTTTTAAATACTTCACCTTAATATTTCACCACATTTTTGCATCATAGTAAACCCTGGCTAATTAAAATGTTAAAGGCAAGACATTACCATATTTGTTAATGAATACATTAAACCTTTACGTATAAATGCTTTAATATGCAGCCTATTAGATGTCTATCAGATGTCTGAAAAGTTTTTAAACATGAATCAAAGAGTAGTTTAAGAACTTAGCTATGAATGGGTGAGTTTACCCATTTAATATAGTCCCCAAAAGGAATAACAAAAGTATGTAAAATGAAAGTCCCTCAGAGTTTAAAATTCTGTTGCACAATCCTGTCTTCTACGTTCAAGAAGTTTGCGGTCATTTTCAGAATCCACTCCAGGAGCCAACTTCTTAATCTAGACATCAGGCAAACCATTCATGGTAAAAGATACACGAAGGTAAACAACACTACATCCAAGAGGATGAAGAGCCAGAGATCCAACCAATAGGAATGCTTTGGAAACCGGTTGGCCCGGGATTGAAACCGCACTTCATGGTTCTGCTGCTGCCTCCCAGCTTCACCCGAGCCTAGCCGCTCCCGGGGACCGTCCCGACCATCTTCCACAGCTGTGCCCTCCTCCATCTCGCACCAGTTGCCCCACCACAATCAGAACAGCCAGCAAACCCTCACGTCCTGTACTTCCGCGTTCACCTGACCCTAAACTCATATCTTTCCATTTCTTTGTGTCATCTTCAATTTCTTTCATCAGTGTTTTATAGTTTTTAGAGTACAGGTCTTTCACCTCCTTTGTCAGGTTTATTCCCAGGTATTTTATTGTTTTTGGTGTAATTGTAAATGAGATTGTTTTCTTAATATGTCTTTTTGCTGTTTCACTATTAGCGCAAAGAAATGCAATGGATTTCTGATACTCATTTTGTAGAAGTAAATGCTCTTGAATTCACTGCTTATGAGTCACACGTGTTTTAGTTTTTACCAGGGCCAGTTTTATGACTATGTAACTTGTGCATTTGCATTGAGTCTGTGTTTAGAAGGGTCCTATGCTTGGTTTAATGCTGTGCTGTTGCTGTTTTCAAATCTTAGCCAAGGCAAGTGGCCCCTGTTTTGTAAGATTTAAAAATTCCTTTGGTGGTCGGATACAACACACTGACACACAGGTGGATGAAAGGCGGAACTCTTTCTTACTGAAAATGAGAGAAGGCTGCCATGCAAGGCCATAAAGAAGGTTGCTCCTGGGACAGGGTAATAGCAAGCTGGAGTAGTTTAATGTAATAGTTTATGTAACAAGCTGTGAGGTTAGCTATACTTCCTGGGGTCCCTGTTAATTGGCTAATTTGAATAATTTCATATGCTCCTGGGAGAAGGGGCTGTCCCTAGTTGTCTGGTACCTGGCCCTAAAGTATTGGGTTCTTGATAAGGGAGGCAGTTGGGTGTGTGCACAGTGGCCCCAGAGAGTGAGAGTCTGACAAGGGAAGTGGTTGGAGTTAGGGTTTTACAAACTCTGGTGAGGGGAAGTTGAGGTTTTCAGCCATGACTTCAAAACTGGGTTAAGACAGCATTTGTGAAATATTACATTACAGCCCCACATTTTCATTTTGGAGTAAGCCTTGCAAATTATGTAGCCATTCCTGATTTTAACTATATATTTATCTGTAAGCATTGTATTGTACTGTTCTTCCTGCATTTAAATTTTCATGGACATTTAGGTTTTTTCTTTTTTCTTTTTGGCTATTATAAATGATGCTGCAATAAAATTCTTAAAGAGATCCTTTTGGATATGTGTGAAATAAAACTATGAAGATAATTGCTTGGCACAGAGTATGTACATATTTAATATTTCTAATCTGATGTTTCCATAATCCTGACATTTATTTTAATCTTAGTTCTACAGTTAAATACATTTAATATACACAGTCAGTCTTTTTGCTGTGGTTTCCCCAGTCATCTCTCAGTTGGCTGGAATTTGTTGCCTAGATGTTTCCTCAAGAAGGGCTCATTAGAAAAATATTCCCTGAGTTAAATGCACAAAACTGTTTTTTTGTAGCCTTTATTCAGAAAGATAGCTTGGTTGGCTATAAAATACTTTGCTCACACCTTTCTCCTTGAGGGTCTACTTGAGATTGCTCTACTATCTTTGGCTTTGAAGGATGCTGTGGAAAATTCTTTCCCTTATAAATGTCTTAATCATTTTGCCTGATAAATGGAATAATTTCTTTTAATCTCTAAATTTCAATAATTTTACCACAGTTTGTTCTGACTTTCCTGGGTCAGTTTTCTCAGGCACATGGTATGCCATTTCAATATGTAAATTCTTATTTCAAGAAAACTTTCTTGAATTGTAATTTCAAAAATTTGTTCCAACTTACTGTTCAACAGTTATATCTAAGGTAGAACTCATTTACCTGTTTTTTTTTTTCATCTTCCCATTTCTCCCTCTTTCTTAACTTTTGCATTATTTGTCTTATTTTGACTGCTTTTCAAACATCTATAATTGGTAGTAATCACTGGCTTCCTGCACAATATTTATACTCTCTTGTTTTCATTTTAATTTGGCCCTCATTTATAGAATGCTTTTCTCCTTTTAACTGTTTTCACGAATTCTTACAATATTTAATTCACCCCATTCCTTTTTCTCACCATTTCCTCTTCTTTTCTCATAATATTTCCCCCACATTTCTGCATTTCTGCTTCCTGGGTTTACTTTTTAGAGAAAAATAACTTGAAAGAAATTCATGGCAAAATACACGGTCACTATTTTTATCTGTTCTGTGGCAAGCTTTCCCTGGGAGATGTTTTTGTCTGGTCAGTTATCCTATTCATTTATACCATTTTTTCTTGTAGAATTGTAGTATTGAAGTTATACCAATTTTTTTACTACTCTTTAGAGAATGAGTTGCATTTTCCTGGCCTAGCTATTTACAAGAACTCCCTTCAGGGAGATTGTTTGTCCTGTGGTGTTTTGAGATATTTTGGCCCCAGAAAATTTCACTTTTTTTTTGTCTTGAGTTTCCCTTGCACCTAACTCCCATGGAGCCCAGCTCTGTCTCTGACCTGGCTTCCCCACATGGCTCAGCTCTCAGAGATGATCTAAGTTTCACTTTAAGGAAAACCCTTCCTCTAGAAAGGCTTTTTTTTTTTTTCTTTAACGAGCATTTTCTGAGATCTCCTGCCATTAGGCTGACTCTATTTACTACTTCTTTGCATGGCAATAGCTATATTTCCTGACACGTCTCTATAATTTGTCTTACTTTTTTTGCCTGCATTGTCTTTGATTATCTTTTTAAAGAGAATAGAAAGACACATTAGTTTTTTCTTCTGTAATGAATTATCAATGTTTCTTTTTAATTTATTTATTGCTTTTTATTAATTTAATTAAATTTTATTCATCTTTTGAAAAGTTTCTTTCAACTTCACCTCGTTATGGATAATACTATGTACTTAGTGTTGTCAAATTTGGCAAAGCTTCTATCAAGTTTCTTTCCTGTATGAGGGATAAGATTCAGAAGAATTTTCTGCAGACTGGTTTCTGGCTCCTTACATTTTAACACCTGCTTTTCATCCGTAACCCACATACTTCTGGTGCTGGGTACTGTAGAAAGTGTTGATATCATGACACAACCCTGGGCCTGCGACTTTGTGTCATGGTACTGGGTGAGTTGGTATAATGGGCATTAGAATTCCCAGAAGCCATTCTTCCACTGAAGGATTAATTAATTTTACTGTCTCAGAATTGACTGTGAATCACACAAATAAATCCCACTTATCCAAACCAAATGTATCCCCTTTGCCTTGCAGGATTGCCTGAGGCCTCTCCCACCTCACCCCACATTAGGGGAAATGCAATGGAGGGAAGTCAAAATAGAAATATATATTAAAATATTTTACTTTTGTAAGTTTTAAAAACATATGGCTGACTGAATACAGTGTGAGGACCTTGAAGGTGAGGAACTGAAGCTTTCATATTTGCCTCTGCGGGTGAGGGAAGGGAGGGGTGTTTTCTTCTTGGTGTGGTTGCTAACACCAGGAGAAAATTTTGAAGCATAAGCTGGATGGATCCTACTGGAGCTGTATGTGAAGGGGGGTGTTAAAGCTTTTTGGCACATGAATAACTGCTAGCCCTTGGTTTTAATGCCAGTGTAAGTTTTATCTCTACTTGTACTGCTTGTTTCATTGAGAATAATTTGGTGGTGGTAGTTGGTGGAGGTGATTTTGGGAGGTGATGAAAATGGGGATTCATGGATGCACCTACTCTAGAAGCCCTATATCTTTTAAGTTCCACTAGATTTTAAGCAGGTCTAGAGAGCAGATATTGTTAATCTGTTTATATCTATATCTATATATCTATATCTATCTATCTATATATATCTATATATCTGCATATATCTATGCAGATGTGGTAGGTACTGAATAATTATTTGTTGCTTTAATATTGAATTATATATTTTTGAATTTTTATCAAGGAAACAACATAGATAGCTAATAAACTCACAGTCTCAAAAGTACAATACATCATTTGATAACATCTTATTTCACCAGTGAGAAAGATTTATCATTTGTTATCTAATATTTATTGGTATAATTCCTTTTAAAATGTAACAATGTGATATATGAAATATTAAAGCAGATTCTTTTATCTCCCCTATATATATAGCATCTGATGGAAAACATACAAGCTATCTTTTTATTAGAAGGAAACTTGACTTACATATATAATTTTCTTTTCTTTGGATGATAAGCAGCATGTGGAATTTCAGTGCCCTTGGTGGGGGCTAAGGCCATTTAGGATAGAACAAATCTGTGTGTCAAAGAAACATCTAACATATTTTTATAATAATGTGATATTATCTAAGAAAATTCTCCAGTCATTGGTACATACCTTCCTGGTAGTTATTTTTAAATTCACACAGACATTGAATATTCTGGCATAGATTTATTAACAAAGCCCAAAGCAATGGCATAAAAAGGTATCAAATATATTTTGGCCTTAAAAGTCAATCATCAAGGTTTTATGTGATTAACAGAGGTTCAGTGTCGGTTAGGTTGTACAAGAAAGAGAGATGTGTCCTCACTCTCAAGAAGTTTGTAGTCCAGCCTAGTGTTTCTTAGTGGAGACACTTCCCACTGGGCATTGTGATGACAGTTTAGTAGGTTAACATCAGAATAAAAATAACAGAACAGAAAATACCAGGGCACATTTTAGGTAATAATAGCCAATGTCATTTTGTATGATATATGTGACTATGTAAAATACTTTGCATATTGAGCTTGCTGTCAAAAAAGTTCAGAAAACATTCATTTCTAGGTGGAAGAACAATACAAATACATCAGAAAAAATTGGCCACTCAGAATCATCTTAGTTTGCTAGGGCTGCCGTAACAAAGTACCACAAACTGAGTGGATTAAACAACAGTAATTTATTGTCTCACAGTTGTGGAGGCCAGAATACCAAGATCAAGGTTTTGGCAAGGTTGGTTCCTTCCAAGAGCTGTCAGGGAGAATTTGTTCCATTCCTCTCACCTAGATTTTGGTGGTGGCTGGCAATCTGTGGTGTTCCGTGGCTTGTAGATGTATCACTTCCAATCTCTGCTTTTATCTTCACACAACATTTTCCCTGTGCTCATGTCTGTCTCTGTGCCTGAATTTCCTCTTGTTTTTATAAGGACACCAGTCATAATGGATTAAGGCCCACCCTAATGACCTCATTTTAACTTGATTACCTCTGCAAAGGTAAGGTAAGGTCACATTCTGAGGTATTTAGGGTTGGGACTTCAATGTATCTTTTTTTGGGGACACAATTCAACCCATAATAATCATAATGGCCACCATTTAAAGTATGTATGTACTAGTCCTTGTATGAAGTGCCTAAGTACTAGTCTTTATAACCACTCTGAGAAGTAAATTTATTATGTCAACTTTATAGAATAATAGAGGTTCAGAGAGATTCACTGTTACCATTTGGGTATGTTTTACTTCAAATCCTGTGTTCTTTCCACTCTGCTTATTGATTCCTGGGAGGTTAGAGCTGGCAGGGATGTTACAGGCCATCTGGTACAATCCCCTCTTTTCATGTGTTGTGGGCCAAAAGATAAAAATGGTACTATTTGTGAAAGTCTGGTGTATTTTCTACATCCCAGAGAATCAATGAAATTCATCTATGGAGAATGGCCATCTTTTTACTTTAGGGAACTCTGGAATGGTTCACAAATATTCTTTCTTCTCCAACATCCCCCCACATGTGGGGAAATTTGGGAGCACATGGGTTATGTATAGAGGGCAAAACTAAAGTACACAGATGCTAAATCTCTTGCCCATGGTTCCCAGATTATATAAGATAGTATTTATGTGATATGACATGAAATCCAAGAGCAATATTATTGTGTGTGTGAGAGAGAGAGAATGAGAAGGAGCAAGAGGGGGAGGAGGAAAGGAGAAAGAGAATGATTCCAGGCTGCCTGTTTCCAAGCTTCTGCCAAAAGACAAGTTAGCTCAACAAGGTAAACATTTATTTGTCTCTTTTCCAAAAATAAGTATGAAATACATTTTTATTGTTAAACTTTTATTACTATACAAATATTTTTTTCTCCTTGATTAGTATGAAGAGCAGAGAATTGGTAGTTTTTTGCAGAAAATACAGCTGACATCTGAGAAATTTTGTTAGCATATGATACATTATTTTGATCATGAATACCTATTTTCCATTGCCAATTAAAAAGGGAAATGAAGAAGAACGATCTGATAGCAAACCAGTGTGATTGTAGGAAGAGGATGGGTCCTACAAACAGACGTAGCTTTGCATTTATTAGCAGTTTGACTTGGGCAAATTACTTAACTCACTTGAATTTTTCTTTTATTGACTAAGAGACATTTGGGTTTATCAATACAATCTGCTGAGAGAGATATAGATTAGATTAAGTAAGATAACACACATGAAGGTGGCTAGCATAGTGCCCAGAGCAAGGCTGACTTATTTAATGTGTACATTTCTTTATCAGTTTGGTTTGGCTTGAGACTTGTCTACTTTTTAGTGACTGCTGCTTGTTCATTCATTTAACAAATTTTTGCTGACCTCCTATTTTAGGCAGAGCACTACTTTTGGCACTGAGTATTTCCTGGGGACAGAGACAGTCAAGGTCTCAGTTCTCTTAAAACATACATTCTAGTAGGGAAAACAGACAATAATCGACTGGATAAATAAAAAATAAAAACTAATGGTGATGAAGAATCTGTAGAAAATTAAGGGAATGTGATAAAAAGTTTTTGGGTATTTTCTTCATTTTAGGTTGGTCAGGGCATCTTTAAGGAGAGATCTTTAAGCAAAGGTTTGAGTGACAAGAAGGAGCTACTGATGTGCAGAGCTGGGGTATGAGCAATCGAGGCAGAGGAAGAAGTTGACAAAGACATGAGGTTGGGAGGGAAAATTGTGTGTGGCCCAGATCCTGACTCTTTTCCTTAACAGAACCTCCATTTCTGTTTTTTGCCTCGGATTCATGTGAAACTTACATTGAAATATTCAATTAATTACTTTCTAGGTGTATGCAAATGTACAATATGTTATTTATCTTTCACAACAGAATAATAAAAAGAAAATTTATCCCTTCATCAAGAATTATGACTAGTGCTCAGTTATCAATATTGACCTCACTGCAGAACTAAATTTAATTATCTGGGCACATATTTACCTTTGATTTGCATACAGCACTCCAAGTGATGCCAAGAGCAATATTATATGTCAATTTAAGACAAATTAGAGTCATAAAATCTAACCTGCTGTTACAATTTTTGCATTTATGATTTAGGCTCCATTTCACATGTTTTATGTCTAGTTTTACAGCAACACACTCATCACCAGCACCTTTGGGCACAAGTACAAAGCACCACTTACAAAAACAACAGATTGGTAAAGATCAGGCTCCAAGGCTAACCCCCATTGCCCTTTCTCAGGCACACAAACTCTAGTCAATAGATGAATCTCCTTCTGTGAGACCTGAAGGCCTACATACTTGGACTTTTGATGAACCAAGTCAGGAAGGAAATGTTAGATTCAGGGGTCTTGTACTCCTGAACTTCTTTCTGTTCAAAGTTAGGGTCCCTCAGAAATTTGTTTAATCTTTTTTTTCTAAAGATTTTATTTATTTATTTGAGAGAGAGAGAATGAGAGACAGAGAGCACAAGAGGGAAGAGGGTCAGAGGGAGAAGCAGACTCCCCGCTGAGCAGGGAGCCCCATATGGGACTCGATCCCAGGACTCCAGGATCATGACCTGAGCCGAAGGCAGTCACTTAACCAACTGAGCCATCCAGGCGCCCCAATTTGTTTAATCTTAATAACCAATTTAAGTTGTATAAAAAGAAATGAGTCAATTTGCTACCGTGTGGTAAATATATGAGTAGCTGAGTTAAATAGCACTTGCCATATGCCAGATGCTGTTCCATTCTAGGCACTTTATATACATTAATTCATTTAATTTTCATGATATTACTGTGAAATAGGTCATATTATTAACATTATTTTATAGATGATGAAACTGAGGCACGAGGTCTCACAGCAAGTGAGTTGCAGGTTGGGTGCCACAGGAAGCAGACTCTGGCATGGAGATTTGTATGCAGGAGGTTTATCAGGGCTTGCTCTCAGAATCAACACCCAGGAGGCAGAGAAGGAAGCAGGATTGGGTAGAAGGAGAAGTTGAAGTGTGATGCAACCTCAAAAAAGGCTCCAGTCAACCCCATGAGGGGTTCTGGAGCAAGGATGGCCCTACATATTTTTCCAGAAACAGGATGAGGGCAATGGCCTTTATATTATGCAAGTTGTGCCTGGAAAGGGATTATGACTTTGGGTGAGGCAGCTGTTTTCAATAGAGGACCATTCCTGGAGACTGGTCTGCTGGCACCACTCCCAGCAGGTGGGGGAATAGAATAAATTTCTTATTTCTGTAGAGGGATCTGGGTGGCAGGTCACAGGATCCACTATATAAGTGGAGCTGGGATTCAATGCTGGGATGTCTGGTTTTAGAGTTCAGGTTCTTAACTGCTATACTGCATTGTAGTATGTAAATGATAACACGCAGTGCCAATATGCTTGGTTGGGTGGTTGGAAATACTTCCAGAGGAGATTAAAAATAGGATCAGACTAAATGATTCTTATGTAGTCTATTTTTCACTTAGAAAACTTCTAAGACAGTAAGCTCAACTATTAAGCATTAGTTTAGTTTCTTTAGGATGTATGCAACAGAAATGGACACAGACTAGCTTAAAAAACAACAAAACAACAACAAAGGAAAGATAATGGGGTGTCTCATGGAGTCAAAGGATCTAGACAGCATAGGTTTTGGAAAGAGCAGGAATGCAGCTAGACCTCAGGCAGCTGGAACCAGGGATTTGAAGGCTTCTCTATCCCTGCCTCTGCATCTCACTCTTCATAGCTTCATCTTATATAATGGAAACCATGAAATATCAGAAGACCAAAGAGAGACTATTATCAGTTTTTTTTTTATTGTCCCAAGTCTTGGAGAAGGGACCCACTGGCCCAGTTTGCCTAGGCAGCTACTCCTGGAGTCAGCTGTTCAGGTGACCTTATAAGATAGCAGTTCTGGATTCTGTTGTGCTGATGGGGGAGACAGACAGTTTCTAAGAGAGGGGCATTGAGTAGATAACCCCAATACCATAGGGATGTTCAGCATAATGTGTACGAAACACTGTTTAAATAACTCTAAGGAAGCCTAGAGCCCTGTACTGTACTAGCTCCCCAGGAGAGATCACGAATAAGGCAAAAGATCAAACCTTTCTCTGTATGTGCTTTGCACTGATCTATGATTTGCTGGGTGGCTGCCCCAATGATTGGCTATCTCTACATATTAGAGGACTATTATGCAGAAGATTGTGACCTTCATTCTCCATCTTCTCCTATGACAGACAAGAAGAAATAAATGTCTCTTGAAGCCTTTGAGATTTAATGCTGTCAGAAGCTAGCACTACAGATGAGGGTTGTTAAAGTATCAGGAGGGGTCACAAAGAGTCTTTGGAATCTCCATACCATGGACTGGTATTCTTGTTTATTTTTAAAAAAGTGTTTAGCGAGGTGGAAGGGTAAGAGTTTGTTCTCCAGGACAACTGGTCACTTAACTGATAAACAGTGTGGTAAGGAAAATAGAACACTTTTTGACTTCTTAGTATCCGCTAGAAGTTTTACATACATATGAAATAATTTTCTTCACATCTGACCAGTTTGATACAACTCAGAATAAAAATGATTAAGCATTAACCCAAAGTTCAGCACTGACTTCTGAATTTCAGCCATCTTTCTCAACTTCTCCATTTCTTGTGGGATTTGGCCCACTCTTCATGATACCGGTGTGTTTGGAGATATCCCTGATGTGTTCAAACTGAAGTTCTCTAGGTCCCATTTAGTGTTTTGGTTTTCCTGGTTGTTGAATTAACTCCTCCTGGTGAAATCTGAACATTTAAGTGACTGATGTTTTTAAGCGCTTTGAAAACATTTCCCATCCCCCACCGTCTGCTTTGCCCTGATGCACAAACTGTGCCAGGGGCTGAGGCCTGCCCTGTGTAACCAGAGTTAACACGTTGAGCAGTTACAGGTTTCGTTGTTGTTTTTTTATTCGGTCTCTAGTTTCAGCCCCTCCTAAAACAGAGTGCATTTCAGCCTTTCCCAGAAAGTGCCTCTATCCATCCACACCTCTGATTTGCCCACCATTCTCCTCCTCCTCTGCCTGTAAGTCACCATTCTTCCACAGACATCTGTGGGCCAGTTTGATTCACTAGAGAACTTTCCCTTTTCCTGATTTTTACAACAGAGGAAACAGGTTCAGAAGAAGTAAGCAAATTGCTCACTATTATATAGCTAGAAAGTGACAGAGCAAACATATGATCCCAAATATGTCAGTCCAAAGACTTATTATTCACCATAAGAACAATATAGTCTTAAAATTTTTGAGAAATACCTATAATGTTCCTTAAAACATGCATTTTAAAAACATCTGCATACTTTATAAAAAGAATGGAAAAATCATCTATTTGTTCTGTCAACAGAAACAAGGATAGTTACCATCTTGATTTGTTTTCTTCCTCTCCTTTTTCGTGGCATGGATTTTTATTTGTTTCACAGAGTTACATCCTAGCTTTTCCTGTTTTCCCCAAATGAAGGAGGGATTAGCTGTGGATTGTTATCCCTGACAGCTTTGTCTGGTCAGTCTGGCATCCTGATGTTTTCTGAAATTTAAGGCAATTGCAGAAAACTGACAGAGTGGAGGACTATATGAGTACATTTTCTATAGGTTTATTGCAAATGTATATTGCAGCTGTTCTTAAATGTTTTGTGCATCATAATTACCTTGTGAGGCTTTAAAAATATATATGCTCTAGCGTAATCTAGAACCTACTGAATCAGAGCCCCAGGGATCATACTAGAACATAGATATTTTACAAAAGCTTTCTTGATGATTCTTAAAAGTATTATCCTTTAGAACCATTAGTATATTTTCTTAAACAACTGCTTTTTTCCCCAAGAGGTACTTGGCAAGACATTGGCAATTTGAAGTTGGTTTAATTGTGATGTTAAGACTGCTGTCGTCGGGCATGGATAAGTTGTCATAGAGAGGGATACTGCTTCTCTCATCTTCTCTCTATTTCCTGTTCCCTGTGGCACTTGCATGTCTTAAAAAGATGTCAGATGTTTCCTTTAGCAAAAGACCCCTTCTGTGGAAGGGTCTGTTTCGTAGGACTTAGGCATCAAGAGAAGTGTCAAAAGAGAAAACAGGAATAGCTGCTGTATTTCTAGAAACCAATAATTATTTTTCTGGTCCTTTAGCATGTGTGCAGAAATTAACAACTCAATCCTGGTGATGTGGCAGAATTAGTACAAAGTGAAGGCACAGCAGCTAAAGAAAACAAGCCAGGTTACAGCACATAACTGAACTTTAGGTTATATGTGTATGTGTGCATTTGCATATACCTTTGAAAGCTTCCTGGGGAAATGGATGCATAAAAAAGCTACATTTGAGAATGACTGAGGCAGACACTGTGCCTGTTGGAGAAAAGAAGCAAGACAACACAGAACCTTGACACTTATGTTAGAATGTGAGCATATTTTAAGAGCACTGGGGACAATGGAAGGGTTTTAGCCATGAAAGTACAAGAAAGATCTTTTTGCTTCTCTGAAGAAGATGTGTTGGACAATGACTTAAGTTGAAGGAAGAGGCCAGTAAGGAGGCTAATGCAGTGGCTTGGTCTAGGATGGAGGCAGTTGAGTTGGAGATAAATGGACAGAGCTGAGAAACATTTAACAAATAAGATGTATAAGACTCATTGACTTACTGAATGTTGGGGTTGAAGAAGAGAAGGAAGGGTGGAGTTTAGGATGCCACATAGATTTCTGACTTGGGAGACTGAAAGGTTATTTTCTAATTTAGGGAACCCAGGAGGAAGAGAGTGGATTTGAGGTGGGGAGAAGAATTCCATCAATTCAGGACAAGCTGAGTTTGAGAAATCTGTGAGATAAGTAGGCAGATGTCAAGTAGGCACTGGGAGACAGGGGACTGATGCTCTGGAGAAAGGTTGGGGTAAAGATGGAGATTTGGGAATTAGTGTTAGGAGGAGTTGCATTTGCCTAGAGTATGTAGACAGGAAGAAAAGAGGATTTGTGACAGAGCCCTGACAGTTAACATTTAAGCTGAAGGTAGAAGAAGAGGACATTCTAAGGCAAAATTATCAGAGTTATCAAGAGAATCAGGGGCCTGATGTGTTGAGTGAAGGGAAGAAAGTTTTCAAGACAGAGAGAGTAGGCATTCATGTTACTGGGGAGAAGAGTTCCTATGGTAGGCAGAACTCAGATTGGGTTGTGAGCTGAGGAGTAATTGGGAGGAAGAGGAGGAGGAGAAGGAAGAAGGGAGAAGGAGGGGAAGTGGGGAAGGAGGGGGAGGGGGAGGGGGAGGGGGAGGAGGAGGAGGAGGAAGCTAGTAAAAGATTTTGATGGGCTTCTCTGGATCTCAGTTTCTTCCTGTCATCAAAGGGTGGAAGAAATGATTATCTAAGATTTCTAATTACTATAACCCTCTGTGATTAGCTGTGATTTAAGCCACACTTAAGCAGGTATAAAATGATAGTGTAATTTTCAGGTCAGTGTATATATCTTGATAGACAAAAATTGTATCATCCCCAATCCAAGATTCATAGTCTTATGTAAAGGGGATACTGCAATTTTTGTGGTAAAACTGAAGGTCTTGTGATTTACATGCTGAATTTTACATATTGTTTCTCTGCATGCATCGTATTAAACTCTCTTACATTTCTTTCATGAAATCACAAAAATTTCATTAGTGGAAAAATCAAATCAGATATGCCTTGAGTCATCTTTGACTTTTCTGGAAGTGAATCCAGATTGGAGCTATAAAATCACTTTTGAATACAGTCCTAGTAGAAGCCATTTGAGTTAACTTCTTAGAGGTAATTATATCCCAGTTTCAGTCTGGAGTTGCTTAACTAGGGAGCTCAGTGCTTCCAAAATGACATTTTTCCTCCTAACTCTGAATCATTTATTACTTTTTCTTCTTTTGGATAGTCAGATGTCATCTTATTTAAAAATTGTTTTGGCAATATCCCATTTTAACATTGCTCTTTTTTGTTTCTTTTTGTTCCTGTGATATTGGAACAAACATCTCTAGGTCTTTCTGTGTGGTCTATGTTCCCTAGTTTCCTAGTTAATTTCAGAAGTGACTGGCAAAAATTTGTGATTTATGTGAAGTGGTTTGGGAGGAGCAATGAAATGTTAAAGTATCATTTTCTTTGTGATTGACCTTGTCTGGTGAGAATGGAGAGAACCACTATACATATCAGAGGTTCCCTGGTGGCCAAATCAATCTTAATTAAACAGTGAATAGAATGTCGTCATCCAGACTATTGGGTTAGAAGATATTGACATTGACATCTAGTTGTTATTTTAATTGAGGAAATTTCCAAAGCTTTTTAACACTAAGATCTGATATGCCCACCTTCACAAAACACCTAAGTCCTACAGTTTTCCAATATTTTTTCACTGAAAAGATCTAAGAACAGAGTAATAAAAGGGGAGTTTTGTGATAACTATTTATAATAAGAGACTCCCTTGAACTTGAAGGGAAGAAGCAGGGGTGACAGGAAGAGTCAATTAGCTGGTGAGCCTACAGGGCACTTAATGCAGCTCTTGGGACATAAGGCTGATAGCATCATTCTCAGGAACTATTCTAGGAGTCTCCATTCATTAGTAGCCTCTGCAATTTTTTTTAAAAAAGATTTTATTTATTTTATTTGACAGAGAGAGACACAGCGAGAGAGGGAACACAAGCAGGGGGAGTGGGAGAGGGAGAAGCAGGCTTCCCACTGAGCAGGGAGCCCAATGCGGGGCTCAATCCCAAGACCCTGAGACCATGACCCGAGCGGAAGGCAGACGCTCAACAGCTGAGCCACCCAGGCGCCCCTCTGCAATGTTTTAATAAACACCCAGGTAGAACTATTTTCTGGTTGATCATCTGCAAATGAGATCAAATAAAATTGGGAAAATTTCAAACTTACCAAATCTACCAGGGAAAACAAACTTCCAGTTTGGAAGAAGACTTTCACCTTGGGCCCAATGTATAATGGACTCCTGGAATAGTGGATTCAGAGTTGGGATGTGTGTAACAAACTGAAATAGGAATTGCTTTTAGAGAAGTCTTAAAGTAGGTTCTGAATTATGATTTTTTTGAAAACAAACAAACAAAAACAGAGGTGTTGTTGATTGGTGCTCCCAAAATAGGTGTTGTTAGAATTTACTGAGGGGGTTTTGCATTTTGCCACCTAGAATGCACTGTTCCTCTGCAGATAACTTCTGTAGGAAGAAATTCCGGGGGGCAACCTAGTCTACTGTGGAATCATCTAGATGTGAGATACAGTCAGCTTCACAAACAGAGGGGAGTGGCAAGAGGCTAATCCAGGAGGGTAGACAGGTGGAGCCCTGGGTTCAACTACCAGGGCTGTGGTCATGGTTAACAGGAGCTGAGGTTTTCTGGAATAAATCAGGTGTTATCCCCCATGACCTCTGTCTACTCTCATGCTTCCAGAGTTCCTTGGAATGCAGTTACACAAATAAAACACTTTGAGTTAAAGACAAAAAAATACTTCCCTGCCCTTCCATCCTTCCATCTTCCCATCATTCCTCCTCTTACCACTTGTGGCTTCCCCTGCCTCTCTGCCACTCTAGGGTGGAGACTAAGCTCAGATGTCTTTTCCTTTGGAATGTTTCCCCTAAACCTTCCACTTTTGTTTCCTCTCCCTGCAGCTCCATCCCATAATCTGGGTTAGCTAACTTTAATTTTTAAATACTTATCACACTGTATGGTAATTGTTGGTTTATGTGGCTGCCCCCACTATCATTTGACTCCCTGAGGAAAAGTATAATCTATCTGTGTAGTCCCAGCACCGACCATAGTGCCTACATCCGGTGGAGGGTCAGTCTAGGGAGGACCTGAAGGAATGAAGGGAGATTTGGGCAAGCTGTGTTTTATCCACATTTAATATGAGTGTGGCTTGTCCCTTTTCTACTTCAAAAGAGGCAATGGAGGTGGCCTCTGATTACCACTCTAAAAATCCAGTATATTGATTTATCCCGCTCACTTTATGGTGACTTGAAAAACACCATGGTCCTTGAGTCAACATGTTTTTGTGATTCCTAATAAGCGCTTCAGTATTTAAAGGTCCTTATAAACATCCCAATACCACAGGAGACATAGCTGCTGAAACTTTTACTAATACACATCCATGACCTGTGTGGGATTAGGATGGAGGCAGGGATATAGATTAAAATTGAGAAAAGAACCACGAGGTTGAGGGTGAGGTAGACTGGCATGGGGTCAGGGGGGTGGTACTGGAGCTGGAATGAAGTCACCTCCTGTGAAAACGGAGGCATTGAAATAGGAAATGCAACTTTCTTCTCTTAGAACTTTCCCTGGTACTGACCCTGACAAATTCATCCAAAGGGTAAAAGGCAAACAGTTCTAAGGGAGCAATTTAAGGTCGCTGCCAGATAAGCAGTTTGCTAAGTGGGTTTGCCAGAGCAAATGCTGCTTTCTGATATTTGCACTGGATTAGTAATCACTACATGGCTTTGTGAAGATCTGGTTAAGTAGATTCAGTGAATTCAGATGGAGGAAATGTGTTTCATTTTGTCCTGGAGAGGAGTTTAGATTCTCCCTGCCTGACCATGCCACGTGCATACCATTAGTAACGGTGATATTGCAGTAATGTTATAATTACAGTAATATTCAGTAAATATTTTATGGTTGTGGCCAAGAAGCAGATATACATTATAAACTCATGAATCTAAAAAATGTTACAGCCTATTGATAGTGTATATTTATAACTCACGTGTATTATTGCTAAAGATGAAAAATTCCTGTTTCACAAACAAGTTGACATTTAACAAAGAAGTATTTGTAAATAATGCCAAGGAGGATATATATATATATATATATTTTTTTTTTAAATTAACTTTCAGAACAACTGGGAAAAACTGAATCTCAACCGAAAAGGTTTGCAGTGCTTTAGATGTGTGGCCACTAGGTGGAGCTGTTGGAGGCTGGTTCACCTTCAATAGTCAAGTTCCGAGATAATTGCACTTGGTCTTGAAATTAACAATACAGAGTTAAGTCAGTCATGGCTTAAAGAACTGACAGTGAACATAAAAACATAGAAGATTTTACTTACAAAAAAAATACTACAGATTTATTTGTGAAATCTTAAGATATCACTTACTTTTTAAAGTCTAGCTATTCTAAGCAGATATTTATAACCTGTTTTATTCTTAATTTTAATCATTTACTCTTCTCTTCTTTCCCTGACTCACTTCCTCCTCCCTTTATTTATTCTTTCCTTATTTATGTATCTGAATCCTGTGCTAGGAATTTAGAGTAAATAGATATTTAAGGTCAGAAATCTAATCTAATAAGACAAGTTATTTGTGAAAGATCAACATTTTAAGCTGAACAAAATTAAATTTATATTTAGCTGTAGGCCAAGAAATTGGAGGGTAATGGATAGGAATTTTTTGAGCAGTTTATTTTATATGAAATAAATGGCAAATTTAAACATACAATGCAACTTGTTTTCATAAATTCTATATACATGTCTGTTTGCAGATTTGCCATAGTGGAAAAGAATAGCATCTTTGGCATCAGCCAAATCTGGGCTTGATTCCTGGCTCTGCTACTTACTAGCTGTCTGAGCATCCAGTTCCTATCTCCAAAACTGTTTACTCTGCAGGTGGTTATGAGGATTCAGTGAACTAACCCATATAAGGAACTCTGGGTATAGTAGGGATATATATAAGGAACTTTGTGTGTCAGTGGTAATACAAATGAGATTTCTTCTTGCTCTTATGCTTATTCTAGGCAGATGGACTTTTATTAAAAAAAAGCATTATAGAAGTTTAGGCCCCAAATGAATTTTGGGAGGCACTATACTACTGCAGTTAAGAGGAGTAGTTTTGGAGCAAGACCAAGCTGGGCTTGAGTTCCAGGTTTGTCACTTGCTAGCAGGGTGTCCTTGTGTACAGTTACACTCTCTGAACCTCAGGTGTCTCATGACACCTGGAGTTAGGGTTTTAACACTCTTTGCTGGAGTGGGGTGTGTGTGTTAAGTTTTGGGGAGTGGGGTTTCAAGTTGGTTCTGGTCTGTCCTACCTTGTTTGTTTGAATTGTATTGAGCAAACTCTCAGGGCTTCAATTGGCATCATTTTCAAGGGATCATCAACAAGGGACCTGTGGGCCACTGTTGAAGGAAGGTGCATATTGAGCTGTTCTTGGCACAAACAACTCTCAAGGTTCACTTATAGGATGGTGCAGAGCCAGCTAGCGGGCTGGGCTGGTAATTCATCAGTGTTGAAAAGGAAGTGTTTATGCAGGTAGAGGCTAGCACTCTTTTAAAGTGGGTTCCTCTCTTCTCCCCCAGGACCGCTCCTGGCCTTACCACTGTCCTCCTTGGCAGTTTGTCCCCCCATTTCTCTTCCCCCTTGCAACTCAAGCAACCCTCATCTACTTTAATTTGTATTTTTTCCTCTTTTCATTCCAATCACTTGTTTATGGCATAAACTCTAGGCCCTGCTAACTTCAGGTCTTATCACTTTGGGTTCCCAAATTGTTCTTTCTTCAGGAAGGCTGACTCTTAAAAATAAAATGCTTTGGTCTTAAGAGTGCAGTCTCTTTAATGGATTTTAAAATTGATTTAGAAACTAAAGACCAGAGTATCGTTTCTTTCTGCACTCTTGCAAAGTGATCCTAATCCTCGTCAGGACTTGTGAGGCCTCTGAGGGCAATATGGGACTGGGATGGGAGATCATGGGTGCAGTAAGGAAAATCTCACATTTTATTTCACAACATCTATTTTAATCTAGAAGACATTTTACTTTGATGTGATTAGCTCAGCAGAGAAGGCCTAAAAATAACCTTGACTTAGTTTTTGTGCTTCAAGAGTATGTGAATAAGAAATACTGATTCCTAACTTTGAAACTCCTTTGTGAGGACAGGCATGTATTTTATCTTGATCTAGGTCTTTTACTATATGTTGTTGTGGCTATAGAATGAATGAAGTCATAGAATTAAGACAAGCACATCACACTTTTTTCCTTGGTAAAATAATTGCAAAAATCATGCCCTTCAGGTTAGGTGACCACTTGCCATCATTTTGCTTCCAACATTCTTGGTTCACTGGTAAACTTCTAGGGAAGAGCAGTGATCACATGGCTGACATAGTCTTTATTATTTGCCTTCTACCATGATTAGTAACAAGTGGTGCAGGATAGCCTTTCAATACTTTTAATTGAAATGAGATATTATAAATGAATTAAAATGAAATATAACACAGTCTAGTCCAGGGGTTGGTGAACGGCAGCCCATGATCCAAATCTGGTCCATGGCCTGTTTTTAAGCCTGAGAACAAAGAATGTTTTTCATTTTTAAAGAGTTGCAAACAAAGCAAAACAAAACAAAGAAGAATAGGTGACACATGGTCTGTAAAGCCTAAAATATTTATCAACTGGCCTTTTACTGAAAGAACTTACTGATCCATGGTGTAGAACAAAACAAAACAAAACAAAACAAAATTTTATGGCATCCTATCTATCCTTATAAACAAGTTGTTTAAACAATGACATATATTTTAAGCCACAAATCAAGTTGCTAAACCTCTTTTCTCATTTACAAATTGAAGATGATAAATATCTCCTAATGAAACGATAGACATCACAGTGTTTGTTGCACAGTAGATACTGAAAAGAAAGATGCTCTTTATTTCATTTTTGACTTTATATTTCTGCAAGTTTGGAGAGGGCCTGGCACCTAGTAATTATAAAAGAGAAAAAAAAAATCACAAAATGATTTTCCTGGGATGAGAACAGAAGAAGTTTGTCAATAAGAAAGGAAGTCTTAATTTACTATTATGTAAAAAGGGCTTGAAATCTGAAGGCTTTTAAATATTTTCATAGTAAACTAAAGTGGGAAGGGCATGTGTTTTAGGTTGGACTTCAACAGCTTCCTTTTCAAGTTGAGGGATAAAGATCTATAGCTCAGCAGGCCTGTGGTTATTCTTTAATGGAACAAACCTCTTAAGTATATATTAGGAGAGCCATACTTTTAATAGCTTATTTTTTAAACTTTATATTACATTTACATACCAGTTTTTTTTTTTTTTAAAGTAGGCTCTACATGTGGAGCCCAACATGGGGCTTGAACTCATGATCCTGAGATCAAGACCTGAGCTGAGATCCAGAGTCAGAGGCTTAACCGACTGAGCTACCCATGTGCCCTAAACTTATATTTCATTTATATTATTAAACTATATTTTATGGAAATTTTGAACATATATAAAAATAGAATAGTGTGGCCAAACTAGTTTCAACAGTTATCGACTTATGCCCAGTAGTGTTTCATCTATAACCCCTCCCATTCCTCACCACCACCCTCACATAGATTATTTCAGAGCAGTTCCTAGAGATTATACTATATGATCTGTACTTTTTTCAGCATATATGGCTAATTATTTCTCTAAAGGACCCTTTTCAAAAAACATAATCACATTACCATTATCATACAAAAGACATTGACAGGGCGCCTGGGTGGCTCAGTTGGTTAAGCGACTGCCTTCGGCTCAGGTCATGATCCTGGAGTCCTGGGATTGAGTCCCGCATCGGGCTCCCTGCTCAACGGGGAGTCTGCTTCTCCCTCTGACTCTCCCCCTCTCATGCTCTCTCTCTATCACTATCTCTCTCAATAAATAAATAAAAATCTTTATGAAAAAAAACAAAAGACATTGACAGTAAGTCCTTAATATCAACAAATGTTGAGTAAGTGCAAATTTTTCTGATTTTTTAAAATTAGGATTCATACATGAGTTACACAAAGCTTCTAGTTGCTAGGTACCTTAAATCTCTTCTAATATATAAATTTACTCCTCTTTTATTTTTATCTGTTGAGATTTATATGCTGCTGGATCAATCTGCTAATATTTTGGTGAGACACATTTGTGTCATGAGAGATCTTGGTCTGGAGTTTTCTTTTTCTGTAATATTTTTACCTGGTATTTGTATCAGATAAACACTGGTCTCATAAACTGAGTGGATAGGGTGTTCCTTCCTAGTCTAT
This sequence comes from Callorhinus ursinus, assembly GCF_003265705.2. Taxonomy (NCBI): domain Eukaryota; kingdom Metazoa; phylum Chordata; class Mammalia; order Carnivora; family Otariidae; genus Callorhinus; species Callorhinus ursinus. The sequence goes on along the minus strand of NW_027397063.1, from coordinate 128,214,589 downwards.
TTCCTGGAGTTTTTATGTAGAATTGATGCTATCTGTTTCTTACATGTTTGGTAGAAGTGAAGACCTTGGGCCTGGAGTTTTCCTTGTGAAAGTTTTTAAATCACACATACAGTTTCTTTAATAGATACAGGATTTTTGAGGTTATTTTATTTTGAGTGAGCTTTCATAGCTGATTTCTTTCAAGGAATTTGTCTGCTTTATTTTGGTTGTTGAGTTCACTGGCATAAAATATCATCCCCTTACTATCTTTTAATGGCTTAGGGTCTATTGTGATATCTTCTCTTTCATTCCTAAATTAGTAATGTGTATCTTTGGTCTTTTTTTTCTTGGTCTATCTTTCTGGAGGTTTATCATTCTTACTGATCTTTTCAAATAACTAGATTATGGTTTCATTGATTTTCTTTATTATGTTTTTGTTTTTTATTTTGTTGTCTTACACTTGTGATTATTTTCTTCTTTTTGCTTGCTTTGGGTTCAATTTGCTCTTCTTATTCTAGTAAGGTAGAAGTTTAAATCATTGAGTTGGGGCTTTTTTCTCCCTAATGTAAAGCATTCAATGCTATACATTTATCTTGAAAGTGTTGTTTTAGCTGTATCCCACAAATTTTCATATGTAGTGCTTTCATTTTCATTCAGTTCAAAATATGTTCAGTTCTCTTGTGATTTTGTCTTTGAACCATGGGGTTATTTTGAAGTGTGTTGTTAATTTCCAAATATTTAAGGATGTTCTGATATTTTTGTTACTGATTTCTACATGAGTTTCTCATAGTCAGACAATATACTCTGCATGATTTCAATTCTTAAATTTTCTGGTTTGTTTTATGGCCTAGAATGTGGTCTAACCTGGCAAATGTTCATATGCACTTGAAAAAAATGTGTATTTTGCTTTTGTAGGTTGATGTGTTCTAGAAATGTCAGTTAAGTCAAGCTGTTTGTTGTTGTTGTTCAGATCAGTTATATCCATAATGATTTTCTATATATTGATTCTATCAATTACTGAGAGAAGGATATTGGATTTTTTACTATAATTGCAGACTTGTCTATTTCTCCTTTTAGGTCTACCAGTTGCTGCTTCACTTTTAGAGCTCTGCTGTTGGGTGTATATGTATTTAGGACTGCTATGTCTTCAGGGTTAATTGACCCCTTTATCGTTATGAAATGACCCTATTTATCGCTGATAACATTCCTTGGTCTGACATGTACTTTGCCTGATATGAACACAGCCACTCTAGTTTTCCTTTGATTAGTGTTCACATGGTATGTCATTTTCTATCATTTTACTTTTAATTGATTATCTTTGGTTATCTTATAGCTGGATTTTGCTTTTGTATTCAATCTGAAAAAAATCTCTGCCTTTACTTGGGTATTTGCACCATTACATTTTCATGTAATTATTGATACGGTTGGGTTTAAATTTACCAAATTGTTAGTTGTTTTCTATTTATTCCATCTATTTTTTTTTGCTCCCTTTCCTTAGTTTTTTGTCCTGTTTTTGGGTTAACTGAAAATTTTGTATTATTCCATTTTATCTCCATTTGGTTAATTAATTTTACCATATTTTCTTATGTTTTTAAGGATTTGTCATGATCTACTTTTGAGCAATATTATGTCACTTCCTGTATAGGTCAAAAACCTTACAAAAGTATACTTTCTGTTCCTCCCTCCCACCCTTTGTACTACTTTATGATTTATTTGTTGAAGAAACTAGACATTTGTGCTGTGGAGTTTTCTACATCCTGGAGTTTGCTTATTGCATGCCTAGGAGGTTAACATTTCCTCTATCTTCTGTATTTTTAAAATTAATTGGTTGTTAGAACTAGGGGTTTGGATAGATCCAGCTACAATTTTTATTACATACACTTCCATCAGGAGGCATATAAAATCCAATTATTCTTGTTTTATTAGGTTAACAGCCATGAATTATTATTGCCTATTCATTATTTCACATTAAGAGTATTTAAAATGGTGATGTCTTAATTCTATAATTTCTTTCTTTATTAGTTAGAATATTTCTATAAAGACAAACGTTCCCTTATTACTTATTTGATTACCCTGCAGTACAGTTTATACAAGAAGTCAGCTTACAGGTTTTATTCTTTCTTGTCATTTACCAGTTTTCAGTCTGAGTTTGTTCCTTAGCTTTCTTGAAAGGTAATTAATGAGCCTTTGTTTTTTTTTGAATATCATTATGATTTTACAGATGTTAAAAAACATCTGTTTGATCTGTATTTCTACAGGTATGCTCAAATATTCTTTTTGCCTTCCAGATTTTTCAGATGTGATCCCAGTAATCTTCAAGATTTCTCACCTCATGAGCTTCCAGCCTCATCTTATTATTTCCTGTCACAGACTTGGAATCAATCATTTCTCCAAGAAATCTTGGTTTATTTTGGTGAATATGGAATTAGAGAAACAATGTGGTTGCCCAGAATATTTGAAGTAAAAATACCCAAAATTATGATTGCTAGTATGATTACTAAGAGGAATTTGATGTTAGCTGTGGATTTTCATAGATGCCCTTTATCAGGTTAAAGTTACCTTCCATTTCTAGTTTATTGAATATATTTTTCTTGAAACAGTGTTGGATTTTGTCAAATGCTTTTTCTGCATTCATTGAGATGATCATAAGTTTTAGTCCTTTCATTTTATTAATATTGTGTTTTGCTTTGATTAATTTTTGTACATTAAACTGACCTGACATTGCAGGGTTAAAAACCTACTTGGTCATCATGTATAATCTTTCTTACCTGTTGCTGGATTCAGTTTGCTACTATTTTGTTGAACTTTTTGCATTTATATTCATAAGAGGTATTGGTCTGTTTTCTTTTTTATGATGTCTTTGTCTGAATTTTGGTATCAGGGCAATTCTGACTTCACAGAGTAAGTTAGGATGTGTTCCTCCTCTACCACAGTTTAGAAGAGTTTATGAATGTGGTGTCAACTCTTCTTGAAAACTTTGGTGAATTCAGTGGAAGTTATCTAGGGTTGGGCTTCTCTCTGTGAGAAACATTTTGATTATTAAGTAAATTTTTTTACTTATTATTGTTCTATTTAGATATTTTGTATCTTCTTGATTCAGTTTTGATGGTTTATGTCTTTCTAGAAATTCGTTCATCTAAGTTATCTAATTTGTTTGTGTATAGTTGGTCATTCTTTTAGAATTCTTTTATTTCTGTGTTATGGGTTGTGATATCTCCTTCCTCATTCTTGATTTTAGCCATTTAAATCTTCTCTTATTTATTCTTGGCTAGTCTAGTTAAAAGTATGTGAGGTGCTGACTGATTTGATATCTGGCGAACTTTCTTATTCTGGCTTGCAGCATCCTCACATGGCAGAGAGAGAGCTCAGGTGTTTCCTCCTGTTCTTCTGAGGGCACCAGCTCTATGAGACTAGGGTCCTACCTTTTGACCTCACTTAATCTTTATCACCACCTCACAGGACCTGTCTCTAGATACAGTCACACTGATGGTTTAGGACTTCAACATATGATTTTTTGGGAGACATTCAATCCATAACACATATGTATATGCATTTTAATTCTACTTCCTTCTTAGATTAAAAACTACCATACTATACTCAGTTCTCCCCCATTGTTCTTTTTAAATTTAGCAGTATATCTTGTTAATCATCCTAAAGTGACATTTAGAAACATTCCTCATTTCTTTATATAACTGGAGTCATCAGTTTAAGTTTGAACAACAATGATTATGTTAACAACAAACCCACTGCTTATTATTACTGGGTGATTTCTGACACTTAAAAAAATAAACATTTTTTTTTTTTTTTGGTTGTGGTAGGATAGTTTCCTCAGAAGCAGACCCTGATAGAAGGATTCATATATGAGTGAGTTATTCATGAAGAGCTCAAAAATGAAATCATTGATGATGTTGGAGAAGCAGGGTAGGGCAGGGGCCAAAGCCAAGGTAGAGTGTACCCTATAAAGGATAGCTTCAGCCTGATTCCATAGGAAAACTCCAGAAAATAAATCATATCTCAGAGTTGCCCCATGTGAGATGAGAGAGATGGGCTTTCATAATCCTCTTCTTTTTAATTTTTGGTAAATTCCTCTTCCTCATACTCACTCACCAAGGGACATGTAAAATCTCAGGTACCTCCAGCCCTGGATTGTGGCTAAAGTGGTTTCCAGTGGCTTGAGGGCAATGCCTTGAGAAATTGCCACTGGTGTTATCTTTTTGAAGCAAATGAATATCAAAGCAGGGACTGGGGTTTAAAGTTGAGAGGGGAGCGTTACACTAAGAGCCAATATAGAATATAGCATCTGGAATGGTATCTTCAGTATATAAGAGGAGCACTAACATTGTCGTTATAATTGCAAAATTCTCATTTTTAATTAATTAATTAATTAATTAACTAATTCTTATTATGTTATGTTAATCACCATACATTACATTATAATTGCAAAATTAAGGCCATAGGTCATTTTAATCAGCAAATGTGGTCTACTGCACGATAGATTCATCCCTCACCCTTACATGCCAGGACAAGTGATTTGAATATAAGTGGTGGTCCATGAGGCTCTTTATGAGATAAAAATCTAGGAAATAGAAGACAGCAAGCATCCATATAAAGCAGGGCTTTCTGGGGCACCTGACTGGCTCAGTTGGTAGAGCATGTGACTCTTGATCTCAGGGTTGTGAGTTCAAGCCCCACATTGGGTGTGGAACCTACTTAAAAAACAAAACAAAAACAACAACAAAAATAAAGCAAAGCTTTCTGCCCAGTAAACCCATTTATTAGCTTTTTTCCCTAAGTATATGATTTGCATATTAAAAATTTAGAAGAAAATCTGCAACTTGGATCTACTGATCATGAAGAAAAAAAAATTTTTTTTTAAAGATTTTGTTTATTTATTTGACAGAGAGAGAGACACACAGTGAGAGAGGGAACACAAGCAGGGGGAGCGGCAGGCAGAGGGAGAAGCAGGCAGAGGGAGAAGCAGACTCCCTGCAGAGCAGGGAGCCCGAAGCGGGACTCGATCCCAGGACTCTGGGATCATGACCTAAACCGACGGCAGACGCTTAACGTCTGAGCCACCCAGGCGCCCCAAGAAAAAATGTTTTAATTTCTATCTTGCCTCTCATTTTATTATTTTATTTTATTTTATTTTTTTTTGAGGAATTTATTTGAGAGAGAGACAGTGACAGAGATAGCGAGAGAAAAACAAGTGGGGAGGAGTGGGAGAAACAAGCTCCCTCTGAGCAGGGAGTCCGACATGGGGCTGGACCCCAGGACCTTGGGATCATGACCTGAGCCAAAGGCAGACACTTAATGGACTGACACATCCAGGCACCCCACCTCTCATTTTATTTTTAATATTGTTAGAATTTACCAGGTGATTGTTGGGAACTTGGAAAAGTGAGATTAGATTCTCCAGTGACTGAACTCACCCTGTAATTGGATTTAGATAAGGAAATGGTGGGCTCACTAGAGCTAAGTATAGATTTCCAGGTCTAAAATGATAAAAGTAATAAAAATCTATCTCAACCTTTGTTTGGAAGGAAAGGAATCAGTAGACTAATTCTCTCTCAACAACAACGACAACAACAACAAAATAGGTTCCAAATGGAGTCACTTTTGCTAAGCCCCATCAAGACTTAATACCTAACCTAACTGCAGTTTTAGCTTTGCCCAAGAGTGAAATTTTACACCAGCCTGGAATCTCCCAATCAGCACTAGTGAGATAATCTGCATAAGATCCCCTGCCCTTCCCCATGAGGGAGGGTGATTTCAACTGAAATAGTCTTTTCTCTTTTTCTCATAAGCTCCTTGTCCTGCCCTTTTGATTTTCTACAGCTCCTCAGAGCTCCCTTCTGTTTGCTGGATGGAATGCTGTCCGATTCAGGAATCATTGAGTAAAGCCTATTAGATCTTCGTATTTATTTAGTTGGATTTTGTTTTTTAAATAATACCAATATGGAAGAAATACCAACGACATGTGTTATTGATGGTGAACAGCAACAAATTGCATTTTTATATTGTGACACAACATCTCTCCCATGCTTATTTTGATCCCTGCATCCACTCTTCTCAAAGGCAGAGCCGGTGGTATTGTTCTCAGTGTGAGAAAACTGAGGTCAAAAGTTCAATGGGCTTATTGTAGGTTACTGGCCTGCAGCTGGGAGCACGAGTAGGAAGGACCCAGGTCCTCTGGCTCTGTCTCCAGTTCTTCTGCTATTGTAACAAAACTAGCTTGAGGGCGCCTGGGTGGCTCAGTCGTTAAGCGTCTGCCTTCGGCTCAGGTCATGATCCCGGGGTCCTGGGATCGAGCCCCGCATCGGTCTCCCTGCTTGGGGAAAGCCTGCTTCTCCCTCTCCCACTCTCCTTGCTTGTGTTCCCGCTCTCGCTGCCTCTCTCTCTCTCTGTCAAATAAATAAATAAAATCTTAAAAAAAAACTAGCTTGTGTTCCTTCCTTGGTGAGTTACAGATGGAGGCTACAGGTGGATTTATCACACAAAACAAACTTTGTTTTCAGCTATGAGATCATGCGGAATAACCCCATGGGGAATAGCCATGACTCCCCAAGCAGGAGTGAGCAGGATCTTTTTATTTAGGATTTAGGATGAATATTTAGGAGTGAGAACATTGTCACTGCATGTAAAGGTGGGCATAAGGTTGCGCAGGTGTACTTAGAAAACTTGCCTATACCTGCATCCTATGTCATGTTAATGAAGCTTGTGATCCTCCCAGGGCAGAGACATCAACATTATAATGAAGCAAAAGTGAAGGCTAGATAAGGGGAAGGGGCTCTAGGCATGCTCTGAGAACCAGTGTAAATTGGATGGGGTTTAGGGCTCATTATCTTGGGTAAGGATTGTAGGGTTTTCCCTACCTTTGGAAACAGCACTGAGAGTTTTACCATTGATTTATTGTCTCTGTTATGGTTAGGCTATTTCCTGGCCTGGTAGAGCCAGATAGTTTTTGTATTCCCTTTGTTCCCTTAAAATCCTTAACTACTGAGGTTTTTGCATTTCTCTGTAATTCTAACACCTCTTAGGAAGTTCTGCAAGAAGTGTGCTTTGATAAGTTGAGCCTGTAGGGCATAGACGGAGGAAAACAGTTGGGAGCTTAAAATGACTTTTCTTGCGTCAGGAACGCTAGATCTCTTTTTTGGGGGATCCCTAATTCTCTCTGCTTATGCTCTCCTGCCCTGTGTATTTTTCTATCTGAAAGGTAGGTTATTAAGGTTAGTAAAACACACACCTGAATTATTTGTTTTGTAGGAGTAATGTTGGGGGAAGATACTTATGTGATCACAAATTTAGATAATATATTTTAAGTGCTAAGTTCCAATTTTGGCTGGAGGAGCCATTCCATAACTTTGAGCACTTGCCTTTTCAGGGATTTATTTTCTCTATTTGTAAAATAGGAAGGGTAGATTCTCTGAACCTTGATGTACAGCATAACTATGTCACACCAGTATTCTATTTTCCTTCTGTTTACATTTCTTCCTAGTGGTGAAGGTCCAAAAACCATTTGTGTTTTAGGGGTCAATGAAAATATTGAATTGGATTCATTTTGTTTAACCCGTGTAGAAATGGATGAATATGATAAGGTTAAATGAGAAAGACAGAAGGGAACAGGTTCAGGTTCAAAGATGTGTAACTAAGACATTGAAAGAGATGGAGAGGATTTTTCATGAGAGGAAACTAAATTATTATATCATGACTTATAATTATGATTCTGCTGTTATAAGTGTTAACTATCATTATTACTATTGTTCTTATTATTAACATGGGCTACAAGTCTCTCTCTGTACCTCCAGCCTCATTCGAAGGTGTTGAGCCCACCATGCAATAAACAGCAATACAGCAAAGATTTTATGCAGATCATTTGTGGTCAATTAGACCATTGCTCAGCAAGTGTTCACTCTCTTCTCTCCAACTCCATGTGAGATGAATATATGTGGCCCCTTGACTTTTCATGTGGCCGTGTGACTTGCTTCCTCCAAAGGGATGTTAGCAGAGGCTGGTGCAGTTGGACCATGTCCTTGAGCTTCTGACGTCACCATGAGAAGAACAAATCCTGGGCAGCCCACTGGCCCCCAGAAGACTGAGAGACACATGAATCAAACCTGAATAGAGCCTGTGACCTGGAGCCAAGCCCAGGCAAGGCCAGGTGAGCTCAGAAGGGGATTTACACTTGGGTAAGAAGAAGACTGAGAGGGCATATGTTATTAAAATAATATCTCTTTCCAAGTCTTGTTGATGTAAGAATAAAATTCATCACCATGGGAATAGTTTAGCTATGATACATTTTATGAATGGAGTTTATTTAACTCTCTGGGCTGTTTTATGACCAGAACTAGAATTCAGAGTGTTGCCTTGGACAACACCCTTTTATTTTAAAAAGGAAAGGATTCCACGGAGGTGGCTGTCAGGGCACATAATATTGGCTCTTAATCTAGTGACTTGCTAGAGTCATTGCATTCCACATGGTACTCAATGTTCCACAGCAGGGTGTGTCTATTTGAAGATCATCTCACAAGAGTAGTGGAGCTAGACATTCTTGAGACAATCTTTGAGTTTGTCTAGTGTTACATTCAGAGGCAGTTCTGAATTGCAGAAAATATTTATCCTTACACAAAAGTGAAATTAGTTGGTTGTAGTTGTGGATAATCTGTGTGTTTAAGTGTTGCAAAACCTGTGGATATAGATAAACAAGGTAGGACCAGAATAGCAATATTGACTTTATCTTTTACTATACTGGTGCAATTCACTTTTATTAGGACTGTGTTTGGCACATGAGAGGCCTAGGGTTTAGTTCTTTCCTAGTAGCTATACAGGTTATTAGTGGTTGTAGGAAAGGATAGTGCCTCTGTATTCAAAAGGACATGTTGCTGGTATCCTTTCAAGCTTAAGGGTGAGCTGAAGATGCTTTTAATGTGTGAACACCTTTGCTCATGTCTGTATTGGTGGAAAATAGATCTTGATATATATATATATATATATATATATATATATATATATATATATAATTTTGGGGGGGCTTTGAACTGTTCATTATGATTCAGGAAGAAATTTTTTCCACAGGTTATTCCACAATTTTTTTTTTTTTTGAGAGAGAGCACAAGAGAGCATGTGCAGGTGCATGAATTGGGGGAGGGGCAGTGGGGGAAAATCTTCAAGCAGACTTTCTGCTGAGCATGGAGCCCAACTTGGGGCTCAATCCCAAGACCAATGAGATCATGACCTGAGCCTAAACCAAGAGTTGGACACCTAACTGACTGAGCCACCCAGGCACCCCATTCAATAATTTTTTATAGATAATGTACCATGTGCCAGTAATAAGCACAATACAGGATTACAGTAATAAGATGGTTATTATTTTAAATATCTGATGATATAAATGGAGAATAAAGCTAGAAGACAATTAGAGGACAGAATGATAAATCCTACAATAAGGATCCTCTGCATACTCCATCCATCCAACCTGGTCTTGGAGGTAGGCAAGGAAACATTCCCAAAAGAAGTAGTTTCTAGAGATGAATGAATAGGAGTTATTCCACACTTTGTGGAATTTTGCTTGATACTGGACCCTTTACCTCTTTCTCTGTGCAATGCCACCTCCCACTCCACTGCTTGTTCTACCAACCTGGTCCAATTTAGGTAGTGGCTTCAGTATTCTTTAGTATCTTTAATATATTGCTTATTTATATACAGTAAGTACATATTTGTGGCAGACTAGAAGAAAAATGTATCTTATGTCTAATATTGTTTAGAATCACTGAGTACTACACACAGTGCTCCATTCAATATGTGCCCTCCTTAATACCCATCACTGGGCTAAGACATCCCCCACCCCCTCCCCTCTAAAACCCTCAGTTTGTTTCTCAGAGTCCATAGTCTCTCATGATTCGTCTCCCCCTCCGATTCCCCCTTTCATTTTTCAATTCCTACTATATATTTTTTTAAACATATAATGTATTGTTTGAATCACATGTCTGTGATTCATCAGTATTACACAATTCACAGCACTCACCATAGCACATACCCTCCCCAGTGTCCATCACCCAGCCCCTCCCCTTCCCACCCCCGACCACTCCAGCAACCCTCAGTTTGTTTCCTGAGATTAAGAATTCCTCAAATCAGTGAGGTCATATGATATTTGATTTCTCTGATTGACTTATTTCACTTAGCATAATACCCTCTAGTTCCATCCACATTGTTGCAAATGGCAAGATTTCATTTTTTTTAAAGACTGCATAATATTCCTTGTGTGTGTGTGTGTGTGTGTGGGTGGGTGTGTGTGGGTGTGTGTATATGTATATCTACCACATCTTCTTTATCCATTCATCTGTTGATGGATATCTTGGCTCTTTCCATAGTTTGGCTATTGTGGACATTGCTGCTATAAACATTGGGGTGCACATATTCTTTGGATCACTACATTTGTATCTTTGGGGTAAATACCCAGTAGTCCAGTTGCTGGGTCATAGGGTAGCTATATTTTCAGGTTTTTGAGGAACCTCCATACTGTTTTCAAGAGTGGCTACACCAGCTTGCATTCCACAAACAGCGTAGGAGGGTTCCCCTTTGTCCGCATCCTTGCCAATATCTGTCGTTTCCTGACTTGTTTAATTTGAGCCATTCTGACTAGTATGAAGCAGTATCTCATTGAGGCTTTGATTTGGATTTCCCTGATGCCGAGCAATGTGGAGCACTTTTTCATGTGTCTGTTGGCCATTTGGATGTCTTCTTTGGAAAAATGTCTGTTCATGTCTTCTGTCCATTTCTTGATTGGATTAGTTGTTCTTTGGGTGTTAAGTTTGATGAGTTCTTTATAGATTTTGGATACCAGCCCTTTATCTGATATGTCATTTGCAAATATCTTCTCCCATTCTGTCGGTTGTCTTTTGGTTTTGTTGACTGTTTCCTTTGCTGTGCAAAAGCTTTTTATCTTGATGAAGCCCCAGTAGTTCATTTTTGCCCTTACTTCCCTTGCCTTTGGTGATGTTTCTAGGAAGAAGTTGCTGTGGCTGAGGTCGAAGAGGTTGCTGCTTGTGTTTTCTTCTAGGATTTTGATGGACTCCTGTCTCACATTTAGGTCTTTCAACCATTTTGAGTCTACTTTTGTGTGTGGTGTAAGGAAATGGTCCAGTTTCATTCTTCTGCATGTGGCTATCCAATTTTCCCAACACCATTTGTTGAAGAGACTGTCTTTTTTCCAGTGGACATTCTTTCCTGCTTTGTCGAAGATTAGCTGACCATGGAGCTGAGGGTTCATTTCTGGGCTCTCTATTCTGTTCCATTGATCTATGTGTCTATTTTTGTGCCAGTACCATACTTGATGATGATGACATTGATCATCATGTCTTGATGATGACAGCTTTGTAATAGAGCTGGAAGTCTGGAATTGTGATGCCACCAGCTTTGCTTTTCCTTTTCAACATTCCTCTGGCTATTCAAGGTCTTTTCTGGTTCCATACAGATTTTAGGATTATTTGCTCCATTTCTTCAAAAAAAGTTGATCGTATTTTGATAGGGATTGCATTAAATGTGTAGATTGCTGTAGGTGGCATTGACATCTTCACGATATTTGTTCTTCCAATCCATGAGCATGGAACGTTTTTCCATTTCTTTGTGTCTTCCTCAATTTCTTTCATGAGTATATTATAGTTTTCTGAGTACAGATCCTTTGCTTCTTTGGTTAAATTTATTCCTAGGTATCTTATGGTTTTGGGTGCAATTGTAAATGGGATCGACTCCTTAATTTCTCTCTCTTCTGTCTTGTTGTTGGTGTATAGGAACGCCACTGATTTCTATGCATTGATTTTATATCCTGCCACTTTACTGAATTCCTGTATGAGTTCTAGCAGTTTTGGGGTGGAGTCTTTTGGGTTTTCCACATAAAGTATCATATCATCTGCAAAGAGTGAGAGTTTGACTTCTTTGCCGATTTGGATGCCTTTTAATTTTTTTGTTGTCTGATTGCTGTGGCTAGGACTTCTAGTACTATGTTGAATAGCAGTGGTGATAGTGGACATCCCTGCCATGTTCCTGACCTTAGGGAAAAAGCTCTTGGTTTTTCCCCATTAAGAATGATATTTGCTGTGGGTTCTTCATAGATAGCTTTTATGATATTGAGGTGTGTACCCTCTATCTCTACACTCTGAAGAGTTTTAACCAAAAATGATGCTTATTTTGTCAAATGCTTTTTCTGCATCTATTGAGAGGAGTATATGGTTCTTGTTCTTTCTTTTATTAATGTATTGTATCAGATTGATTGATTTGCAGATGTTGAACCAACCTTGCAGCCCAGGAATAAATCCCACTTGGTTGTGGTGAATAATCCTTTTAATGTACTGTTGGATCCTATTGGCTAGTATTTTGGTGAGAATTTTTGCATCCATGTTCATCAGGGATATTGGTCTGTAATTCTTTTTTTTTTTTTTAAGATTTTATTTATTTATTTGACAGAAAGAGAGCACACAAGTAAGAAGAGAGGGGGAGCAGCAGGCAGAGGGAGAGGGAGAAGCAGGCTCCCCGCTGAGCAAGGAGCCTGACACAGGGCTCTATCCCAGGACCCTGGGATTATGACCTGAGCTGAAGGCAGATGCTTAAGCGACTGAGCCACCCAGGTGCCCCTGTAATTCTTTTTGATGAGGTCTTTGTCTGGTTTTGGGATCAAGGTAATGCTGGTCTCATAAAATAAGTTTGGAAATTTTCCTTCCAGTTCTATTTTCTGGAACAGTTTCAGAAGAATAGGGATTAATTCTTTAAATGTTTGGTAAAATTCCCCTGGGAAGCCATCTGGCCCTGGGATCTTGTTTGTTGGGAGATTTTTGATTACTGTTTCAATTTCCTTGGTGGTTATGGGTCTGTTCAGGTTTTCTATTTCTTCCTGGTTCAGTTTTGGTAGTTGATACATCTCTAGGAATGCATCCATTTCTTCCAGGTTATCTAATTTGCTGGCACATAGTTGCTCATAATATGTTCTTATAATTGTTTGTATTTCTTTGGTGTTGGTTGTGATCTCTCCTCTTTCATTCACAATTTTGTTGATTTGGGTCATTTTTCTTTTTGATAAGTCTGGCCAGGGGTTTATCATTCTTATTAATTCTTAATTATTAATATCCAGCTCCTAGTTTTGTTGATTTGTTCTACTGTTCTTTTGGTTTCTATTTCATTGATTTCTGTTCTGATCTTTATTATTTCTCTTCTCCTGCTGGGTTTAGGCTTTATTTGCTGATCTTTCTCCAACTCTTTTAGGTGTAGGGTTGGGTTGTGTATTTGAGACCTTTCTTGTTTCTTGAGAAAGGCTTGTATTGCTATATACTTTTCTCTTAGGACCGCCTTTGCTGCATTCCAAAGATTTTGAACAGTTGTGTTTTCATTTTCATTGGTTTCCATGAATTTTTTAAATTCTTCTTTAATTTCCTGGTTGACCCATTCATTCTTTAGGTTGAAGTTTTTTCTGCCTTTCCACTTGTGATTAAGTTCTAGTTTCAAAGCACTCTGGTCTGAAAATATGCAGGGAATGATCCCAATCTTTTGATACTGGTTGAGACCTGATTTGTGACCTAGGATGTGATCTATCTGGATAATGTTCCATGGGCACTAGAGAAGAATGTGTATTCTGTTGCTTTGGGATGGAATGTTCTGAATATATCTGTGAAGTTCATTGGTCCAGTGTGTCATTTAAAGTCTTTATTTCCTTGTTGATCTTTGCTTAGGTGATCTGTCCATTTCAGTGAGGGGGGTTGTTAAAGTCCCCTACTGTTATTGTATTGTTGATGTGTTTCTTTGGTTTTGTTATTAATTGGCTTATATAATTGGCTGATCCCATGTTAGGGACATAGATATTTACAATTGTTAGATCTTCTTGTTGGATAGACCCTTTAAGTAGGATATAGTGTCCTTTCTCATCTCTCATCATAGTCTTCGGTTTAAAATCTAATGGATGTAAGGATTGCCACCACAGCTTTCTTTTGATGTCCATTAGCATGGTAAATGGTTTTCCACCCCCTCACGTTCAATCTGGAGGTGTCTTTGGGTCTAAAATGAGTCTCTTGCAGACAGCATATTGATGGGTCTTGTTTTTTTATCCAATCTGATTGTCTGTGTCTTTTGATTAGGGCATTTAGCCCATTTACATTCAGGGTAACTATTGAAAGATATGAATTTAGTGCCATTGTATTGCCTGTAAGGTGACTGTCACTGTATATTGTCTCTATTCCTTTCTGGTCTATGTTACTTTTAGGCTCTCTCTTTGCTTAGAGGACCCCTTTCAATATTTCCTGTAGGGCTGGTTTGGTATTTGCAATTTTTTTTAGTTTTTGTTTGTCCTGGAAATTTTTTATCTCTTCTTCTATTTTCATTGAGAGCCTAGCTGGATATAGTATTCTTGGCTGCATATTTTTCTCATTTAGTGCTCTGAATATATCATGCCAGTCCTTTCTGGCCTGCCGGGTCTCTGTGGATAGGTCTGTTGCCAATCTAATGTTTCTGCCATTGTAGGTTACAGATCTCTTCTCCCGAGCTGCTTTCAGGATTTTCTCTTTGTCTCTGAGACTTGTAAGGTTTACTATTAGATGTCAGGGTGTTGACCTATTTTTATTGATTTTGAGGGGGGTTCTCTGTGCTTCTGGATTTTGGTGCCTGTTTCTTTCCCCAAACTAGGGAAGTTCTCTGCTATATTTTGCTCCAATATACCTTCTGCCCCTCTCTCTCTTTCTTCTTCTTCTGGGATCCCAATTATTCTAATATTGTTTCACCTTATGGTGAATTATCTTATCTCTTGAATTCTGCCCTCATGATCCAGTAGTTTGTTTCTCTGTTTTTCTCAGCTTCTTTATTCTCCATCATTTGGTCTTCTATATCATTAATTCTCTCTTCTGCCTCATTTATCCTAGCAGTTAGAGCCTCCAATTTTGATTGCACCTCACTAATAGCCTTTTTGATTTCGACTTGGTTAGATTTTAGTTCTTTTATTTCTCCAGAAAGGATTTCTCTAGTATCCTCCATGCGTTTTTCAAGCCCACCTAGTATCTTTATAATCATCATTCTGAACTCCAGTTCTGACATCTTACTAATGTCTGTATTGATTAGGTCCCTCGCAGTTGGTACTGCCTCTTGTTCTTTTTTTTGAGGTGCGTTTTTCCATCTTGTCATTTTTGTCCAGAAGAGAATAGATGAATGAGAGAACAAAATGCTAACAGGATAACAACGACCCCAGAAAAATATAGCCTAAACAAATCAGAAGAGATCTGAAATTGGGGCCGGGGGGGTGGAAAAAAGGGAAAGAAAGAAAGAAAAATAAAAGAATATGATCAGGCTGGTGAATAGATCAGAGCCACACACTAGAATTTGGGTATATTTTGGTCTGTTAGAAGAAACTGCCTCCTGAAATTTTAAAGAAAGAAAAACTTATATATGTACAAAAATAAGGGTAAATACGGTGAAGGGATGGAATATGACTGTAAAGATGGAAATTAGAAAAGATTTTATAAAAGGAATTGATAAGATAAAAAATTGGTTGAAAAAGAAAGAAGAGGATAAAAAAACAGAGAGAATGTGATCAGGCAGGAGACTATAACAAAGCCATACACTAGAGATTTAGGGTATATTTTGGTCTGTTAGATGAAACTGTATCCCCCAATTTTAAAGAGAGAACAACTTATATATATACAAAAAATAATGTTAACTACAATGAAGGGATTGAATATGACTAAAAATGAAAATTAAAAAGATTAAAAAAAAGGGATTGGTAAGATGTTGGTTGAAAAAGGGAATAAAAAAATTTAAAAAAATGGAAAAAAAACAATAAAGAAAATTTTAAAAATTAACTTTGAAAGACTAAAGAATCATGAGGAAAAAAAGGCACGAATTCTATGCGCTGTATTCCCCTAGTGCTGGAGTTCTGCCGTTCTCATTGGTCAGTAAACTTGGTCTTGGCTGGCTGTTCTTGCTGATCTTCTGGGGGAGGGGCCTGTTGCAGTGATTCTCAAGTGTCTTTCCCTGAGGCGGAATTGCACTGCCCTTGCTAGGGGCCAGGGTAAGTAATCTGCTCGGGTTTGCTCTCCGTAGCTTTTGTTCCCTGAAAGCTTTCCATACAACTTTGGAAGACGAGAATGAAAATGGCAGCTTCCCAATCTCCACCCTGGAGGAGTAGAGAGCTCAGGGCCCCACTCCTCAGGGAGCCCTCAGAGAAAAGCAGTGAATCACTCCTGTCTTCCCGGTCTCCAGCTGCACTCCATGCTCACCCGGCCTGTGACCGAGCAGTTCTATCTCTGGCACCCAACCCCATCTAGAGTCTCCAAACCCAGCAGATTCCTGTGGGGCGCTCCCATGCCACTCCTCCCTTGGGGAGGAAGGGGAGTCTCCCCGCATCTGCCACTTGTTGGGGCCCTGTTGGAAGAGCAGTGGCCTCACTGTGCCACAGATCACAGTTTATGGCAACCCCGAGCTGAGAGCCCACTCCTCAGCTCCATCTGTGCAGCCCACTTCCCTGCTCCAATACCTGGGAGCTCTGCCGCACTCAGGTACCCCTGGTCTTTCTGTGACCTGAGGGTCCTGAGACCACACTGTCCCAGTGAGGGTTCCACTCCCTGCTTAGCCACTGGAGCGACATCCCTCAGTGGAGCAGAATTCTAAAAATTCCGATTTTGTGCTCTGCTGTTTCATCACTTGCTGGTAGCGGCTGACGGAGGCTCCCTCCCCCTGCAGTCTATCTTCCCGAATATCGCCATGGATTCACTTCTCCGCACGTCCTACCTTCCAGAGAGTGGTCATTTTTTTGTTCAGAGAGTTGCTGGTATTCTTTTCTTTGATCTCCTGTTGAATTTGTGGGTGTTCAGAATGGTTTGATATCTATCTAGCTGAATACCTGGGACCAGACGAAATTTAGGTCTCCTACTCCTCTGCCATCTTGCTCCTCCTCTAAAATCTTCCGCACCTCCCTCTCCTGGAAGGTCCTGCGTCTTATCCTCAGGCCCCATCCCCAAAATGAA
Organism: Callorhinus ursinus; assembly: GCF_003265705.2. Taxonomy (NCBI): domain Eukaryota; kingdom Metazoa; phylum Chordata; class Mammalia; order Carnivora; family Otariidae; genus Callorhinus; species Callorhinus ursinus. The sequence goes on along the minus strand of NW_027397063.1, from coordinate 128,197,619 downwards.
GAATTCTTTCTCTTGGTGCAACTCTACTTGATTGCAATTCCAAGATCTCTAGGCTGGATTCAGTGTGCTAAACTTCAAGAGGGCTAGTTGCTAATCATTCATTTACTCATTCATTTATCCAGTCAGCCAATAAACCACCAAACATTTATTTAACAATTATTTTGTGTTTGGTATTGAGGATAAACTCTGACTTCAAGGAACTGATAGACTCAGATAAGGTAATAATACTTATATCAGTCCATGTGTATTTTCAGTTTTCCTAATATCATTTTGGATATTTGTCTCCTAGGAGAGTACTTATTATGGAGTTAATTGCAAGATACCCTAATTGTCTCTTGATTTTGGAATTTTAAGCCTTTGCCTAATGAATTAGAATGTTGAGGGACCTTAGCGCTTTTGTGATTCCAGAATTTATATTCTAGATTCAGAGGACTTTGTCATTATATTTAAAATTAAGGCATTAATTGAAGCCATCAGAGGGGAGCATCTCATATTTAGACTGCCTGTGACTGGCTCTAGGTTAGGGATAGACTATCTCCTTAAATGGCTTGAAAAAAACAGGTTAAAAAAAGTATGTACTGCATAGAAGTTATTTTTTCCGTTTAGGTTCCTACATAGTTATTTGTTTTAGGCTCCCTTTGTTTTGGCCAACTAAGATGAGAATTAAAAAAAGAATTAACACATTATCTAGAATCAATTTTAAATTGCAGGGCAGAAAAGGCTATTTTTTCATTATCTTCTATAGTCAGAGTAAATTTCTTCCTTGATGCTTTGAAGGAAAATCTGAGTAGGAATATAGCCATACAAGTATAAGATCATGTGTTTTTGGTCTAGTTTCTAGAAAGTGTATGTTACAAGGAGACCATGAAAAAGACTAATTGACCTAGAAACTGATAAATACGTCAGTGTTATCCTCTTATTGACCATAAGGCTAGAGTCAGACTATACACTCACTGGGAGTCAGGGGCTTCCTATTGCAAGTCTGCATTAAGTTTGGGCAGGAAAAAAGAACAAAGCGGAGGTTGGCCCTAATCTGGAAGAGGAAGAAGGAAGGTGTTCCTTCTTGTTTTCTCTAAATGAGGCTAAAAGTCATTTGGGCCATTTGTGAGGTTCTGAAAGGCTTTCGTGGAAGGGAATGACCCTCCCTTGGCTAGATGAGGCAGATCTGGAGTGAGGCAGGAAGCTTGTCTTTGAGACCTTATGCAGGGTCTGGCCTGTCAAAGAGGGGAGGTAAAACTGAGCTCACTGGTGTCAACAAGATTTCAATAAAGCTCTACTCCACCAGTGTTAACATAACTTAGTTATTTACTTCAGGAAACCTTTGCCTGGGAAGATAACACCAATAAATAACCTGACTGTTTTGCTTCAGGAAATTCCCACTGATCAGTTTATCAGAGCTAGCACTCTGCTCACTTAGGCAAACAGTTTGCTTTATCAAACAATAATTTACTTATCAAGATTCACTTTTAGACCCTCACCTCTGCATTCACCATTCCTAAACTATTATGTCACAGACTGCTCAATCCCAGTGAATCCCCCATGCCCCCCCAGAAAGACAGGCTTTAAACATCTTGAGCCCAGACCCTAAAACCCTATAAATACCCTACCTTTGATTTCCTCCTCCCAAGACACTGGTTAGCCTCTGCCAGGATGGTATTTTTCCTTACCTCTGAACTTGAATCAACTTGGCTTTGCTTTGTTACCAGTCTGTTGGTATTTTGGGGAGTTCAACAGAGCCTTTTGCTCTGTCCTTGCTATGGAGTAGGACCGAAGGACCAGGACGTACCCTCAGATAAAGCTGGGAGCAGTGGCAGTAAGTGGCAGAGGATGGTCATGTCATGTGCTTATTGATCTCTGGCAGGTCATGGACAGTAAGAGTCCAAAGACAAAGATAGCAGAAGAGGAGAATCAGTAGGGGGCTTGTCCCTGAGTACACAGCCAGCAGCACCTGAAGGTTGTTTAGAGGTGGGGTATGGGTAGTAACCGATTTCTGGTGATTAAGAAAGGACTTTGGTGTAAAAGTTTGGGTGTACAAAAGCAAATGTGATCTCATTTTGTAGTCAATTGTAGGCCAATGAAGCCAGGGGCATATTGGTTATATAAAATCATTGGGTTATGATTGGAGCATTTTCTTCCCTATATAAATTATGACTTACATTTCTTTCATTTAATGGGTTCTGTATGTATTTTGGAAACGCAAAATGAAAATCTTTCACCATGGGGTCAGACTGCACTAGAAATCAGAGTACATATACAATATTTGAAAAAAAGAAGATCTGTAAATTGCATTTAGGCATTTTTATTTGCTTGGTAGAAAATTAAATCCAATAGGCACAAATTGACTGTACCTTGCTTGCAATAAGCAATTTTTTTTAAACACAGAAGCAGTAATAGGAAATATGGTAATAAAAAGTCCCAAAGTATCTCTTTCTTCATACTTTTCAGTAAGTATTAAAAGCCAGAATCAAAACAAAACTTGAAATATTCACAGTGAAACTATATTTTAAATTAAGCAAGTCACAATTTTCAAGTCAGCATTAAGATTATTGGATCACTTGCTACCAAACTCCATCCTCTGTGGACTTTGAAGGTTAAAGCTCAAGTTTTGCAGAAGGCTAGGGACTTATTTGAAGCCTTCGAGTTACCTTGTTTCCAAGGCATGGCCTTTCATTATTGGTCATAGACATAGGTTGGATAAAGGACAAATTTTCATGATTTGGTAACAAGGGTTTAATTCAAAATGATAGATGGTTTTCTCATCCCTGTTTTCTCTCTGGGTTAGTTCTGGGCTTGAGCTAGTTGACAGACAAATAAATCACATGCTCTGGGTTTCCAGTCATTTGCTGTAATAAATGAGTTAGGGGAAAAACAGTCAAAGGTAAGAAGACTTATCTCATATCAGGGTGCCATAAATTACTAAGTACATGGGATCCAGAGTTCTCCTCCCAGCTGGAGACTTCCCTGCTCCTCCTCAGCCTTCCCAGATGCCCGCCTTCCTCCCTCCCAGTCCTCCTCCCCACCAGGCCTCCTCTAACAACATGCCGTCTTCTTGCTTACGCTTTAACAACAGACTGCAGGCTTTATTATTGTTTCTTTCTTTCTGTAGACACTTTTTGATTAATCCTATTTTTTTCACTAAACTGTGTTTAACAAAAATATCCTGGCTAAAGGAGGAAAAGAGAAATGTGTTTCAGGACTTAATTCTGATCCTCTCTTTCACCTCAACAATTTAGAAGCCTGCGGTAAAAGTTCTCGGCAGGCCTGGTAGGGGAAACATTCCTCTTGATTTTCCCTCCTCTTTGTTTCTTAGCTGTGGCAGCCTTCCCGTTGCTTTTCTTGATATTACTGGTGCATTTCTTTCTTGGCCATAGAAAACCCTGGTATAGTTAAATTCTTCTTTTAATTTCATAGGAGGACCTTTTTGGGGGCAAGAATCCTAGGGGGACAGGGATATTCAGGGAGAAGGAGCTCACCATTGCAAACTTAGTAATGGTCTTGCTTTCTTCCTAATTAGCAGCCCCACGGGGGCAAAATTAATCTTTGGTCATACCCTCCGACAACATGTCACAGACTTCAGGTATCAGCAGGAGGTCAGGTAGTAGTTATCCTGCCATGGATACTGACATTGACTGATATCAATATAGATATTGATATTGAGGAATATTTGGATCAGAAGGTGTTTATTTGGGTATGCAAATAAAAACAATACTCTTGAAGCATAACTCAGGGCAATTCTAGCAGAAGTTGGTATATTTTTACTGAGTATTAGGAAACTCATGTTCCAAATTCAAAGGAAATGAATATGAGCACTTATTGAAATAAGAAGGCAGTGAGATGTACACCAAGGAAGTGACTGTTGCAAGAGATGATTGAAATCTGTTGGACAGTAAACTTAAATGTTGAGGTTTATGGGTTAGGTGCTGTTGAGTATGGGTTCCTCCAAAAAATGTAGAGCATGAGGCAGGACCTGTGGAAGTTGTTTATTTTGGGAAGTGATCCCAAGGAATTAGAGCATGGGGCTTGGAAGTGCAGAACAGAGAAGTAAAGCCAAACCAAGAGTATGTAATTAAACTGGTTACTGCTAGGTACAAACTGAACTCTATTGGGAAGATTCTGTAGGAATCTCAAAAAATGGGTCTCAGGATTATCCACTGAGATGTGGAAGATGGAATCATTTACCTACCTGCCTCTGTTCCACTTTGGATGAGGGTTTCCCTAGATCAGTTATTCTCAAAGTGTGGTCCTGGGACCAGCAGCATCAGTATCACTTGAGAACCTGTTAGAAATGCAGGTTCTTTGGACCCACTCCAGACCTGCTGCATCAGAAACTGGGGGGGAGGGGGCAAGATAGTTCGTGGTTTTTCACCCGTCAGGTGACTCTGATGCATCTACTCACTCTCCACCTTTAATGTCCATCGGAATCATCTGGAAAACTTGTGCAACCACACATTGCTGACCCTACCCTGGAGTTTCTGATTCAGTAGGTCTGGGATAGAGCTGGAAAATTTGGGTTTCTAGAAAGTTCTAAAGTGATGTTGGGGCTATTGTCCAGGGTCCATACTTTGAGAACCACTTCCCTAGAAGTGTTAGCTCTCCTGAATTTTCAAATTTCACTTGGTGAGCTCCTGGCAGGCATCCAACATAGCTAAGCTGAGCAGAAGGAGTGCTGTCAGGTGTTACCTGCCTACGGCTGCAGAAATGACCTCAGCAAAGTGAGGGCATAAAAGATGGCTGGCTTTTGTTGTTGTTTGTTTAACTAAAAATGATTTGTGGTATATGAAGGAAGAAAATGGTATTTGCCCTAACTATCTACTCTGGGGAAATTTGCAGGAGCGACTTAATTTTTATACCAGAGATATTGTTTCTTCTTTGGCATGTTCTATTGTGTTCTAAACAGCCTTTCTAGTGCTGTGTAACATTTGTACATTGGCATCTGTGCTAGAGAGATGGTTTGTATAACCTGTTATACACCGTGGTCACCATGGCCCTTTGCCTCCTGCCCCACACTATGGACACTAAGAAAATTCCTAAGGTGAGTGAGTCTAGGGCAAGGCAATATCACAGACCTGGCTGCAGTGGAAACCTAACCCAACATTAGTGTTCTGAAAGTTCTGAGTGTTAGTATTATTTGCTGCAAGTGATTCTCAAACTTTACTGTGCAAAAACTATCACCTGGGGAACTTGTCAAAGATGCAAATTCTCGGTTTTCCCCCATTCCCTGAAAATGTCATTCAGTAGATTTGTGTTGGTGCCCAAGAATCTACTTTTTTTTTTAAGACAGAGCAAATGAAGAGTTTTGCTCTGTTTTAAAACAATATACTTAAAACACCAAACAGAGGTGGGGGAGGGGAGGAGCAGAGGGAGAGGGGCTTAACCAACTGAGCCACCTAGGAGCCCCCAAGAATCTATATTTTTAAGCAAGGTTCCTAGAAATTGTTGGTGTGGGTGCTCTAAGAATTTGATAAGTACTATCTCAGAGCTCTGACATTTGCTTTAGGAATAGTGTGGGACCTCTTAATGGAAGTCTCTGAATTTAGAACTAATTTGGGATATAACAATATAGTTTCTGGTGTTTGCATCAGGATCTAGGAGGGACCCTGATTTATATTTACATAAAGGAACTCAGAAAACCAAAGCAAAATGAACTTATTATACTTAATGTATAAAGAGCTTGAGCAAGTAATTTATATGAGCAAAATAATTTATAAATTTATTTTTTTTAAAGATTTTATTTATTTACTTGAGAGAGAGAATGAAATAGAGAGAGAGAGCATGAGAGGGGGGAGGGTCTGAGGGAGGAGCAGACCCACTGCTGAGCAGGGAGCCCGATGCGGGACTCGATCCTGGGACTCCAGGATCATGACCTGAGCCGAAGGCAGTCGCTTAACCAACTGAGCCACCCAGGCGCCCAATAATTTATAAATTTAAAGAGCCAATGAAAATATGAAACTTTTTAAACTTTTTAGAAACAAAAAATGAGACAGGGTTGAAATGCCATATTCTGTTTTTCAAATTTACCAAGGTAAATGTTTGTCTACCCACTTAGAGCAAAGAGGGTGGGAAAAAAGACATTTTTATGAGTATGAATTAATTCAGTCTTTCTTGAGAGCAATCTGGCATTGTGTATCAAAAATGATGCAAAGGTACACCTCATTCAACCAAGCAATTCTACTTATGGGAGTATGTTATAAGGAAATAACAGAGATTCATAAACAGATTTATTTTCACCCGTCAGGTGACTCTGATGCATCTACTCACTCTCCACCTTTAATGTCCAGTAAAGTTGCAGTGTTATATATAATAGTGAAAAATTGGAAATACTCTAAAGGTCCAACAATGTGAGGAAATGGTCAAATGAATAATGGCATATTCATAGGTTACTTTGGGAAAAGTTCATGATCTTTTAAGTGAAAAAAAAAACAGGTTACAATATAGTTGTGTAGTATTATCCTAATTATAAAAATATACCAAATATTGATAGTATGTGTCTCTGGGTGATAGGGATTATGGGTGATTTAAATTTCTTCTTGGGCTTTTATGTATATTTTTTATTTTTATTTTTTATTATTTTTAAAATATTTATTTTATTATTATTTTTTTTTAGAGAGAGAGAGGGTGTGCATGCTCATGCAAGCATGGCGGTTTTTAGGGGGGAGAATTGAGAATATTTTTTTTTAATTTTATTTATTTGACACAGATGGTGAGAGAGAACGCAAGCAGGGGGAGCAGCAGAGGGAGGGGGAGAAGCAGGCTCCCCACTGAGCAGGGAGCCTGATGTGGGGCTCGATCCCAGGACCCTGCGATCATGACCCAAGCCGAAGGCAGACGCTTAACGACTGAGCCACCCAGGTGCCCCTTAGGTATATTTTTTTGAAAAAATATTTCTAATCATTAAAAGAGATTTACAATGGAAAAATTATATATTTTCAATTATACACTATTTTCAGTAACATTTCTATTTTTTTTTAAGATTTTATTTATTTATTTGACAGAGAGAGATGCAGTGAGAGAGAGAACACAAGCAGGGGGAGTGGGAGAGGGAGAAGCAGGCTTCCTGCTGAGCAGGGAGCCTGATGCGGGGCTCGATCCCAGGACCCCCGGGATCATGACCTGAGCTGAAGGCAGACGCTCAATGACTGAGGCACCGAGGTGCCCCAACTTATTTCTATTTGAATTGTTTTTCTTTTCTCTGTGAATGCTCTCCCTTGGTGACTTCAACCAGTCTCAGCTTTAACACCGTCTCTAAAAATGATACTCTCAAGTCATATCTGCAATATAGACATCTCTTCTACCTCCAAACTTGTACATCTGACTATCTGCTTGATTTTCCACCTGAACACTTAACAAGCATCTCACAATCAGCATTCCTGCCTGAGCGAGTGCTTTCTTCTTCCCTAGTCCTCCTCATATCAATAGATGGGACTTCTATGCTCAGGCCTGGAATTTTGGAGGGGTTTGTGACACCTCTGTTTCTTTCACTTAACCATATAGGATCTGCCAGAAAATTATATTGGCTTTAACTTTAAAATATATCCAGAATGTGACCATTTTCACAAACTCCACTGTTGCCATCTTGGAAAAAATGCTGTCTTCTCAGCTGGATCACCACTGTAGCCACCTTTTGTGGTCTCTCTGGTTTCACCTTTGCCTTCATTAGTCTGCTATCAGTGCATCCACCCAAGTGATCCTGTTGAAAAATGAGACAGGTAATGTCATTCTTCTCCTTGAATCCCTGCTCTATTTATTTTACTTGGAGTAAAAGCCAAGGTCCTTAGGATAGACTACAAGGCCCTACATGAATTAACCACTCCACCCCACTCCCTTTGGACTCCACCTCCTCTTGCTCTTCCTTGTGTTCACTCTGATCAAGTCACCTGTAGCTCCTTTAATGGTTCTCAGACAGGCCAGGTATGTGTTCCCCTGCTGCCATAGCCTTTGTATTTGCTTTATATCTGCCTGGAAAGCACTTGCTCCATGTACCCATGAGGCTTACCAAGAAACCTCACCTGCCTCCTGGTTTTAAAGTGGTAAGTCCTCTCCTTTGTACTTTCTATTCCTTTCACATAATTTACCTTTCTTATATTTTAGAGATTTTCTTCTATCTCCCTCCACTGCTCCCTGAATGTAAAGTTCATGAGGGCCTGGATTTTTACTACCTAGTAGAATGCCTGACTAATTTCTTTTTACTTGACACCTATTAATAATAATAACTATAATAATAATAATAATAAATAATTTACCCCTCTTTCCCCCCAAATACCCCTCACTTCTTTTTGGGCAAAATATAATTTACACCAAAAATGTGCTAATTTTTTTTTAAAGACTTTATTTATTTATTTGTCAGAGAGAGAGAGAGAGAGAGCACAAGCAGGGGAAGTGGCAGGCAGAAGGAGAAGCAGGCTCTCTGCTAAGCAGGGAGCCCAATGCAGGACTCAATCCCAGGACCCTGGGATCATGACCTGAGCTGAAGGCAGAAGCTTAACCAACTGAGTCACCCAGGTGTCCCTGTGCAATCATTTTTATTATTTTAAAAATACCACATGTATGACTTACCATATATTTATCATATTTAGCTGGTAAAGTTTTAAATGAGATACTGTGATTTCTGACATGCAGAGAAATAGCCACTCACTTGTTTTAATTTTTAGTAAGAACACAGACCTTGAGAGTGAGGAGTCATGATCTCTTTGACCTTTTGTGTCTTCAGCAGAGGGTATCAGGGATAACTGTAGTGGAACAGTTAATATTTAGAAAGATAAAGTCTTATTGATTGCAAATAATGAAAACATTGGCCATTAACTAAGTTTGGATGTATCTCTTTATGTGTACTTAGGAATTCAAATTAAATGTGGTTTAGGTCATTGATTCTGAAATTGGTTTATCTACAAAGCAGAAACCTCTGTGTCATATCATAAGAAAAGAATGTGTATACCTTCACACTCCTTCCCGCTGTGGTCTATCCAGATATTCTTGAAATGAACAGTCTTGACAATAGATCTGTGACTGACCCCTGACTCAAAAGACCACATGTAACTGATAGAAACAAAATATAGCTATTGTCATAATGTCTTTCATCAATGGGGACTAGTTTGAACATTCTTTTCTATAACTGGTTCTCCTGGTTTAATTTTTGTCTGTTTTGAAAGGATGAAACAATTTAAATATTCTGAGTCCTCAATTAAAAAAAAACACTGGTCACTACATTCACTAAATGGTTGTGGTGGTTAATTTTATGTGTCAACTTGACTGGGCTATGGGATGCCCAGATATTTGGCTCAAACATTATTGTGGGTTTCTATGAGGGTGATTTTGGATGAGACTAACATTTACTTTTTATTTTTTTAAGATTTATTTATTTATTTTTGCTGGGGGGAGAGAGAGAGAGAGAGAGAGAGAGAATGAGCATGAGTGGGGGGAGGGGCAGAGGGAGAAGCAGACTCCCCACTGAGCAGGGAGCCTGATGTGGGGCTTGATCCCAGCACCCCAGTACCATGACCTGAGCCAAAGGCAGATGCTTAACCAACTGAGCCACCCAGGCGCCCAATGAGACTAACATTTAAATTTGTAGACTGAATAAAGCAGGTTGTACTTCCTAATGTGGGTGGGCCTCATCCAATCAGTTGAAGACCTGAATAGAACAAAAAGGCTGACCCTCCTCCAAGTAAGAGAGAATTCTTCCTGTCTGATGGACTTCGAACTGGGACATTGGCTTTTTTTTTTTTTTCCTGCCTTTAGACTTAAACTGAGACATCAGCTTTTTCTGGGTCTTGAGACTGCCAACTTTTGGACTGGAGCTACATTATTGGCACTCCTGGGTCTCTAGTTTGCTGACTTACCCTGTAGATCTTGGGACTTGCCAGTCTCCATAAATAGTCATGTGAGCCAATTCTGTATAATAAATCTACATCTGTATCTGTATCTCTACCTCCATATGTATACACATGTACTGTTGCTTCTGTTTCTCTAGAGAACCCTGATGAATACAATGAAAAATCAGAATTTCTGTTATGGGTTAGAGTAGACAGAAAAATTTTTCCTCTTGAATGAAGTAGCAGTGGTGATAACAATACTTGGATGATTTTATGCTTCACCATACATCTTCAGCACCACCAGGGTTTTCTCTTGCTGTAGGGATGTTCTTAGTCTGTTTGGACAGGCTAGAGTGGCAGGGTATTAACCTCAGGTGTCACCCTGAAGCTGTGGCAAAAGTAGTTGATGGGTAAATTTCCCAGTTTCCTCATCCATCCAGTGGGACAACTGTGAAGCATCTTCTATGATGTTCTCCAAAGGTTCCCAGAAACACTGAGCCTGAGTTGCCTGCAGAGGTAGCCTACTCATTGGAATCTGGTGAATTTGCTTCTTCTCTTTCCCTGTCTTATTTCCTGGCTTCCTCCTTGTTCTTCTTGGGGCAGCCCTGAAAATAAACCATGCACATTCAGATTCTTGACTTGGGCCTGCTTCTGAGGGAACACAACTTAAGCTGGGGATCATTTCAACTTCATAGGCAGATGACAGAGATCTTTAAGAAGAGTTACTTATAAACCACAGGACTGCATCCACCCTTAATTTATTAAACAACAACAAATCTTCACTGAATGCCTGCTGTGTGCCTCCATAATATGTAATTTTTTAATAAATTGATCACTGGTTTTGTCATGGAACAAAAAACCTCAGATGAAGGTCACAGAATAGTTTTGTTTTATATGCATTGTCTTTTACTTGCTGTCTACTAAATAATGACCCATGTAACTAATACATGTGTCATAGTGGAAAATGACTCTACCTATCCAGGAACTATTAGGTTCCAAGTATTTAAAGGTAAAGTATGTTTGGAAAACTACAAAAGTGTATGAACAATGGACTGGATCCAGTTTAGTGGCTCTAAATCCTTGCTTTTGAATTGAATATCAGATTCCCCCCCTTTTTCTAAAGATTTTATTTATTTGACAGAGAGAGAGAGAAAGCACAAGTAGGCAGAGCGGCAGGCAGAGGGAGAAAAAGAAACAGGCTCTCTACTGAGCAGGGAGCTGGATGTGGGGCTCGATCCCAGGACTCCGGGATCATGACCTGAGCCAAAGGCAGCTGCTTAACTGACTGAGCCACCCAGGGTGCCGCGAATATCAGTTCCGTTTAATTAAAGACATTTTGAACACCTTCACTGATTGATTTGAAATGCAAGAGCAAGTTGTAACCACATATTTTAATGTTAGTAAATTATGTGTAATTGATAACCCATTTTAGGATACCAATGACTTCATTTTTGTTCAAAAGAGGCCTTAAATGGGCATGATAATGATAATAGTAATGATAGTAGTTAAAATTTGTTGAGGGTTTATTCTCTGCCAGGTACTGGGTCAGCTGTTTTCTGTATATTGTTACTAATTCTTACAGAAGTTTGCAAGAAAGTTTTTTTTTTCTTTTACCTCCATTTTATAGATGATGAAACTGAGTACAGAGACACTAAGTGATTTCCCCAAAGTCATACAGCTGTTGTCAGAGTAGAAATTAAATCCATGTCATTCTGATTTGAAAGCCTGTGTTTGTGTTACAACATGGTAAAGAGATCCTCATGCCCTGAATTGCCCATTCTCCATGTTGCTTGTGTTTCCTTTGGTATTAGTTCTGTTCTTCTCTACTGAAGGAAATTTATCTTTAAATCTATACTGTGCTGTTGACATTTTTCACATAACATCCCATAAAGAATCTACTGTTATTGTAAATTCTTACAATTCCTGATTTTTCTCTATAGCCTGTGCTCTCTGGAGAGTAAAAATCACTATGCTAATTGCTTTGTGGAGGAGTTTAATTGACGAATGGGTAGTTTTTAAAAATTGGTCTGGGCCATTTGCCAGGTGCACTTAAGTCTGTGTTAGTGCGTTACAGACTTGAGAATATGCGAGTTGTGCTTCCTGCAGGTGGCTGCTTATTACAACTTCAGGAAGGAGATGCTCTGAAACAATTTTATCACATAGTTCTCTCTTCAGAATCCTTTTGTGTTTCCTCATTGCCTTTTGAAGAAAATCTAAACACCTTAACAGGGTGTACAGAGACTGTTAGTTCTTCACCAAAACTTGTTGCCGTTTCTTCCTAAGACACAGCTGAACTACATTTTTCAGCTGCCTTTGGAATTAGAAGTGGCCATGTGACTGAGGTTCTAGCCAACAGAAGGAAAGCAAAAGTGATGTATGTCATTTTGGGACAAGGTTGTTTAAAAGGGGCTGAGGCCCTTCCACATAATTTTTCTCATTGTGATTGCTACCTGCAGAAGACAAACCCCAAGGTAGGAGTTGCCAAGCTTTTTCCGGAACAGGACAGATAGTAAATGTTTTAGGTTTTGTGGGATGGTCTCTGTCAATACAAATGGTCTCTGTCAATACAAATCTTTTTTATTTTTATTTTTTATGACGCTTTAAAATTGTAAAAGCCATTCTTAGCTAATGAAATGCAAAGCCAGATTGTGCCTATTCATTCATGTCTGCCCTTAAGATAATGAAGCCACATGGTGCAAGGAGCCTAGGTCTTTCACTCACACTATGGAGAAGAGGTAATCACCAACCTAGAAACTTCTGCTAGAAACTGTTATATGGATGGAAAACAAGTATTTACTGTGTTTGAGCCATTAGTCACACGGGGGTTTATAAACACAGGCTATTTTATTACAACTAACTTTTTAAGATTGAGCCCAAGTCTTTATCTCCACACCCATTTCCCCACTTCTTAAAAATGCTTCCTTCGTGTTAGCCCAACTGAAATACTGTCTATTTCTTCATTACATACTCTAATTTCTCACTTTCATGCATTTACTTACATGGTTTCCTTCTGGGTGTAAATTTGCTCCATCCAATCCTTATTCTTTGAAATCCTTCTTCTCCTTGAAGACCTGTCTCAAATGACACCTCCTCTAAGACATCATCCCTTTAATTGGCAGAAATAGTGCTTTATTCTTTGGGTTTTCATACTTCATTTTAATTAACAGTTATTATGGCTTTCTGCCTAATTTTATAGTTGTTTGTTTACATGCTTTTATTTTCACTACCAGGGTCAGCTTTAAGAGGTCATCTTGGATAAACCTGCCATATAAAATTTGGCACACGCACGTTCACTTCACTCAGGGGTAGGATGTACAATCAAATCAAGTCTTAAGGCAAAAATAGTGCAGGGTCAAAATATCCTTGATAAATCCCTTAACCAAGCAATAAAATGTGCAGCTGGGTTTAGGGGCCATATGCACAAAAATATTTTAATTGAAAGATTATACACCTGAGATTAATGTAATATTGTGTGTCAACTATATTTCAAGGATAATAATAATAAAGATTAGAGGATCCTCCTAGCAAAGAGATGCTGAAATGTGGAGGAAAATGGGACCAGTTGTTCTCTCTGAAGCACATATGCTCCCTGAGTGGAATAGTAGGCAGGATAGCTGGCATTCTTTCTGTAGGGTTTCCTGTTTCTTGCTGAATGTATACATTGGAATTCACCAAATTCAGATATCCACAGTGGCAGGGCTCCAATAAATTTGTGACTTCATTCAATATTTTAACTGTATATTTTCTTCTTGTAATAATCATTTTGGAAAGGAGTTATTATTTTGGCAACTTCCCTTAAGGAGGGGGAAGAAAGAGGCTGCTGGGTTTGCCCTTGAACTTCTGACTGAGAGTGGTGTGCTGCAAGGTAACTCTTGGATGATCTCCAGGGGAGAACGTCTCCTGGGCCCTGTGCCTGCCCCTTCTGGGGAAGACACTGATAAACAGAAAAGGAAAGAAAAAGCCAAATTCAAGCCAAGTGTTTCTGTATCTCTCTGAAGGTACAATGCAAATAACACTGAAACACAAAATACTTGTATGCATGTTCCTTTTGAAACAAACCTTTTCTCTTAAGGTCAGTTATTATTGTTCACCCAGATTGCTGTAGCAGTTGCCTAAGGTGGTATGAGAGTTGAAAGGGACCTGCCTTGGGGATCATCAGTTTCAAAACCTTTAATTTATTGATTTGATATGGGTGTTGTAGATAGGAAAGTTTGAGCTTCTCTAAAGTGATGGAATCATTAGCCCCAGAGATTGGGTGTTTTAGGAAGAGCTAAGGATATCTGAGAGTTGTTGACTGCTGGTCCTCAGACCAACCTTCTCAAGCCAGGTACAATTATTTCCCCATTTTCTAAGTTCCTAATACCCTAAACCAACACTGTCCAGTAGAACTTTCTACGGTGATGGAAATGTTCTGCATTTGTGCTGTTCATTACATAGCCAATAGTCACAGGCACTATTGAGCATTTAAATTGTGGCTGGTGCAAACTGAGATATCCACTGGATTTCAATGACTTAGTATAAAAAATGTCTTAGTATAAAAATTGTAAAATACCTCATTAATAATTATTTTTATATTGGTTCTATGTTGAAATAATGTTTTAGATTATTAAGACTAATTTTACTTGTTTCTTTTCATTTTTTTAAAATGTGGCTACTAGGGAATTTAAAATAACCTATGTGACTTATGTATATCTCTATTGGACAGCACTGCTCTAGAAGATGCCGCTATTGATTGTACCAGTGTAAAAGTTTTATACTTTGTCTTCTATTCTAAATCTCTTAGGACCAAGTGTCAACAGAACAAATCAAAAACTGCTTGAACCTCAAAATAGAAATAATACTCTGGGAAATATGGGCTTGTATTGGTCCTCACTCAGGTGTTTCTAACAAATGCAATGCTACATCATTGTCCTTTAATACCACGCTTTGACTGAGGTACAAGGAGGTTATGAAATTCTCATAGGGTCATTTAACATGCTGTGTCCACAGCTGGGGCTATATATTTCTTTTACTTTTTACCTTGTTATCTTTACTGCTTCTGAGGTATGAATGTGCTAAGTCTCCAACTGATATTTGTACTTACATTTAATTCAGGAAATATTAATGGAGCCATTTTTTCCTTCAAATTTCATTAAAGTACATAACTTATTATGTTGGTGAGCCATTTAGATGTGCTGACAGAGGTGAGTACAGATATCTGAATATTACTTTTCTCTGATAGAAGCACTTCTTAAGTATGGATTCTTTGAGGCCATTGATTTTTCTGTTCCTTAAAATCTCAGTATTTAGTCTGGGATATTTGTCTAATGAAGTGAAAAAAAATAGAAACTAACATAATTGAGAAAAGGAAGTTACTGAAAATGTATGTATATTTTAAAAAGTGGAAGGCATACATTTTGGGATCATTCATCTGAGTTAAACAAGAAATAAAATGAAAGATCTTTTTTTGGATCAAGTTATTCTGAAAAATTTCTCTACTTTCCACTTCCCATTGAGAGTTTGGATGGAAAGTCATTCTAATCAACAAGGAATGGAATGCTTCTCCAATTTTCTTTTCAGTGTTCTCCAAGGTATTTAGGTAGGTTCTTTTCTTTTGAAAGATCTCCTTTTCCTGACAACTTTGCCACCAGAAGTGGTCTCCCAGGACTACAAGAGATTGTCTGAATGTTGCAAATAAAAATCCAAATTCTTGGATCATGTCTGTGGATATAGAAAGTGCCTTTGGGAAGAGCACAGTTGGCTGTTTTATCCATTATTCTCAGTGGGGAATAGCAGAACCAGGGCTTGTCTTGAGAGCTGGTTGTGTGCAGAGTGAGCTGAGTGCTTATTGCTAGTAGATATTTGTAAAGCACCTTACTCATATCTTTCATGGATTTCTTTTTCTCTTTATAATCTGAAAAAGATAGTGGAGTTAATAGTGCTGGGCTAGAATAAACAGTAAATTTGCACAGGATTTCCTAATATTCGGGTCTGGCACATAGTAAACAATGGTAAATGCTAGTTTTAGTTTTCTATTCTCTCCCCACTTGGTGGGAGTAGAAAGTATTTAACCCACTTCTTGTGACCTTGAAATCTGTGTCTCATCTGCCCCACCACTCATCTTTCATCACAGAATGTGGTTTTTATTATTTTTAAGCTATTTTTGCCTTGATGTGTTACAGTGCTCTTGCAAGCTTCAGGAAACCCTGTTGGAATGACAGAAGTATAGCTCAGTACCAGTGAATTGCAGTGAAACAAATAGCAAAGTGTCAATATTGTCTTGCTGGGAAAATATGCTTATTTAAAGTTACCCATGCCCAATGAATACGGTATAAGTACATAGGACAAAGAGATTCTTTCGGCCAAGACCTATATTCACTGTGATTTATTAGCTTGTTCCCACCACGGGCAAGCCAGTATTTCCAGATCTGTGAATGAGTCAGAACATGACAGTATGAAAGATTCAATCTTTAGTTATATCCTTTAAACTGGATGTCCTCAAACTTGATATGTCAGAATCATCTGAAGAGCTTTAAAAGATACAGAGTTTTTGTCAGCTACTTGAGGATTCTGAAATGGGTTAGTGTGCAGTCGGAACACACACACCGTGTGATTCTGATAAACTAAGGGCATTTCTTAAAATCATGACATGTGCCATTACAGATTTAAAGCTCTCTTGCTATATTCATAGACATTAGAGCAATGCCTTTCCTTTCTACACTATTTGAATACATAACACATTATTATTTTGATTATTTATAGAATTCTTACTGCTTATTCAGAAAACTAAATTCTTTTTAAAAATAGACTTTTGTGAATTTTTTTTCATGTTTTAGATGGGTGTGGAGGTTTTTTTTTTTCAGGGTTTCTTCATGTTTATGTAAAGTTCCTCATGTTAATCATCTTTGATCTTGCTCTCCTAATTGCTTAGCTGGTCATGGGGTCTCTGAACTTTTTCTTTGGGCTAATATGAGTCTTACTATAGCTGTGACTGTATGATATACATATTTCATCAAGAGAAACAGGCCACCAGTTAATTAGGTGTTTCTTTTTACCTGCTGTGAAACCCAAAGACCAGATTTCTTACTTTTTTTTGAAGTGTTCAGGTTCTCCTGATTTGGGGGAAGGGGAGATAAATGAGGGCTAAGTATCACTTAACATGGATTTACTCTGAAGTGGCTTTTCATGAAACGGCTGTTATTCTACAACTGTATGTCATAGTGCAGCAGCTTCACATTTTAAATCCGTTTTACTTGAAGCGTTTTCAGTTTTCTCCTATTTCTCAATCAAGAATGATTATTTGTCAAGCATAGAAGTGAAGCTGTCCAGGTCCCAAATCATTTTAGAAAGAACAACATGAAATGACATTTTTCAAGTACTAGATGTGCAGCTCAGAAGAGAAAGGCAAAGTCACTTGGGAGAAGATAGTGGGAGAAGAGCAAATAGAATATTTTCCTGGAGGAAAAAACTTGACTCTGTAATTGAGGAACTCTCCCAATCGAACTATGGCTTCAAGCAAGATGAAACAAAACAAAAAGCTGTACTGTAGCTCTTTTGAAATTTGGTTCAGAAATGTGGAAATATTGTCTGCTTAAAAAGGTAAAATGAATACATTAAAATAATTTGATTGCAGAATTTTGTCATCTAAAAATAGTTTGAAGGTTTTCCTGATCTAGAATGATTAAAAGTAAAACACTGAAACTAAGAAACATGCTTTAGTATACACACTGAGAGTTTGAAAACTTTAGAAATCATACCCTCAGGTTTTTCCATTGGTAAGTTAATACCCTAATATCTTAGATTTAGTTGAAGGGGAATTCAGTATGAAAGCTTAACAATATTACCTTGACTTTGAAAGTTGACTTTCTAAGGTGGAAATGAAATCCCTTGGGTCTTAGTTTGCTCGCCGAGTCAGCTAGTAGGAAGCAGTTGGTGACTACACTTCTTAGCTTGATAATGCATTTAGAGAGGGATCAATAAACCTGACTTTGAGAAATACAACTCTTTTCTCCACTGCCTCTCTTCACCAGATAAATAAGTAAAATAAAAATTGGCCTTTTGGCAACCCAGATGCAAGTAATTCTTTTTGTTATTTCCTTAATTTGTTTTGAAATGTAGGTTGCTGACATAAGATGACCATATAATTTTCCTCTAGGATTTTTTTCATATTCATTGGAAAAAATGAGACTTGCCTTTGAGTATGTTAGTGCAATTTTTAAAAATGAGATTGAACATGGATATTTCTTCCCAATGTTCACCGCTTTTTTTCCTTCTGAAACTCTGGAGGCTCCTTGTTTTCCTCTGTCAAGCTGTGGGACTTTCCTTACCCACTGTGGTCTTACTGATCCTCTCTGATGGTTAGAATGATGATGATCATGATAAAAAATGGTAGCAGCTAAATTTTCTTGAGTACTTCCTGTGAGTCAACACTGTACTAAATGATTTTCATAGATTATCTCTTTAAACCTGATAACTCTACTAGTTAGGTACTGACTGCCATTATCCCTATTGACAGGGGAGGAAACCCAGGCTCAGGGAAGTGAAATAAGCTGACTGAAGTTGTATAGGACAAGATGGACTCAAGCTGGACTTGAATTCATGTAGGTGGACTCCAAAGGCAGTGGTCATAACTATCACATTATTCCAGAGTTTTGCATTAGTGCAGTATATAATCTTTTATGACATTTTGCTCCACTGCATTTGAGCGCAGTAGCTAGGATGAGGCTGAGTGGGCTTTTGCCAGCTCCAGGACCAGCATTAATGAGCGAATAATGGCAAGTGGTAATGAATACAAAGCCAGGCTTAGCAATGCTGGCTTCTGCTTACTTTGCAATTACAATGCTTGTTTGAAAATTATAGGCAAAAGTGCTTAGAAATAACTGTTCTCTGATGCAGGCAAAATTCCCCTCCCATCTTGTTTATAGCATTAATTAGCTTAGGAGGCCCTTTGTGGCTATAGAACAGGGGATAAAATTCAGCTCAGTCTCATCCCAAAGAGTGAGTTGGTTAAACCTCAATTACAAGATTGCCTGACTTTTAAAAGTATTTGAGGTGAAACTTTGAAGAGCAAATCACTGTGGTTATTCAGGGACAGATCGTAATTTCCTATTTGTGCTGTTCTCATCACTATTGTCACCATTACCAGCCCATCATAATCATTATCACCATCATAATCTCTGTATGATGTTCTACTAGAAAGTTAACTTCATAAATGCAGGAATAGTAATGCTTAACATATAGTAGACACTCAATAAATGTTTATTAAATAATGTGAAATAAAGGAGGTTGTTGAGCCCCTCTTATGTGCTGAGCACTGTGTAAAGTGCTACGCCTTCAAGATCATGTTTTTAATCATCCTCTCCACCCTATGAATGGGTCCTATTATTATCCCCATTGTACGAGTAAGGAAACTGAGGCAGAGAAATTAAGCAACTTGCTCAATTTCACTCAGTTAGTGAATGGGAGAATGGGGCTTGGCTCCAGGCCTGTTGGGACTCTAGAGCCCACGATGCTATTATTACCTAGGGTATGCAAATCTCATTACCTAGTATCATCACTATACAGACCATTTTCCCTCGTCTTACAGCTCTTTTAGAGAATACAGCTTACACTCATTTGAACTGGCTCTTGTGAAGAAAAATGAAGGTCCAGCCGTACTGGTTTGAAGAACCAGATTAAAACAGCATTACATCTGTCTTCTAAAAGCTTTTAAAAATTTCTACTCTGAGAGTGATCTGTCTTGATAAATACTAGCAGCAGCTTAAAAATCTCCCTCTTGGTGCTCGCTTCGGCAGCACATATACTAAAAATCTCCCTCTTGGGCATAATTCCAATGTTGTCACTGGGAAATTTTCCTTTGAAAGGAAATCAGTGAGGGTGAACTCCATTGGGAAGATTTTCCACATGCAGAATATTTTCAGAGTAGGAAGTCTCCGAGATGTAGACAGTAAACTGTGTCTCCTAAGAAATGAACCTGGAGAAGATGCTGTGCTGCTTGAGGACATGAGAAACCAATCCCATTGCAGCTCCTTCTGCTTAGCCCTTTTAACCACAGCCATAGTCACATGGATCTGCACTTCCTTTTCTCCTGTGAAATGAAACTCTTGAGTTCACATATATCTAAGAGACATCTGATTTTGGAAGGGCAGCCAAGCTTTCTCTCATTACAAAGGTTGGTAGGCAATATGTAATCATAGTGGCTACTAACCCAGTTAGCCAGGGAACTCTCACTTTCTCAGGACCCTACGACATTGCATCGTTTGCATTTTGGTTTTATAGAGATGCTCTTAATTCCTGAAACTCTCTTATGAGTGTGGAATTTATGAGAATTGCTGAAACTAGAGAAGATACTGAGAACGAGTGGTTTTAGTATTACCTATTTTCCTGGGATACAGATACATGCTGTCTCTTTCCATGTATTTATTTACTCTATTCTCACATGCATAAAATATACTGGGCAGAAATTTTCTGAGCCTCTCATCTAAATTATATTTGGATTAACAGAAAAGGGGATAGAAAACAGGAAAGGAAGAAAGTCTGTATGAAGGAAAAGAAAGGACCCCCTGAGTTGGAGGTAGGAGCCTGGGGTTGTGTGCAATGAATGGTACATAAAGAACAAAACATACTGCTTGTTTCTCAGTCATCAGTATCTAGCTTCTCTAATGGTGACTCTCTGACATTTAATCATCAGTCTGGAATCTTGTAGCTCACTGAATTTTGTAGTGTTCCAGATGCTACCTTTCACTGATGGTGTCATTTTTCTTGATTGAAATAGTGGGACTTATAATTAATTATTTTTTATTGTTAAGTTTTAGTTTAATTGTCTCTTTCCCGTCTCCAACCAAATCTAGGACTTCAACAGGGAGGAGCTGAGCCTCTGCTGATCACCATTTGTTCATGGTGCCTGGCCCTGGATCTGGCTGACACTTAGTAGATGTCTTAGGTTAGATCCCCTAGAAGCAGAACCTGAGGTGGGGATTCCTGGATAGGTGAGTTTTGAAGGAGTATTCTCTGCGGAAGGAGAGTGAGGGAAGGAGCTAAGCAAGGCCTCAGCTGGAGATGAGCTTCATCCTAATCCCAGGGGCTCATTACACCATAGAATTAGTACTACTTTAAACCCTTTGTATCACCGTGTTGTTTTTAGTCCCTGGGCTTCCCCTAGGAATGGGATTTGCATTACCCTCCTGAACAAGGCCGTTCCTTTTCTGCTGAGAGCAGTTCTTTAACACTTTGACAGGGGCTTTGGGGATGAAAGGCCAATCTGCTAGACATCTCTCTTTCATCTTTTTTCTGTGTTACTGGCTACATTCTGCTTGTTCATGACTTTTGCTCTTGGCTTTTTTTTCTGAATGCTTCCTGAATTCTATTTTTGTTTTTTTCTACACTATTAACCAGTTTGACTTAACCTCATTGCTTTTCCTTAAATCATGACTTTCACTTTCTTCTTGCTATTGTCTTTATGACTTTTCTTACAGCGCTTTTAAAGTCTTCAAGAGAGAGAAAAAAACTAGTTGGTTGACTTGTTGTCATCCAAGGAAAATGGTCACTGTTAATTCATGTATTCATTTTTTAAAAATTCATTCACTGGCTTGACACAGGTTTATTGAATATCTACAGTGAAATCAGGCACTATGGTAAGTGCTAAGCCTACAGTAGTGAACAAAACCAAATGTGGTCCTTGCCTTCACAGAGTGTAGAGTTTTGTGGGTAGTGTCTGGACCTGTGCCTAAGGCACTGTTCAGAAGAAGGCTGTGGACCTGGCTCACAAACTGTGATGTCTCAGACATACCCTCAGCCCTCAACAGGTGGCTTGCATGGTCTTTCTAGAATAGTGTGATCCTAAATATTTTGTTTTGATTTTGATATCTGCCTCACTCTGTCCCCTTCCCTCAAGTTCCATATAATTCCAATTTGCTCACTCCTTCCACACCCTCATTCACAGAAGGATAGATGCTGTGAGTGTTGCATTTGCTTCACTTTTGATGCAGGGGTTATGATGTCACAAACTCAGGTAATCCTAGAAGAGTTGAAAATAAGACCATCAATAATTATTTTAAACACACTTTTAGTCACTAAAGGGATAAAATGAATGTGCATAGCTTAGGGGCTCTGTAATGGAGTTTTCCATATAGCATAGAGTTGAAACCAACAAAGAATTTTCTGTTAAAAAATCATTATATACTGACAACTTGGTGTGAAATGTGAATTATGTTAGTAATTGATTCCAGAACAGTTGTGTGGTTTTACACTTTTTTTAATAGTGGAAGATGCCTTGCCATTATATAACTTTTGGCTATCTTATCACTAACAAAATAGACACACACACACACACACACACACACACAGGGAAATCAACTCTTACATCATTGACTTTTCAGCCCAGTGAGTAAATAGCTTATTTCCTAGACACTATATATATATATATATATATATATATATAATTTATTTGAGAGAGAGAGACAGAGATAGCGACAGAGATAGTAAGAGCACGAGCAGGGAGGAGAGGGAGAAGCAGGCTCCTTGTTGAACAGCGAGCCTGATGCAGGACTCCATCCCAGGACCCTGGGATCGTGACCTGAGCTGAAGGCAGACACTTAACCAACTGAGCCACCCAGGTGCCACTAGATACCTTATATTAAATGTCTTCAGTTACTTGGGCTTTGAGTTATGTTTCTACTTCTTTCTCTCAATACTAACATTGCTTACCTTCTTCTATGATCCTTTTGAGAAGGCGGTAGAGAAGAATATATCCCAAATTTCTAACTAGAGACATATTAGTATGAGAAGGCTTTAGATTTCATACATTTAAGAAGATTCTTTATTAAAGGTGTGTTGCTGAGCATGTATGTACTTAATCCATGCTGAAGGAATAATTCTTCTGAGTGAGCTTAATTTGGAACTGGTAAGACAATGGAAGTCATTAATTTAATCTACACTTCAAGAAAAGTTAGTAAATAACTATAAAATTGTATCCAAATAGTGTCCTAAGCCAATCAACAGGGTTTAATAATTGGCATAGCAGAACTTTTTGTTTTTTTAATAGAAAGAGCAGTGATTTTCAAACTATTGAGAATAAGGATTATCTAGGGAGCTTGTTAGAATTCATTTTGCTGGGTCCTACTCCCACAGATCATAATCTACTAGATGTGACCATATACCTCTAGTTTCTGACTAGTGTCTATGCCCATAATGGCCGCCCCCATCTCCTGAGAGTAGGGATAAACTGCTAGTGCAGGACCAATCCTCCCCTTGTGCACTAAGTTCTTATTATATAAGAGACAAGAACATATTTGTGTGCTGGGTGTATAAATCTGTGGAGAGGGAAGGGAAAGAGGGAAACATGTTCTTGTTTCTTGTATCCTAAAACTATTCCTCTGGGGGTGCCTGGGTGGCTCAGTCAGTTAAGTGTCCGCCTTTAGCTCAGGTCATGATCTTAGGGTCCTGGGATTGAGCCCCGCATTGCAATGGGCTCCCTGCTCAGCAGGCAGTCTGCTTCTCCTTCTCCTTCTGCCTCCTTTCCACTGCTCATGCTCTGTCTCAAATAAATAAATAAAATCTTAAAAAAAACACCAAAAACTGTTCCTTTGGATTTCACTACCTTTCTCATTACCAAACCATGTCTTTCCTTTCCTTTACTACTAGAATACATTCGTCAGAGATATTTTACCTCAGACCATTTTTTATTCTCTTTTTCTACCTTGAGAATTACACTGAGAGTAGTACTACTTTATTTACATCTAATAATGGCCAGAATAGCTAACATTGATTGAGTGCTTGTTATAGTCCAGAGACTTTCTGACTGTCTGCCTCTGGCATTCCTTTAATGCACACAGCACTCTTATGAAGTTAATAATTTCTTTTGGCCTTTGACCCTTTAATTAAGTCCTCAGGTTAATGGTTTACTCTTCCAGATCGGCTTAAAATCCTTTTTTCTCTGATTGACTTATTTCTCTCAGCATAATAACCTCCAGTTCTGAGTTTCAAAATAAAATCTCATGGGAGTTTAGATTGAGTTTGTGCTAAACTGACAAATTTATGTTGAGAGCAATGGCATCTTTATGATATCAAGTCTTGCACCCAAGAACTTCTATTAACCTAAATCTTTTCTCTCTCTCTTTTTTTTTAAATAGACTTTATTTTTTAAGAGCAGTTTTAAGTTTACAGCAAAATTAAGTAAAAGGTACAGCTTCCCACACTATCCACGTCAGAGTATTACATTTGCTACAAATGACAAACCTACAATGATACATCATTATCACCCAAAGTCCACAGTTTACATTAGAGTTTACTCTTGGTGTTTTTATTCTGTAGGTTTTGACAAATATGTAATGACATCAACCCACCATTATATTATCATATGGAATAGTTTCACTGCCCTAAAAATACTTTGTGATCTGTCTATTCATCCCTCCCTCTCTCCAGTCCCTGGCAGCCACTTAACTTTTACTGTCTCTATAGTTTGGCCTTTCCCAGAATTTATAGAATTGGAATTATATGGTAGGTAGCCTTTTCAGAATGGCTTCTTTCATTTAATAATATGCCTTTAAGGGTCCTCCATGACTTTTCATATATTTATAGCTCATTTATTTTTTAGTGCTGAATAATTTCCCATTGTTCTGGA
This sequence comes from Callorhinus ursinus, assembly GCF_003265705.2. Lineage (NCBI taxonomy): Eukaryota > Metazoa > Chordata > Mammalia > Carnivora > Otariidae > Callorhinus > Callorhinus ursinus. The sequence goes on along the minus strand of NW_027397063.1, from coordinate 128,173,211 downwards.
TATACCACAGTTGATTTATCTACTCACCTACTGAAGGACATCTCAGTTGCTTCCAAGTTTTGGCAATTATGAATAAAGCTTTTATAAATATCTGTTTGCAGGTTTTTGTAGGGACATGATTTTTCAACTCATTTGAGTATTTACATATTATTTACTAAGGAGAATGATTACTAGATCATGTGGTTAAAGTATGTTTAATTTTGTAAGAAACTGCCAAACTGTCTTCTAGAGTGGTTGTACCATCTTGTATTCTCATGAGCAATGAATGAGAACTCCTGTTGTTCCATGTCTTCACCAACATTTGGTGATAAGATTGTTCTGGATTTTGGCCATTCCAATAGGTGTCTAGTGACATCTCATTGTTTTAACTTGCAATTCCTTAATGCATATTACATGGAGCATCTTTTCCTATGCTTATTGATCTTCTCCATTTAATTACTTTTGTTAAGGCTATGTAGTTTTTGGGACACCTGGGTGGCTCAGTCAGTTAAGCGTCTGCCTTCAGCTCAGGTCATGATCCCAGGGTCCTGGGATCGAGTCCCGCATTGGGCTCCCTGCTCAGAGGGGAGCCTGCTTCTCCCTCTGCCTGCTGCTCTCCTTGCTTGTGCTCACTCTCTCTGACAAATAAATAAATTGTTTAAAAAATATTTAAAAAATTTTTTTAAAAAGGCTCTAGTTTTTTTCCATGTGGGTTCTGCATAGCTACTATTATATTTTGTGGCTGATTGTTTTGCCAAAGATGGTCACAATATTATGTATCATACAATATGCTTTTGTAGAATCTTGCCATTTCCCCATCAAGTGGTAAAGTCCAATCTGGGTGGGTTTTTAGCTCACTTGTAACCAACAGAATGCAGTGGAAATGATGCTGTGTGACTTCTAAGGATAAGCTATAAAAGGCTTTTCCTTTCCATGAAAGATTAGGCCATGGTGCACTTTTTAAATTATTACTCTTTTTTTTAGGTGGAATACTCACTTGTAAGGCCTTCAGCTGCCTCAAGCCTGCCATTTTGTGAGACTCCAAAGTAGTGTATGGAGAGACTGCCTGTAGAAACCCCCAGACTCTAATAAAGAAAAAGAAAGAGATACCAGCTCTCAGCTGTTTCCGTGCACTGTCATTTCAGCTCTGGTCACTATCTGACTGCAGTCTTGAGAGATTCTGACCTAAAATCTTCCAACTGGGGTCTTTTTGAATGCTTGACCCTAGACATCATGAGAGATAATAAAATGATTGTTCTTTTTGTAGGTCACCATGTTTTAGGGTGATTTACTATATAGCAGTAGATAACTAGAACAAATTTACCCCTAAATTCTTTTTTTTAAAGATTTTATTCATTTATTTGAGAGAGAGAGAGAGCATGAGCAGAGAGAGGGGCAGAGGGAGAGGGAGAAGCAGACTCCCCACAAAGCAGGGAGCCTGACGTGGGGCTCAATCCCAGGACCCTGAAGTTAAGACCTAAACTGAAGGCAGATGCTTAACCGACTGAGCCACCTAGGCACCCTTATCCCTGAATTCTTAACTTTTAAATTACTACTGTAAAAACTTTTTAATTAAGCTTTCTATTTATTTTTTCTCTGTAATCATTCTTGTCTTTTATAATTTTGTAATGATACATCCAAACTGCTTTTCATTTGCTGAATTTGGGCTTTCATCTCTCAACTAATGAACACAGAATTTAAGCTATTTTTTTTTTATGGTACCCTGTCTGCCTATAGTCACTAATTGATTTTTGGTAGTTTGGATATTTTGGTGTCTATATTTGAATATTAATTGATTTTTTTCTTACCATTTTGTAAAAATGAATGGAAAAAATGAAAAATAAAGATGCTAATACTAGTGATAAGAAGCACAGGTCTCCTAAAATTAGTTATAATTGAGGTAAAAGTGAAAATATTCAGACATGCCCAAAAGCTCAGACTAGCCTCAACTGAGTATTCATTGTCCATATGCAACTGAGTTTAGTTGTGAAGGAAGTGTCCACAAGTAAAGCACATGAATGAAATGTTGGAAAAATGGCTTTAAAGATTGTGTTTAAAAGGTGGGTTGTAACTGGAGGTTTTATAATTATTTTATGACTCTGGGCTCAGTAAAGCCATTATTCTATTCATTTCTAGCTAGTACTAGGTGAAGTTTTGGTGAAGGTTTTACCAAATAAATAAACTTCTGAATCCCTATGGAAAAAGAACGCTTATCTCAGATAATGACACAATAATGAGAGAAACTGATGTACAAAAGGAACTAATGAACTTTGACCCCGAGGAACCATGCAGGAGTCAAGATTTCATCTTCCATTCCCACTGTGAGAAAAAGAATTCAGGATTGTGGTGGAGGGGGGGGTGCGTGCACACAGGAACATGTTAGCTTCTCACTCACTGTGAAAATTGCCTTACTTATTACCTAACTTAATAATGAAACACTTCTACCTTCTTAATATGTTCATAAAAATTTTTATGTTCCACCCACATTCTCTCTACTCTAGTGTAGGTTCATTGTTTGATGTTGGTAATGTTTTTTAGAAGCATATTATGCATAAAAGCAGGGAGATATCTGTGAAAGTAGGGAATTGATCTTACATACTAATCTTTTTTTAAAGATACACCTTACTGTTTTAATTATTTTAAAATAGATAATCTTGGGTTTTCCTAAGAGTCATATCATTCGTAAATAATTTAAAATTCATTTCTTTGTTTAATATTTATATTATATATTTTTAAAGATTTTATTTATTTGAGAAAGAGTGAGAGAGAGAGGGAGAGAGGAAGCAAGCATGGGGTGAGGGGAAGAGCAGAGGGAGAGGGAGAAGCTTAGCAGGGAGCCTGATGCAGCCAATCCCAGGACCTGGGATCATGACCTGAGCTGAAGACAGATGGTTAATGGACTGAGCCACCCAGGTACCCCTATATTCTTATTTTTAATTTCTTATCTAATTGTATTGTCTAGCATTACAAAATAATGTTTAATGCCAGTGTGATAATGAGCATCTTTATCTTGTTCCTGATTCGAATTTCTAGGAATTCACCATTAATAATAACATTATTTTTTAAATTTGAGAGTTGTATTTTACACAGTGATTTTACAGAAGTAAACATGAATTCATTAAAAAAAAATTCAGCACATTGAGAAATGGAAGCTGAGTTTTATCAAATACCTTTTTGGTATGATGTTGAAATAATTAGAGTTGTTTTCTTTGAACTATTACATATTAAGGTTTATATATTAAGGTAAAATAGAGATATAGATGATTTGCTAATTACTTCTTCACAATTTTCATTCTTAAAATTTAACAATATTTAGACATGTGAAATAAAGATTAGGTAGTTTTATTGCTTCATTTGATTGGTGAAGCCTCCTGGGTAGGAAAACACTTGATGGAAGATCATTAGTGGCTACCCTTGCCTAGAATGGCTGTATAGATAAGGAAGACAGAAGGCATGCAGTTAGGTCAGTATAGAAAAAGAAGTGTGAGTTGCTATTGGTCATTTCATTTTAGCTAATGCCAAGGATTTTACTGATAATTTAGACCTATGCCCATTATAAAATAGATAAACTATGAATTCCTTTAAAATACCATGGAATTTTGTCAAAAGTAGTTACTATGAAAATCCTAGAAAAGTAATAAATAAAGGCATTAATAAAATTATATGAATTATTCTTGATTTCCTCTTTAAGACATGGCTGTGGAAGCACAGAATCAGGGCTGGGATAAAAGGAATAAATACAATTTTGGGGTAGGACAGTTTGTCTAAGCTCTTAATGATGTGAGAGGAAGTCTAAGATCCAAAGATTTCTGCAATATTCAACTAAGTACTCTACATAAACTTAAGGGATAATATTGCATCCTTTGATTATGAGGCTAAAATTGTATCAAGACTAATAAAGAAGCATTATTGAATAGATTTAATGTTTAACAACATAAATCCCAGAGAGGCTATGTTTTTTCTAAAACTGCCTCTAATAAGGATATGTTTGAAAATCTGAGGATAAGTATGCAAATAGATGCTTGCATTGTCAGGTGTGCATAATGCTAATGCCGAGGTGTTATCTCTAGCTGTAAAATTAATTGTTTGCAAATGTTAAGCCTATTAAATGAGGCTTATTTACCTCAAATAATAGTGATTTAAAAAAATGATGCAAGATTGGCTGACAAATCAAATACATAAAAGGCTATTTCTTTCCTGAATGAAAATGAGTTTCCTTACAAGGTGGAAAGTTAAAATTTTTTTAAGAAAATAATTTCATATATTTTCTGGAAAGTGGAATTTTACAAGCAAAAAAATATTAGAATAAAGCACTAAGAAATTGATTTTAAAACTTGAGTAGGAAAGGAATGGAAAATTCTTATAAAAATTATGGCAGAGGATACATTTCAAGACTCCTAGTGGATGTCTGCAATCACAGAAGTACGAAATCTCTAGATATACTCTGATTTTTCCACTATGTTTATACCTATGATAATATTTAATTTATAAATAAGGCACAGTAAGAGATTAACAACAGTAACTAATAAAATGAACAATTACAACAGTATACTGTATTTAAAATTATGTGAATGGGGCTTTTTTCTCAAAATATCTTATTGTACTATACTCATTCTTCTTGTGATGATATGAGATGATAAAATGTCTACAGGATGAGATGAAGTGAGGTAAATGACATAGGGATTGTGACTTAGTGTTAGGCTACTAATGACTTCGGACTATTGTTTGAGGGAGGATCACCTGTTTTTAGACTACTGTTGACTGCAGGTAACTGAAATCATGGATATTGGAACTGTGGTTAAAGGGAAGCTACTGTAGTTCTAAAAAGGTTCCAGGTGATGCTGATGCTTCTGGTGTGGGGCTAGCATATTGAAAACTACTAGCATGAACAATAAGGATGTTTATTTTAAATAGCAAGAAATCCTGGGATAGGGCAGCTCCAGGACTGCAGAATTAAGCAACGCAAAAGATTCTCAAGTTAGCCTCACTGAACAGTCTCCTATCATTGGTTACAAGATAGCTGCTGTGGTACAAAATACCTCAAGAAGAAGGAATGTCCGGGGGCACCTGGATGGCTCAGTTGGTTAAAGTGTCTGACTTTGGCTTGGGTCATGATCCCAGGGTCCTGGGATTGAACTCCACATCAGGCTCCCTGCTCAGCGGGGAGCCTGCTTATCCCTCTCCCTCTGCCTCTGCTCCCCCCTGCTTGTGCTCTCTCTCTGTTGAATAAATAAATAAAATCTTTTTAAAAAATAAGCATTATAAACAAAAAGAAGTAAGAATGTCCAGTGAAAGCAGAGGGACCATCTTTTCTGGTGTGCTTTTTCTTTTTAATTCATGGGGAAATGTCCTCAATGTCCCTAGCAGACCACTGTTGACCACAAGTGCATCATTTATACCCAGGTCTTAACCAGTCACTAACAAGGGGGATGGGATTACCATACTAGATTTGGATAAATAAAGATTTACCTCTGAGTGAAAGATAGGGGCACATTGCCAAGTGGAAGAAAGTGAATACCCTAAACATAATCATGAGTTGGTCAGCAAGGGCGATCTGGGTAAGGGGTTTGAGTAGCATCTATTTCACCACACATTTAAGATCTTGTACAGTTTAGCTTGATAATAATGTAAATGCATTAATAAGAAATATAAGCCAAAGTGCTTCTATCTGCCACCTAGTAAAAACTCCAGTTACTGTATTCCAATGTAAGTAGACTACTCTTAGAAGGGTATAACTGGCTCCAGAGAGGTAGGTTGACTTTCCTCAGATGGAAATGGATAGCATTAGAAATATTTAAAAAGACATCTAACCTAATTTATTAGGAATAAGGCTTCTAAATTTTGATTTTCCTGCCAAATGAAAATTAGGAGAGGTGCTGTTTGCTTAACAAATAGGGTGATAATGAAGCTTTTAAGAAGGGCTGAAGGAGCATGAAATGAACAGGATTTGTCACCAGTAGAGGCAAGATTTTCCGTTCTGCACCCTTCTCCCATCCACTTGGTTCTTTGCCTTGCCCTCTTTGTGTTTCCAAATATAACAAAAAGACTATAAATTTGGATACTGGGATCAGAGGAAAAGTCCAACAGTACTTTGAAGGAGAAAATTACAGACGAATTCAATATGTCTGTTTCAGATCCATTTGTCCATGAATTGCTAAGACTGTCTTTGAGAGATGTGGGAATTGGTTTCGGTCTCTGTGTCAGGTGATGTGAAGCCCATAGTGGACAGAACAAATAAATACTGGGCCTTTAGAGATGCTATCTTAACACTGGTGAATTAGCTGTAATAAAATCATTAGGAAGCAATGAGTTTTGAGTGTTTATTACCTTTGTTTTTAATATAATTTAATTGCAAACTGATATAAATTTATTTTAGTATAATGTATTTAACTGGCGCACAGATTTCCTGAAAATGTATGAGCTGTTGTGAGCCAGCTCCAGTATATCACTGGATATATTCTACACAGGGAGGTAGATTAGACCTGGTTAAACCAAGGCCAGTGGTATTGCACCTGCAGGACCTCCGCTTCACTGTCTGCTGCTGAAATGAGGGAGTGTTCTAAATGTACGTCAATTCTACTAGCTGGAGCCCATATCAGAAGGTCGATTTCTGTCAGACCCTAGGCTGACCCTGTGCTTCCATGGCTCTGAGTATCCTAAGTAAAAAATCAGCTATAACTCAAGTCCTAAAATTGCATGACAGGTGACAATATCATACCCTACTTAACCCTCCTCCCCAGTGTGTACAAACTCCTCTGAGCCAAGGCTGTATCACCCAGTATTGTGGTCCCATTTATTGGTCCTTGATCATCATTTGATGCAAGCCCAAGCTCCCCTTTTAAAGTGTGAATGAAAACAGGAAGAGAAGAGGGATGAAGTCATTGGTTGGGCTGAAGGGCGTTAGAAATTAGATATGGAACTACATTTTTTCCCATCCTGGTCTCAAAAGAAATTATGGAAACTGATAAAATAAAATCATTATTGGCAACCAGCTTTAAAAAAAGACTTCAGATTGTATCCCCTGCATCAATTTTCATAGTTCTGTACTTGAGAGTCAGAGATTCAGAAGATATTTTGAGATTTGGCTTCTTATTATTTGACCTCTAAAGAAAGTCAGTGACTCTTGTCTGCTTGAGCTTCTAAAATGTGTGAATTGTACAGGTAACTGGACATCATGAATGGGCTGGAGCACAGACTTGGAGAAGCCTGTGTGAGGTTTGGTAAGAATGCTATAGATATATGTATATGTATATTATACATAATATATATATATTAGCATATACTTATATTTTCTGGTTTTCTAGGGTCTGGAAACTTTATGAAGAAGAACTTGAAATGTGCTTTCCTTTACAGTTCAGAGATTTTCCTAACATGTTTGAAGAGAGGTAGAAATCCTATTGCAGGAAGGGACAACTCCTTAGCAAAGCATAACCATTGGGTAAGGAGGAAATTTGGCATGGGGGCTTGCACTGAGCTTTCAGGATCCATAGATGAAGAAGGAGCAGAGGTTCTAAGTAGACCGGCTCTATGGTCTACATGACTGCCTGCTCTGTGAGTATGAGGAAGAGAGATGCATATACTAAGACAAAAGGGTATCAAGACAAGTCTAAGCTCCTATGGGAAACCCTCTCACACTGCTGGAGGTTCCTAGTGGTTGAATGATGGTCCTCCCTCCCTTCCCCCTCCCACTCCATATATGTCCATCATGTCCTGCAAACTGAATTTGGCTTCATTTGGAAAAAGGGTCTTTGCAGATGTAATTAAGTTAATTAATTGAGATGAGATCATCCTGGATTATTCCAATGGTTAATAAGTGTTTTCATAAGTGATACACAGAGGAGAGACCCGGAGAAGATGAAGGTGAGAATTGGAGTGAGGCAGCCACAAGCCAAGAATCCCTTGCAGCCTCCAGCAGCTGGAAGTGGCAGGCAGGATCCCTCCCTGAGGCTTGGGAGGGAGCATGGCCCTGCTATTTCCTTGATCATGGACTTCTGACCTCTAGAACTGTGAGGGAAAATTTTTCTGTTGTAAGCCACACAGTTTGTGGTAATTTGTTAGGCAGTCCTGGGAAACTAATACATAGATGCATGAGAAAACAAAAGGCTTTGCATTGCTGGAGAGCCACCCAAGTCTGCCTGCATGTCCTCACATGACAAGTGTTCTCCACAATTCCTCTTAGCACATCAGACTTACTCTTTGGTGTCTTCTGAAATGTGAGCAAATATTGCTATACTCCAGTCATGCTAAATTACTGTAGTTTCTTAACCCTCCATGGTTTTTCTGACTTCCCTGCCTAAATGCATGGAATTCTTTCTCCCTAGGATATATTTCCTTACCCTATTTCCTTTTTTACTTTGTCTGTTGTCCTTTATTCAGACTTCAAACCTTACTTCAAATGATCTCCCTTAATTCCAAAAAGTGACTTGGGTTGCTGACACATACTTTGTTTTGAATCCTTTTTGTAGCCAGTGTTTACTGAGGGCCTTCTGTGTATAAGACCCTATAGTAGGGGCTATAGATGAATAACAAAATTATAAACCCAAACCTGTATCACCCCCCCTTTCTTTGCTTCAAGTATAAAATGGACTGTAAAATAAGAACAAATAACTACAAAGTTGTGCTATAATCTCAGAGGAAGAATTGAAGGAGGAGAAATTTTCTGCCATGGAACAGGAGTAGGGAATAAGAGGACTTCATGGCAGATAGTCCATTGAGCTGGATCTATAAGTCTGGGAAGGGTTTTAACAGGGCAAGTTGCAGGGAGAAGGCGTGGCATGACAAGCACATAGAGGCTGGAAGGCTCAAACTGAGTGTTTATTAGTGCAATACTAAGCTCCTTAGGAGCTGGAACTTTCCCTGGTTTCCCAGGGAACACAAATAATCAAGAGACTGATCTGTTTTTCTGATTTTTGAGAACTTACGGGAGCTGCCATCACCATGGCAGCTAGTGATGCTCTGCAAACATCAACGAAGGTTTTGATGAATGAGCACCCCATATTCTTTGCATTAGACTTCAGGCTAAAATTATACAATAAAACTCATATTTCATAATATGGGTAATCAAAAGTGGCATCATGAAATCTAGAGAAAACCTGCTGTTGTCACCTTGGCCACAGTCTGGAAATGTTTGCCCTTTGAGCTCTCATTAGTGACTTTATCATCCCCTGGTGGGTGCTTGGCATTTTCTGATGTACAGTACCTTTCCATGAGAGTGGAAAAATTCCCCTAGGTAGATTTAGCTGCTCCTTTCACTGTGGGACAAAAGCTCTCACTCAGATCTCTGTATGTTCTTTCTGTTTCCTGTAATGCCAAGACCAGTTCAATTCTAAGCATCCCAGGTCAAACCACCTATTAGTACCCTGATCTTTAACAGACACTGCACAGTTCTCTAAGGCAAAAAGAAGGCAGACTGTAGAGAAAAATGGAATTTTTTCTGGAGGGAGAATTCGTGGTAAATAGCTGCCAAATTTAAACATCCGCACCTTAAGCTGGGTACCCAGAATAGCTCACCCCCATTGCGTTTCTGTTCCACCCTTTTATGTGCCCTCCCCCAATATGGTAGAACAGTGAGTAGGCCAGAATGACTGAAATGTAGGGTGTATGTCCGTGAATCTGGGGAGATCAGACAGAAAAAGCAATTTGTGCAAAGTTGTGGAGAGCCTTAAATATCAGATTCAGAAGTTTCAATTTTATTTGGTATGTAACTGGGAGTTGCCCAAAAGTTTTGATTGGAGGAAATTATATTGTTAATGGGACGTATTACTAGATAGGTTGATCTGGAAGCTAATCAGGTATGTTGGAGTTAGGAGGGTGGGGATGAGGAGAAGTTTTAGGCAGGCATTTTCATAGTCATATGAGAGATAGCAGTGTCCAGAGGGCAGACAGCAGTGAGGAAAGATCAAACGAGAATAACTTTTGAAGAAATTGTAATACTTTTGTCACTATATTCTCTTTAATTCTTCTAGGTTACTAAGGTATTTTAGCATATCAGTATGATTTCTTTTCAGAATATGAACAATAACTCCCTTTATTTTAGTTTTATTATTTATTATTTTTCTAACTTATTTTAAGATTCTATTCTTTTTTTAAAAAATTATTTAAGTAATCTCTACATCCAATGTGGGAATCAAACTCATGATCTCAAGATCAGGAGTTGCATGCTCTTCTGCCTGAGTCAGCCAGGCACCCCCTTATTTTAGTATTACCTGTGTGTACAATGATTTACATATATTTTATAATCATCATAAGCGATCCAGTGAGGTAAGTCACTGTTATTTCCATATTACAGATGAGAAAAGTGAGACTCAGTCAAGTAATACACCAAATATTTTGGGGTAAGTAAATGATAGAGCCAGGATTTGAACCCTCATCTATCTAACATCAAAATCTACATGCTTTTCCTATTACAGAAAGTTGACTTTTGTGAACAAAGTACACTGCAGCTTTTCCTAAAAATATTTTGTGGAAGGACTTGAAAATATCCTTCGCTTGAAGAATATGGAGTAAAAAAATTGACTAAGTCTAGGCAGATGTTTCATTTTTCCAAAAGTCTGGCACATTTTCTAATTATGGATTACCTTAGCCAGATTTTAAGACTAGACAGTATTGTGCACAAATAGAATTTCAAAGGCTGTACCTTCTTTAAGGCATACTTAAGTTCTGGGGTAAATCTTTATGTAGTTGGCTAAAATCAAGTGAATGTTTAAATAGTTTTATTTCTACTGATTCCTTTACCAATAAAATTTCTTATATAGCATGTCTGCTTAAATCAAGATGTTGTACTAAAATAGAGTCGATTCCATTGGGACAGTATATCTTTAAGTGAATATCTGCAGGATTGCTTATTGCCAGCACTGAAATTCATTTTATAGCATTATCTAGACATTAAAGGCAACCTTCTGATCATAAGCATTATTTTAGCAAGAAAGCTGATTTAAGATGGTCACACCTTTCCATCAGTCAAATGATCATTTTTCTTATTGAGCTTCAAGGAAAAAAAATCAATACAGGGAACACATTGGGAAATTCTGTTTAAATGTTTTCAGGAGACAGGAGTTGGAGAGACTAAACGTGGTCCCCCATATTAATTAGAATGCAGGTCCTGAGTCCTTTAAAGGAATACAATCCTAGTATTTCCTTCTTTTCTTTTCCTATTTTTGTTTGGGGGCCATTATAATAATGGGAGTGTATTGTCAGTCTTGAGTGGGAATGGATCTAATTGGCCCACATTTCCTAACGCTTTATTGTAGTTCCCAGGGGACATCCTCCCATAGATGTGACCCTGGTGTCCCTTGTTAACAGGAGATAACAGAGACCATCTGACCAGAAATGTCTCTCTATTTTTCTGGGCACGTGAGGAACAGCGTGTTTTGGGCATCAGGTGATTCCCTATCTCTTCCTGGCTCCGATATTTCATTTCATGAAATTCCCAAATCTCTTCCCAATTTGCATTTCACTTAGTCCTTCTAACATGACTGTATGGGACAGATGGAGACTCTTTCTAAGCTTTCTGGCCCAGGGGTCATGACTATGTTCAGTATCAAATTTCGCACAGTGAAAATCCTAAATTGTTTAGGTTTTACAGACCGTTTCAGGGAACTGTTTTGGTTTTTTTTTCACTTTTCTCAGTCATTTCTTGGCTCACCAAGTGTTGTAACTAATCCCAAGTAAAGAAGGTCCCAGATTATAACAGTGCTGTTCTAACTAACCCAATCAGCCAAGACAACAAAACAAAGAAACAACAGCGAAAACTAAGAAAAAAATGCAGTTGAGCACCTCACATATATGTTTCCATTTATATATTTAGCAGATTTTTATTGTGAACCCTATGTGTTTCAGGAAATCTTTTAGGCACTTGGGATGCATCAGTGATAGAAATACCTGCCTTCATTAACTTCCATTCTAACAGGAGGTCAAGGGTAGCAGATTTGAGAGTAGATAAGTCCTAAGTGTTATGGTTAAAAAATAAAAGCATGGGACTCCTCGCTGGCACAGTTGGTTAAGCGTCTGTCTTTGGCTCAGGTCATGATCAGACTCCTTCCTCAGTGCGGAACCTGTTTCTCCCTGTGCCTGCTACTCCCCCTGCTTGTGTGTGCTCTCTCTCTCCCTTTCTCTCTGACAAATAAATAAAATCTTAAAAAAAAAAAAAAAAAAGCAAAGGGATCCAATACAAGGGGGATCTGGAGTATTAGGAGAATTGTAATTTTAAATAGGTGGTCAGGGTAGTTCTCATCAAGAACTGATCTGATTTCAAGGTGTAAGGGAGGAAGCCATGGAGATAATCAGAGATAAAAGTGTTCCAGCAGAGGGTAAAGCCCCCAGTTCAAAAGGGTCCAAAGCAGGAACAGGTCTTGTGTATTTGAAGAATAGTATACAGACTAGGTTAGCTCTAGCAAGGAAAGCAAAGGAGGAATAGAAGATGAAGTGAAAGGGATCCAGAAGACTAGAACAAGCAGGGCCTTGTGGGGCATGCTAAGAGCTTCATTCAGATTTCATCTGAAGTGAAATGGGATCCATCGTAGGGTTTTGGGCAGAAGAGTAGCAAGATCTGGTTCATGTTTTAAAATGATCACTGTGGTTGCTGAATTGAGAAGTAACTTGAAACAGGGACACCTGTTGGTGAGAGATGATAGGGTCTCCCAGGAGGTGCCAGCCTGTGCAAGTGGTAAGAAGTGGCTGATATGAGGAATTCTTAATCTCAGGAAACACACTGAGGGTTGCTGGAGTGGTGGGGGGTGGGAGGGATGGGGTGGTTGGATGATAGACATTGGGGAGGGTATGTGCTATGGTGAGTGCTGTGAATTGTGTAAGACTGTTGAATCACAGATCTGTACCCCTGAAAGAGATAATACATTAATGTTAAAAAAAAAGAAGAAGAAGAAGATAGCAGGAGGGGAAGAATGAAGGGGAGTAAGTCGGAGGGGGAGACGAACCATGAGAGATGATGGACTCTGAGAAACAAACTGAGGGTTCTAGAGGGGAGGGGGGTGGGGGGATGGGTTAGCCTGGTGATGGGTATTAAAGAAGGCACATTCTGCGTGGAGCACTGGGTGTTATGCACAAACAATGAATCATGGAACACTACATCCAAAACTAATGATGTAATGTATGGTGATTAACATAACAATAAAAAAAGAAGTGGTTGGATTTGAGATTCCTTTTGAGAGTGGAGCCAAGAAGGAATGATGCAAAGATTGGATAGGAATTGTGAGAAAAAGGGATATCAGGGATGACATCAACTCTTTGAGTTTCCATTTTTCATTGTAGGAACACCTTTCTTTATTTCACAATGTTATTGTAACAATCAGATAAGTATGCATGTGTAAACAGTTGGTAAAGGGCAAATTTACAATTTTTTTTGGTAAAGGTACTGTCTTTTGATTTCTAAGTCACATCTTAACATTTTAAAGATTTTATTTATTTACTTGAGAGAGAGAGAGAGAGCAGGGTCAGAGGGAGAAGCAGACTCCCCGCTGAGCAGGGAGTCTGATGTGGGACTCGATCCCGGGACTCCAGGATCATGACCTGAGCCGAAGGCAGTCGCCTAACCAACTGAGCCACCCAGGCGCCCACATCTTAACATTTTAAAGCAGACAGAATATAGAAAAAGTTCAACTAGCTGAAACCTTCTCAGTGGCAATCACTTTTACATTTGATTTTTACTGGAAGAGGCAAATAGAAAATAAACTTTAAGTCCAGAGGTTTGGTAACCATATAGTAGATTCCGGGAGAGGAGTCTAGATTGTTTTTATGCCTAAGAAACAACACTATGCTATTTGACATTCATAATGGTGAGTTCAAATATATGTCCACTCAAAGGGCTACATATAATAATCTAGTACCTGGAAGGGGTTTATATTCAAACCTAAGACCATCAGAATTTAATAAAGCAGAATACTTCCTGATTGAGACAATCCAGTTATTGAGGTCTTTTGGTTCTTGTGTGCAGTTTTTACTTAAATAAATTTACACATTACTAGGAGTTCACAAAAGGCAGTGATGCTTGGTCACAAGTCTTTTCTTACTATCTTACTGCTGGCAAATATTTTAAGGTAATTCATCTTGGGAATTTACTCAAAGAAGCAACAAAACTTTGGTATTTAGTTATTTTGTTATTAGCATGCCTTTTTTTTAAACATACCAAGTACAACAATCCTGACTTTTTAAGGATTCACTTTTAACATACTGTCCAAAAAAGATATATTGACAATGATAGATGCCTGAGTGTCCATATAAACAGTTACCTCTTCTTGGCATTAGATTTCACTTTCCCACATGTAACAAATTCACAGGTAACTAGCTGCATAGATATTCTTGAGGGCAAGTGTTGATTTAGTAAATTCTTGATAATTATTTTTGTTGTAGGCATAAAGTTCTCAATAGAGCAATTTTTATGAGATTCAGTAATCTACACAGAACAAGTGAAAAGATAATAATAGTAAGCTATTAAGCCTCCACTTCTCTTGATGATAATGATATTTCATGTTACCTGCGGCATTTTGGACAAGCCACGATGGACTCTATCTCATAGATAAAAGGAACCAGGAAGACTGCACCTGTCTAAAAGCAGGAGCCTGGTGTACTCCCAGTGGACCTACTGATTCTATGTCTTGAGGATTTTCTTCAGAGTTGACTGTTATGACTAATACTGTCTTTTCTTATGAAACAGCATAATAAATTGATGAGTCTGGACAGGATAATAGAAATGTCCCATCTGCTGTTATCTGCCATTTTTACTTTATGTTCCATCATCAACAAAAATGCTGTAACAGTATTGTCAATCAGGAAGAGTGACTCTTGAAAATTTTTCCTTCTTTCGCTTTCCCCTCAAGAATGCATTTTACGTCTGCATCCTTTACTTGCTCTTCTTGGGCTCATCAGAGTTAAGCATAAGTATTTTATCAACTCTCATTTGAGTCTCTGATTCACAGATACTGCAGCCCTGTTCGGTTTATATTTTAAGGATCAATGCCACTAAATATTCCTCCCTCTTTCTTTAATGAATAACAATATATTCGCCTCAAATCTATGTGAATTATTTGGGAGAATAATCACATACTGTTTTATTCAAAGAGCAATCTTTAGTCACTTGTTAAACTTTAACAAGTTATTTTTCTGAGTTCAAATTTTGAGGCAATAGAATGTGATACTGCATATTTTATTATGAATAGTTTTACAATAACTATTGGTCCAGAGTGATGTATTTTTTTATTTTATAGTGAGAATTGTATGCATGGTAAGCTCTTGATGTAATTACCACTTGAATATAAGTCTCAGTTATTTTTTGAGTAGTTATTTTAAAATAGCTTTTTTTGTAGCTATTTTTTGTATTTTGTAGCTATTGAATTTGTAGACACAAGTTCAATATAAAAATTAAAAAATAAGGAAAATGGATTTTTTTACTAATCACTCTAAGGCAAAAATGACAATTGATGTGCTTTGAGATGCTACCTTTTACTGGGAGAAGCACTAATAAGGAGACCTAACAGGTTCAGCCCCACATGGGCAACCTGCTTCATGACCAAACCAATCACTTAACTGCTATGGGCTTCAATTATCACCAAAAGTCTTTCTAGCTGGAAGTCTATTCTTTTATTCATTGCTTTTTTCAGCTCACAGTTTTATATTACTCTGAGCTTTACTTAACGTTTTTTCTTCTGAGCTCTTCTTTAAATTATACTTCCCACTGGCTTTTATTGTAATGACTGTTCTGGTTGTCTGTTACACAATATTATTTTGACTAAGTAATTAAATCTTTAAACAACTTTAGTTGTTCTATTCTTCTTTACTATCAAGCATACCAACTGGAGGATGCAATCCTGCATTCATGGTAACTCCTAGAATTTTTTATAAAATGAAAAATTCCTATTGGATCCAATACTAGTTCAAAGCATTAGTGATTATTGTGTAAGTTGGTTGCCTCACTGTGGAGATGCCAGTCACTCTAAGATCATCCTATCATCTCCCACCTCCGGTGAGTTAGCCCCACCTCTAGAGCATCACACACAAGTACAGGAAGCTACTGGAGTAACTATCCTCTGGGGAGACTCTAAAACTTGCAGTTAAAGGCTTAGGACTATAACTTGAACTAGTTACCTATCTGGTTCTAAATGACTACTGTGACACACCCCTTTTGCTTTACATCCTCCTTTGTCTCAGTTGTCATGAGTGAAAGTATTCTTGGTTAGTCCACACTGTGCAGACCCTAATCCCCATCCTGCTCTGTTCATTGCCTAGTACAATATCCCCCAACCATTTTCTGTTATACTTTCCTAAAGAGCCTTTTTAGATACTGTTTCTCTTAACTGCCCTCTCCACTCTGTAACCCCACCAACATGGAATTTTAATGCCCACAGATATACTATATATCTGTTAATATATGATTATAGTATAAATATGCTTTAGACATAAAGAGAGTAGGTTTTTTTTTTTCCACCTCTCAAGAATCAATTCTCACCCCTGATGAGAATGTACCATGTAGTCTGACTCGATTATCTTCTCCTTTGGCTTCCCAAACCTTTCCTCTGTATGAATATTTTACTCTTCTAGATTCATTCAGTGGATCCTGGGCAATTGGGTTGTTTCAACTTTTTGTTAATAAAAAATAATGTTTCTATGAACATTTATATATGTATCCTGGTGCATATGTGTGAATTTCTCTACTATATATTTATATATTAGGATGAGTGGAATTGCAGGGTCATAGGGTATTTGGGTTCTCAGTTTATCTAGGTAATGTCTAAGTGTTTTCCAAAATGCTTGCACCAATTTATAATCTCATTATCAACTTACGAATTTCTTTTATTCTGCATCCTTACCACTATTTTGGTTATCTTTATTTAAAATATTATATGAGTAATGATATCTTATTGTTCTTAAATTCCCATTTTCTTGATTGCTAATTAGGTGAAACACATTTTAAATAAGTTGATTGGCCATTTGTGTTTCCTTTCTTTCAGGCTGTGTGTGTGTGTGTGTGTGTGTGTGTGTGTGTGTGTCTAAAATGCCTATTCAAATGTTTTGCTCATTTTAAAATCTATTTGTCTATTTTTTCCGATTGATTTTTAAGAATTCTTCATGTATTCTAAGTGCAAGTTCTTTGTCTATATGTGCTACAAACATTCTCTTTCTGTATCCCTTGACTTGAATTTTATTCCTTTTATGATGTCTTTGGGTAGTTCTTAATTTTAATGTAAGTATATTTATCTTTATGGTCACTGCTCTTAAAGTCTTATTTATCCTATCAAAATGACAGAAGGTATTTTCCTATGTCTTCTAAATGTTTAGTTCAGTTTTTCACATTTATTGATAAACATCATACATTACATCATTAGTTTTTGATGTAGTGTTCCATGATTCATTGTTTGCGTATAACACCCAGTGCTCCATGCAGAACATACCGTCTTTAATACCCATTACCATGCTAACCCATCCCCCCACGCCCCTCCCCTCTAGAACCCTCAGTTTGTTTCTCAGAGTCCATAGTCTCTCATGGTTCATCTCCCCCTCCGATTTCCCCCCTTCATTCTTCCCTTCCTGCTATCTTCTTCTTCTTCTTCTTCTTTTTTTTAACATATAATGTATTATTTGTTTCAGAGGTATAGGTCTGTGATTCAACAGTCTTACACAATTCACAGCGCTCACCATAGCACATACCCTCCCCAGTTGAAAAGGTGATTGTTTTCCTAATAATCTTCAGAGCCATCCCTACCATATTACAAGAGTCCAAATAAGTATAGGTCTATTTTTTCAGCAATCTACTGTGTTCCACTGGTCTATTAACTATCACTGTACAGTATGCACTGGGTTAATTACTGTAGCTTTTTATAACAAACCTTGATGTCTTAAGAACAAGACTTCTTGTTTGACTTTTTAAGAAGTGTGTTGGCTAGCCTTGGCCTTTCTTACCTCCATATAAATTGTAGACTCAGCTTATTCGGTTCCACAAAATACATGGAGAAATTGATGGAGATTCTCTTGAATTTCTAAATCAATTTGGAGACTAAATCTTTAAATCTCTCAAACCGGGAACATGAGTTTTTTCTTTAATGTTTCTCAGTAAAGTTTTATAGTTTTCTTTGAAAAATTCTTACCTATCGTGTTAGGATTATTCTTAGATGTTTAATATTTTCTGTTATTATAAATAGAATATTAAAACATACTTAAATTTAAGTTCTAATTTGATACATATAAATACAACTGAGGGATGCCTGGGTGGCTCAGTTGGTTAAGCATCTGACTCTTGGTTTCAGCTCAGGTCATGATCTCAGGGTTGTGAGATCAAGCTCTGCATTGGGCTCTATGCTGGGCATGGAGCCTGCTTAAGATTCTCTCTCTCCCTCTACCCCTTCCCACCCCCCCTTGAACTCTCTCTCTCTCTCACTCTTACTCTAAAAAACAAACAAACGAAAAGAAATACAATTGATTTTTGTTTATAGATTTTTATTCCTCCACTTCGGTAAATTCTCTTATTAATTTAGCATTGGGTGTTATACACAACCAATGAATCATTGAATACTACATCCAAAATTAATGATGTACTATATCTTCGCTAATTGAATTTAGATAAAAAAATTATCTTTAGAACTTTTTAAATGTTCCAAGGACATAATTATATCATATATATATAACAACAGTTGTTCTTCTTCCTTTATCATTTTTATATATTTTAATTTGTTTTCTTGTCTAATTTTGCTGACTGGGATTTCCAGAACAACGTTGAATGTTGTTTCTTATAGCATAAGGAAATATTTCAAAATTACACAATTTCATATGATGTTTGATGTGTACCTTTTGCAGTTACCCTTTTTTCCCTTCCAAACAACAAATTGAGCTGTTTGTGTTTTGTTGCTCCACCACTGCTTTCAGTCCAACACTGGCTATGTGGTTTCCTGGCAACCTTCATTCTTTGAGATAATCAAGAGAAGTTAGGTTTTATAGTTTATTCAGATTTTACATTCTTAGGATAGAGGCAACACTCTTGGTGTGTGTGTGTGTGTGTGTGTGTTTGTGTGTGTGTGTGTGTGTCTTTGCACACGGCACACTGCTTGGTGGACTGGGATGCAAGTCCTGGCTCCCTACTTTCCTTCTTTGATATCACCCTGGAGGAGATGTGGACATGGTCATTATAGTTGAGCAAGAGTAGAAGTCTGGACTTCCATCTGGGCCTTTGCTGATAGAGTGGGTGTGGGGGCCAGATTTCCCTCCCATAGTATTTAGATCTAATGGGGAGGTTATTTAAAAGTTTTCTGTTTTGGGCACCTGGTAGGTGCATTCTGTTAAACATCCAACTCTTGGTTTTGGCTCAGGTAGTGATCTCAGGGCTGTGAGATTGAGCCCTATGACAGGCTCCATGCTCAAATTCTCTCTCCTTCTGCTTAAAGTTCTCTCTCCCTCCCCCTCATCTCATTTGTAAATTTTCCCCAGTGTTAATTGTTATTACAAGTCCTGTTTACACTCAGTACTTATTTTAACTTACTAATACATTTACCAGTTTCTTTTTCAGCATTATTTTTTGCTTCCCTTCCCTCCCTTCCTGCTTCATTTATATTCTTGCTAAAATATGTGCTTAATAGCTTTTTTATTGAGAGTAGTGGTGACAGTCATTTTTGTTTTTCCTTTTACTCTAATGAAGTTAGCCTTAACATTTCTCTCAGCTTGACAAACTTTAGACAGGCTTCTTTCAGACTCTAGGCCCCTCCACCTCCCCTTTTAAAGAACATTTACTTTGGAAAAGCTGTCATTTCAAATTCCTTCTCTACTCCTTTGAGATGTTATTCTTCTCCCAGTCTCTCCAGTTTTATAACCCAGGAGGGGACCCATCCCACTTGAAATGTCATCATCACCCTTACACTTGGGGTGAGCATAGTATAACATATAGAGTCATCAAAATCACTGTATTGTACACCTGAAACTACTCTAACACTGTGTGTCAACTATACTTCAATAAAAAAAAAAAAAAGCGCAGTCTCCCAGTTTTTGTTGGAGAGTAGGAGGCTAACTTCTGTTAGCAGTTAGCAAAGATAGATGACCTAATCACAATGACCAACCTCTTGACTAACTGTATCCTAGTACTTTCTGACAGGCTCATGTCGACCTCGGAGAGTCGGGGACCTGGGGTGGTGAAGGAACTGAGAAAAAGAGACGACAGTAGAGCGAGGCACAGGGGACCCCGAGCTAACAGCCCGAGGCGCCGAGGTTTATTTTCCATACTCTTATATACCTTCTACAGCGATATAGATCTATAATGATTAGATCTAGCAGGGGCGTAGTAAGGCACATTCCTCCATGTATACAGGATTAGTCAGGCACGTAAGAATCTTTAAAACAGAATAAAGGAACAGAGGGGAGTGCCCAGTGTGCTGTTTACAGCTGGCTTCCTATCTACTAAACATCTGCTGCGTACTTTAGAACTAACCACACAGGTCCCAAGGGCATTTCACTCTGATCCTTTCGGGTTATTTTTAACCCTGCAATCTCGAGTTTTCTCAGAGATCTCGGAGTCTGAGTGAACATGCACCAGTGGTTGTTGTGGAGTTCTGTTTCCCACAGCTCCCCTTTCTTTTTTCAAATTAGCCGCTGTCATAAGCACTCTGTGATGGAGATTTTGGGCACTCATTTTTTTTTTGAGGGTACATCATCCGGGATCCAGACCCCCATAGGGGCCTGGAGAAGAAGGATGGAATCCGTACTGCGCAGAGGCACATGTCACCACCGCTAACATAGCCAGGAACAAATGTTGAGGGGTTTTGGTAGATCTGGTAATTTTCAGGACTCGCTCTGCCCTCTGAGTGAGGGTCTTCAGTTGCCCCCAAGTTGGGGGTGTTGTCAGTGGCAATTTTCATTTTCGAGGTCTCTTCAAGGAGAGTGTTGCCATCTCTTGGACTGGGGTTGGGTAGTCAATCCCTGCAGTGGCTGAGAGACCTCTTCTGTTGTCTTCATCACCGGTCATGGGCTGGACTTTCCGAAGAGGTATCCAAATTACTCGACTGGATCCATCTGGAATGACACAAGCATAACCAGGGCCTTGGGTAATTAATTTCCCGGGCAACCAATTATTTTCATCATTTTTTATCCACACAGGTGCATCCTGAGTTGAGATTGAGGCTGTCGAGAAATGTTTGTCAGCTCTAGTATATGGTTCTCCTTGAGGTAAATAAATAAGGTTTGTGCCATGACGTCTCGGGGGGAGATTCCCCCTTTCTTTTTTGAAATAGTTTTACGCAGTTGTTTCTTAATGGTGGCATGCACCCTTTCTACTACAGCTTGTCCTTGAGGATTATAAGGAATACCTGTGATATGCTGTATTTGCCATTCTGCAAGGAATTCTCATACTTTCTTGCTAGCATATGCTGGGCCATTATCTGTCTTGATACAAGTAGGTACCCATAATAGTGAAACATTCAAGTAAATGAGAGATAACATGCCCAGCCTTTTCTCCTGTCAATGGAGTAGCATGAAGAAATCCTGAAAAGGTGTCTATTGTAACATGAATATCTGAGAGACGTCTGAAAGGTGGGAAATGAGTAATGTCTATTTGCCAAATACAGTCAGGAGCTGTGCCTCTGGGATTGATGCCCGCTGGATGCTCAGTTATATGTAGAGGTTGACAAATAGGACAGGAAGAGACTCTTTGCCTGGCAGAGCGCAAGGGTATTTTATAGTGTGAATGCAGGCAGTTGGCGTTGGTATGAAGATGGGCACATTCTGATTGTGGAGTTTCAAAAACAGGAGTCCTGAAGCAAAGGGTAAATGATACAATGAGTTGTGGAAATAAGAACTGTTTCCAAAGGCGCAACAATGCCAACTACGTAAGCAGAATCAGATACGATATTCATAGGATAATGAACATTCTGCAATAAGAACAATAAAGCTACAAGTTCGACTTGTTGAGCAGAAGTGTAAGGGGTTTTCATGGAGTGCTGAATAGCAGGGCCCCATACTCCGGTGTGCCTGGAGGAAGAGCCATCAATAAAGTATGTAGGAGCTGAGGGGATTGGGGCATTATGAACTGGGCAATTTATAACTCAGGCAGTGCGCTGTAGGAAGTCCCATAGTTTACCTGACGGACAGTGGCAACCTATGTGCCCAGTATAATCAGCAAGAGATATTTGCAGATCAGTAGAGAAAGGAATGACTTCCTTAAAAGATGTGGAAGAGATAGGTAAAACAATGAGCACTGGGTCAAAACCAAGAATTTGAATAGAACGCTTTAGTCCTTGGAGAATGAGTGAAGCGACAAGAGATAGATATGGAGTAACAGTTTGAGAAGTTTTTGTATGTAAAGTCACCCATTCGAGAGATTCGTCTTCTTGCGCTAAGACCAGTTGGAGAATGAGGGGTACGGAAAATAAGAAGGAGCAGGGGGAGAGAATCATCATACTTGTAAGCAAAAGCAGTTTTTAATTGCTCCTCAACAAACTCTAGTTAGGCTTCTGCCTCTGCGGATAGAGTGCGAGGACTATCTAAAGGAGAATCCCCTTGTAAAGTGTTAAATACATTTTGTAATTTATAAGTAGGAATCCCTAGGAGAGGGCGAATCCAATTAATGTCTCCTAGGAGTTTCTGAAAATCGTTGAGTAAGGAGGGTATCCCTACGAATTTGCATTGTTTGAGGTTTCACTGTGGTTCTATCTACCACAGTGCCTAGATAAGAAGCCAGAGTAGTTGTTTGGATTTTCTCCGGGGCTATTATGAGACCAGCAGAAGTCAAATGTTGGGAAGTGGCCTGATACACATCTTGTAATTCGGTTTCAGTTTGTGATGCCAGCAAAATATCATCCATATAATGAATGATATAGGATCGAGGATAATGATCTCTTACAGGTCTGAGGACCCGGCCAACATAATACTGACACACGGTAGGAGAATTAGTCATGCCTTGTGGCAAAACTGTCCATTGATATCATCTCATTGGTTCCTTATTGTTAGTGCTGGGAATAGAAAAGGCAAATATTTCTCCTTATCCTCAGGGTGAATGGTTATGGTATAGAAACAATCCTTAAGATCTATTATCAATGGCCATTGTTTGGGAATGGCTGTAGGAGTGGGTAACCCAGGCTGCAAGGCACCCAAAGGCTCCATGATGGGATTAACATTCCAAAGGTCTATTAAGAGCCTCCACTTACCTGATTTTTTTTGATAACAAAAACAAGTGAGTTCCAAGGAGATTGCAAAGGCTCTATATGTCCTGCCTGCAATTGTTCTTGAATAATTTGTTCTAAAGCCTGCAATTTTTTTATCGGAAGGGGCCATTGAGGAGTCCAAACTGGGGAAGAAGTTTTCCATGTTATTTTAATGGGGGCAGGCCTCTTTTCCTCAATGGCCCCTAGAAAAAAGGGTAATCCAGTCTAGCCCTATGAGTTTGTCCTTGGGCAATGATAGGCTCCATGATTCCTTGATGTTGTTTGCCTAAGCCCTGTCCTGGTTTATAGCGCATCTTTGTCATGATTTGATTAACTGGTCGATTTGGGGGGATGACTAGCTCGGCTCCCCACTGTTGCAAAGGTCTCTTCCCCAAATATTAATGGGGGTATTTAAGATGTAAGCCTGGATAATTCCTTCTAATTTGTCTGGTCCCTCACATTTAAGTGGCACACTACTTTGTAGAATTTCTTCTGCCCTCACAAAACCTATTCCTTCTACTGAACTAGAGGTTACTTGCATGGCCCAGATATTAGGCCAACGCTGGGAGGCTATTACTGAAAAATCGGCTCCAGAATCAACTAGACCCGAGAAAGTTTTTCCTCTAATTTTAAGAGTCATAGAAGGACAATCAGTCTGAGTCAATAATGAAGCCCATTTACCCATGAGAGGATCAGTACTACCAAATCCTCCTCATCTGATCTGTTGGGACTGACCAATTTGTACATAGAATTGCTCAGTTATTATTATTGCCCTGTCTCCTCCCTTAAAGGCCCAAGGAACCTGAGTCTATGCGACCACCATTATTTCTCCTTCATAGTCAGAATCTATTACTCCAGTCATCACCTGGATTCCTTTAAGATTTAGGCTAGATCTTCCTAGCACAAGACCCATGGTTCCTCTTGGTAAAGGTCCATAATACCCCATGGGTATTTTTTGAGGCCCGAGACCAGGGTGAAGATTTACTGTAAAAGGAGTGGTTAAATCTACTGCGGCATTTCCCTGGGTGGCGGGACTAAGTGGTAACCCAGAAGGTTTATGTGTGCAGCAGGAAGTTGCTGCTGGAGAGGCGACATATTGAATCCCCCGTTGTTGTTTGGGGCCTGGGTGGCCCCGCATCCCGTTTCCCGACCTTAATGGGAGTTACCTTGCCTGTCAAATTTGGATTTGCATTCCTTGGCCCAATGTTTGCCTTTGCCGCAATGAGGGCAGAGGCTAGGGGTGGTATTAGAAAGAGAATTGGCTCTAGGTTGGGGGGGTTTACGGCATTCCTTCTTGACATGTCCTACTTTCCCACAATTATAACATTTTATATCCTGTTGTTTTTGTAGGGCCATGAGTTGAAGGGAGGCTATCTGAGCTTGATGTGTAAGAGTGCCAATATTTCTACATAGATGAAGATAATCGAGAATGTTTCCTGTTTCCCTATGTGGCCGGATGGCCGCTTGGCAGTCCTCATTAGCATTTTCAAAATCAAGCTGTCTTAGCAAGTGCTCTTTAGCAGGTTTATTATCGACTTGGCGGTCAATAGCCATTTCAAGCCGAGAAATAAAATCAGTATATGCTTCTGTAGGGCCTTGCACAATTTTTATATAACGTTGCCCCACTTCCCCTGAAGGGGTTAGCTTTCCCCAAGCCGTGAGGGCGATTTCAGATACCTGCGCTGTGGTTGCAGGTGGAGTGTTAACCAATTGCTCTCAAACATCTGAAAAGGGGCCAGAGCCAGTGAGCATTTCAAAAGAAATATGATGCATGGCTGGGTTTGCCCGGGGTTTCATATAGGCGGCATCCAATAACCACATTTTCCATTGTAATAAATCCTGTGGCTTAAGGCAAGCCTGTGCAACCATATGCCAGTCATGAGGGATCCACTCCCCAGAATTTGCCCAGGCTTTCAAAATCTCTATAGTATAAGGGGCTGTGGGTCCATACAAGTGGCAAGCCTTCTTTAGTTCCCTTAAGGTATTTAAATCTAATCCCTCGTAGACGGGACCAGCAGCTTGTGTTCAGTCTATGGGGAAAGCCATAAATAGATCATTAGCTCCTTGCTGTCGGAGTTCCTTTTCGAGAGATGAGAGAGCTAGGGAGGATTGTTTGAGAGGGAATAAATCTATTGTGGAGGGAGGTTGATCATCTCCGGTGGGGTCCTCCGTTAAAAGCGGAGGGCCGTGGGTAACAGCCGGGACTGTGAAGCCGCAAAAACTTTTTTACTTTCAGTTTTAGCCTTTTCTAACGTCTCATCGTCTAATTCATATGTATGTAACTAATCCCCAGTTTCCATAGTATTGATAACCACTCGTACTAAAGCCCAAATGGGCCAGAAATCAAGGGGAACCATTTCACCCTTTCTCATAGCCTTCAAGACATTATTTTTCACTTGGATCCAAGTCTCCTCATCTAAGGAGCCTTTGTTCGGAAACCAAGGATTGTATTCAACTCCTGTTTCCAAACATTTTTCTATGTGCTGCTTAGTAACTTTAGCCCATATTCTTTAAGAAAATGATGTATCAATGCAGCAAAACCTGATGCTTTCAAATTCGATTGCCCCATAACCCTGTAATAAACTTTCCTACTTACCACCTTCTGTAGGGTTCCTAGCGCTGGCTGATCGTTCCTTGATGGGGGCTTCAGGTCCCTGTTCGGTGCCACTTGTCGACCTCTGAGAGTCGGGGACCTGGGGCGGCGAAGGAACTGAGAAAAAGAGACGACAGTAGAGCGAGGCACAGGGGACCCCGAGCTAACAGCCCGAGGCGCCGAGGTTTATTTTCCATACTCTTATATACCTTCTACAGCGATATAGATCTATAATGATTTATAGCAGGGGCGTAGTAAGGCACATTCCTCCATGTATACAGGATTAGTCAGGCACGTAAGAATCTTTAAAACAGAATAAAGGAACAGAGGGGAGTGCCCAGTGTGCTCTTGACAGCTGGCTTCCTATCTACTAAACATCTGCTGCTGCTACTTTAGAACTGACCACACAGGTCCCAAGGGCATTTCACTCTGATCCTTTCGGGTTATTTTTAACCCTGCAATCTCGAGTGTTCTCAGAGATCTCGGAGTCTGAGCGAACATGCACCAGTGGTTGTTGTGGAGTTCTGTTTCCTGCAGGCTCACCCCAGCACTTGAAATTCCTCCTGCTTTTTGTTCCAGTGGAGTTGAGTTCAGTCTTTCTCCCCTATTGCAATAGTCTTGAATGAAGCCTTCTTTGCCTGTTTAACTCCATCCATCTGGTGTAATTTTTCACACCTCTCAATGTGTTTATTTCATCTCTCCTGAATGATAGTTTAACTTAGAGGAAAACGGACAGTTATTTTTCTTTCTGTATATTAATAATTACATTAATATAGAAAACAACACATTCTAATGATTTTAATTGCTTCTGAAGCAAATGCCCTCAAGGACACATATCTTTAAAACATTTCTGGTATTCTAATAAAATATACATGACAAAAATTTGCCATTTTAGCCATTTTAAGTGTGCAGTTCTACGGCATTAAGTACATTTATACTGTACAACCATCACCACCATAATCTCTAGAACTTTTCATCTCCTCAAACTGAACTTCTGTATCTATTAAACCATAACTCCCATTCCTGCTGTCTCCCAGGCTCTAGAAACCACCATTCTACTTTATGTTCCTATGAATTTCACTACTCTAGGTACCTCATACAAGTGGAATCTTTCAATATTTGTCCTTTTGTGCTTGGCATATTTCACTTACCACAATGTCTTCAAGTTCATTCATGTGTGACATGTATCAGAATTTCATTTCTTTTTTAAAGCTGAATAATACCATATTTTGTATGCATATACCATATTTAGTTTAGGCATTTATCCATTAGTGGACATTTGGGTTGTTTCCTGCTTTGAATTACCATGAATAATGCTGCTATGTACAAATATCTTTTTGAGACACTGCTTCCTATTCTTTTGGGGTATACATCCAGAAGTGGAATTGTTGGATTGTAGGATAATTCTATGTTTAATTTTTTGAGGAATTGCTGTGATGTTTCCACAGTAGCTGCATTATTTTACATTTTCACCAGCAATGCACAAGAGTTTCAATTTTTCAACATCTTTGCCAATACTTGATATTTTTTATTCTCATTTTTTAAAAAAGATTTTTCTTATTTATTTGACAGAGAGAGACAAAGCGAGAGAGGGAACACAAATAGGGGGAGTGAGAGAGGGAGAAGCAGGCTTCTCACCGAGCAGGGAGCCCAATGTAGGGTTCCGATCCCAGGACCCTGGAAACCGTGACTTGAGCCAAAGGCAGATGCTTAACAACTGAGCCACCCAGGCGCCCCTTTTATTCTTATTTTTTAAATAACAACAATCCTAATGAGTATGGAGTGGTTTCTCATTGTGCTTTTGATTTGCATTTCTTAATGATTTGTGATATTGAGTATTTTTTTATGTGCTTATTGACTATTTGTGTATCTTCTTTGGAGAAATGTCTATTCAAGCCCTTTGAATATTTTTAAATTGGGTTGTTAGATTTTTTTATTGTTGAGTGGTAGTCCTTTATATATTCTGAATATTAACCTCTTACTCTTACCCTTATACATGATTTGCAAATATATGCTCATGATTTTTAATTTTTACAGGCCTATGATAGAAAACTCTTGGGAAGAGCTCTCTCTCTCTCTCTATATATATATGTTCAAAATAAATTGCTCTGTAAGAGCCATTTTGGAGCATGCTATACATGTATGATAAGTCTTAGAGCAGGAACCATTGATTGATTAATTCATTTACTCATTTAACATTTCCTAAACACCTATGATATTCCTAATGTTAAATGTCTGGTGATACGAGATGGGGGGCAGAGTTTCTGCTTCTAAAAACCTCATAATGAAGGGATAATGGAATGATAATCTTGGAAAGGAGGTTAAGTATTATATATTTGTATAATGTTGGCACCTACATATTTCTCAAGTCTGATCTTCCTCTCAATCTGCTGCCAACCATGCTTTTCTTGTTTTCTGGCCTCTGTACATCTCCTATCCTGGAAAATTTCCTTATTCTTCTCTCTTAACCTCTATTCCCTGCCCCACCCCCACCTCCAACAGCTAATTTCAAATCATTTTTTGAGTTCTAGTTTAAAAGTAATTTCTTAGGATGCCTGTGTGGCTCATCAGTTAAGTGTCTGCCTTTGGCTCAGGTCATGATCTCAGGGTCCTGGGATCAAGTCCCACATTGGGCTCCTTGCTCAACAGGGAACCTGCTTCTCCCTTTGCTGCTCCTCCTGCTTGTGTGTTCTTTCTCACTCTCTCTCTGACAAATAAATAAATAAAATCTTAAAAAAAAAATAAAAGTAATTTCTTCATCAATTCCTCTGCTGACCTTCTAATTCTCTTAGTTACAAGTGTTCCTAGCAGATCTCATAACCCTCATTTGTTTTTTTTTTGTTTTTTTAAATATTTATTTATTTATTTATTTTTATTATGTTCTGTTAGTCACCATACAATACATCATTAATTTTTGATGAAGTGTTCCATGATTCATTGTTTGCATATAACACCCAGTGCTCCATGCAATATGTGCCCTCCTTAATACCCATCACCGGGCCAACCCATTCCCTCACCCTCCTCACCTCTAAAACCCTCTGTTTCTCAGGGTCCACAGCCTCTCATGGTTCATGTCCCCCTCTGATTTCCCCCCTTCATTTTTCCCTTCTTTCTCCTAATGTGCTCCATGCTATTCCTTATGTTCCACAAATAAGTGAAACCATATGATAATTGACTTTCTCTGCTTGACTTATTTCACTTAGCATCATCTCCTCCAGTCCCATCCATGTTGGTGCAAAAGTTGGGTTATTCATCCTTTCTGATGGGTGAGTAATAGTCCATTATATATATAGACCACATCTTCTTTATCCATTCTTCTGTTGAAGGTCATCTCAGCTCTTTCCACAGTTTGGCAATTGTGGACATTGCTGCTATGAACATTGGGTGCATATGGCCCTTCTTTTCACTACACCTGTATCTTTGGGGTAAATACCCAGTAGTGCAGTTGCTGGGTCATAGGGTAGCTCTATTTTTAATTTTTTGAGGCACCTCCACACTGTTTTCCAAAGTGGCTGTACCCACTTACGTTCCCACCAACAGTGTAAGAGGGTTCCTCTTTCTCCACAACCTCTCCAACATTTGTTGTTTCTTGCCTTGTCAATTTTTGCCATTCTTACTCGTGTAAGGTAGTATCTCAGAGTGGTTTTGATTTGAATTTCCTTGATGGCTAATGATGATGAACATTTTTTCACGTGTCTGTTAGCCATTTGCATGTCTTCTTTGGAGAAGAGTCTGTTCATGTCTTCTGCCCATTTTTTGACTTTATTTTTTTTTTGGGTTTTGAGTTTGAGAAGTTCTTTATAAATCTTGGATATCAACCCTTTGTCTGTAGTGTCATTTGCAAATATCTTCTCCCATTCTGTGGGTTGCCTCTTTGTTTTGTTGACTGTTTCCTTTGCTGTGCAGAAGCTTTTTATCTTGATGAAGTCCCAAAGGTTCATTTTTGCTTTTGTTTCCCTTGCCTTTAGAAACGTGTCTTGAAAGAAGTTGCTGTGGCTGATGTCAAAAAGGTTACTGCCTATGTTCTCCTCTAGAATTTTGATGGATTCCCATCTCACATTGAGGTCTTTCATCCATTTTGAGTTTATCTTTGTGTATGGTGTAAGAGAATGTTCGAGTTTCATTCTTCTGTATATAGCTGCCCAATTTTCCCAGCACCATTTATTGAAGAGACTGTCTTTTTTCCATTGCATATTTTTTCCTGCTTTGTTGAAGATTATTTGACCATAGAGTTGAGGGTCCCTATCTGGGCTCTCTGTTCTGTTCCATTGGTCTGTATGTCTGTTTTTGTGCTAGTACCATGCTGTCTTGGTGATCACTGCTTTGTAATATAGCTTGAAATCAGGCAATGTGATGCCCCCAGCTTTGTTTTTCTTTTTCAACATTTCCTTGGTGATTCGTGGTCTTTTCTGATTCTATACAAATTTTAGGATTGTTTGTTCCAGCACTTTGAAAAATGCTGTTGGTATTTTGATTGGGATGGCATTGAAAGTATAGATTGTTCTGGGCAGCATAATCATTTTAACAATGTTTATTCTTCCGATCCATGAGCATGTGATGTTTTCCATCTTTTTGTGTCTTCTTCAATTACTTTCATGAGTGTTCTATAGTTCCTAGAGTATAGGAAGCACATAGAAGGTGCTCAAGACTTGAATTGAATTGCTATGTAAAACAGTCTCAAAGACTGACAATTCTTTTAGTCTATTTCACTTTTTATTTAAAGACTGACAATTTTTAATGTATTGATTTTTTTCTGTGTTTCTCAACTTTTTATCCATCCAAATTAGAGAATTATACCACACCTCTTTCAGTAATAGTGAGCCACTAAGACAATGATTCTTACTCTGAGGAAGTGATGATTCAGAATTCTGGCATCCTGGGGTAGGAAAAAGTAAAGTGAAAAATGTCCACAGGTGATACTATGTACCTCTTGTGTGATTGTGTACTCCTCAAGGATGATTTCTCTGTGCCAGAGTCAATGGTATTAGACTTTCCACAAAGATGTAAGCATTGTGAAAATAATGACCTAATTAAGTGCAAATACATTCTCTTTAATACTCACTGGAATGCGCTGTCAAAGTAAAGATTATAAAATAAAGACACAGAGACTTATTTTATTTAATATTATTATAAATACAAAATGATTTATTTATTCAATAATTCTTCTCCCTGAAAACATGTTCTTGCCTTTTTTCTGAAAGTTTTTTAGCTTTTCAAAGTTTGTTTTGAGTTTGCTTCCTGGTTATAAAACAAAGCAATATGTTGACATCTGAATTTCTCAAAATTAACAAGACTCAGCCACCTTTATCTTGCTGGTAGCCTACTTTCATCCAAAGATTCTTTTATTACTAATTAAGCATGCTAAATCAATTATTTTCTGAAACAGTTTTCTAGTCTTGTAATTGAGTTTAAAAATGACAGTCTTTAACTTAACAATATCCACTATGGAGAATTGAATTTCAATTTCAGTGTTCCATCATAAGCCAAATGTCATCTAAACAAATAAAATAACTTGACTACAGTAAGTCGTGCAAACCATTTTCTCATTAACCTTTTAAAAATTACTACCAAATTTTTACCCAAGAAATATGTAAGTCAGATTTCTCATTTGTAGTCTAGTACTATCTTTTAAATTTTTTTTCTGATGGAATAACTATGAAGCTGCTCCCTGGAAATTTCCATTCCTGTTCTTAGAAGTTCCTCATTGGATGGGGATGTTATTGGGTATCCAGAGTCGCTAAGTCATTTCTCTGCTCCTGGAATTATGAAGTAGTCCTAACCAAATTCTAATCTAATGAGAAATGTCTTTATTTCTAGTGCTTAAATTACTTGGATTCAATTTTTGGTAGTCTACTTGAAGCCAACCTGCTTCATTCACTCAGTATGGCAAATTATATCCTCAGATCTTTACTGTGGTGTGTTCCTAGATGTGTTCTTCTTAGCCCTAGCTGATGTGTATTCAGGGAAGGAAATCTCACCTGGATATTTGCCTAAAGCAAAGACAAATGGGAAAATGAACCTGCTTAACTAAAACAAACATAAATTATTTTTGGATAATCTCTTAGTTTGGGTTATAAATGGCTTTCCTTCCCTCTATTAACCCAGCTAATTAAATGTACTTGCTTAAGGCCTTATTGGATCTTATATTTATCTTGTGCAGCTTCTCAGTTCCATTCATTAGAAACTAAAGGAGACATATTTATCTTGGTTTTTGTCTTCAAATGGAAGATTTCTTATTTACTGGATACTTTAAGGGGAGAGATAAAGATAGAGGAAAGTAGGCCAAGAGAGTATCTTTTCTTGGTACAGACAAAATTCTAAGTAGTTTTCAATATGTTTCTGAGGGATAATATAGAATTTGGCACTGATGACTCAAAGCTGCCATGAATCGCCAAGGCTTTTGCTGAACTACAAATATTAGCTACTTCCCTTGTAGTTTCTCCCTTTTGAATCCCAACATTTTAGGTCAGGTTTCCTAGCAGAAGCAGATCATAAGATAAGGTTTTGCGTGGCAAGTGATTTATTGTAGAAATGTTTAAGGGGAGCTCAAAAAAGCTGGGGGTTTGGGACAGAAAGAGCAAAAAGCCAGGGAAGGGTGAGTTCTCAGGACAAAATTCTGCAGAGGGTGTCTGTGCCTCCATCCTTATGTGGAATGTTGGGGTATAAGATATATCTCAGAGTTGTCACAAACCAAGGCAAGGTAGTTGGGCAAGAGAATAACTCCCATACCTGTTGGTCACAGGTTAAAGTCCAATCAAAGTAAACATGAACTCCTGAACACTTATCTCTGTGTCTGCTGGGAAAGTGCCTCTAGTAGCCTGAGGGCAGCCCTCTTCCTCTACAGAGTTTCAGAGCTTCAGGTCCTGCCGGTTTAAAACACTATAAATCTGGAGGTGGGGGTGCATGAAAATGGTATAATAGAGGTAAGAGGGACTCTAAGTAGAGCACTGATGTCTATTATTCCAGGATAATGCAACATGGACTTGAGGTGTGACCCCTGACATATTCTTCCATCAATTTTTGTTATTTCAGAGAAATCGCTTTATGGAGGGAACAAAAAGGGACAAAAATTTCACTGGGACACTCATATAATTTTCCTGGACTTGGTTCCCTATGGTCTTGATTTCCATAACTGCTAAACAAGGTGGGCCTGTGTGGGAGCCCATTTTTCTTTATCCCAGTGTGAAGTCAGTCAGTTCTGACCCCAATCATAAATATCTGCTACATAAAATATGCTTTCTTTTCTTCCCTATCAAGATGCTGAACTTCACAGAGGTTCTTGAGGTTGAGGTACATAATCTCTGAATAAGAAGCTCCAAATACCACAATATTTCCATTCAAACTTCAAGAACTGGGGGCTTGTAGAACCTTATGGCTTAGGAGATCTGCATAATGATTACAGTTGCACCTGCCTGAGATGATTGGTTCTTTAACTTAGATCAGAATCCCATCCTCAGATTCCAGATATTCTTCAGATTCCAGATAGATTCCTATAGCCTGAGCTCACAGGTATGTAGGGAATTTCTACACCCTTGCCCTCGTATGAACAGAGAACAGGTTCGATATCAGCTGCTATGAATTACTTCAGAATTGTGGCTATCTTCCTTTGTAATTATTTGGCATCTCTGTGATGCTCAGTGCCCATGTTGAATCAGTTGTTAAATATTTTGATTATTTCCTCTTGTCCAAAGTGACTTTTGACTGTTTTTGAAATTGAATTCTTTTTTTGAATTATTAGAAAAAATCATGCACTATATCAGAATGTTGTGGCCCTAATCAAAATAAAATAACACGATGGTGGAATTTTCTACTTCGTACCCTGGCAAGCCTTTGCTCAGGATACAACTCCTTTGCAAGGAAAAGTCAGTATGATGAAGCAGCCCCAAGGGGCTGGGAATTGGGTATTCTTATCAGGGTTTTATGATGTATTTCAGAAACCAGAAGCTTTTCCCTATCATAATCCCTCTTATTTTGGACTTGTTGTAAGCAAGAAATTAACAACTGTTGTGTGTTTGACTCATTATATTTTTTTGTGTTATAACAGCTAGCATTGTCCTAATAAATAGGCAATGACTTTCTTCTCTTCCTTTTTATGAGTCTTAAGAAAACTGACTCATGTCACCATCTGCTTAAGTATCCCTAAGTATGCCATCCAAGCTATGGAACATTGTCTATGCAGAACACACAGATGACAGGCAATACATTTTTGATTGGCTTCCTGTTCTTTTTTTCTCTTCGCTACCAGAAACTTATTCAGTAACTCAGTGGTATGTTTCAGCCAAAATTAAAAAGTTTCTTTGCAGAAGTTGGCACAATATACTGTAGTATTTAGAATTTTATGTTTCTACAGGAAGCTTGATGACTCTTTTGTGCCCTCTGTTCCAGTATAATGATTGTCTTCCCACATTGCAATCCCAGGCTTGGGTCTTCAGAAGCCATCTCATACTTTAGTGATCAGGCCACAGTATATTATGTCCTCCTCTTTTTCTAGACAGAGGGTCAGTCTCTTTGGACTTCAGCATCTCATGTTGGGGGTTAGTTGAATATGGAGACTTTTTGAGAATAATATGTGTGGGATTATTAATATTCTGTGGAGGTTGGAAAGTTTTGCTTTAAAATATTACAGTTCATTTGTATATTTCTCAAAAGAAATGATCTCTGATAGACTATTTATACCAATGAGTGGGAAGAACAAGATTTTTCCCAGGGTCATTGGCAAAATGTCAAAAAGTTCTACTTAGTCTGCAGAGTAGACAGCTGCTACGCCAGTTTTCAATTCTCCTGGATGAGTGTTGCACTTGGCAGACCTTGAAGATGACTGTGCACTGCCATGTGCTGCCATACCCTTATTGTTTTGTGATCCTAATCTATTCTTCCTGTCCAGTTGCTATTGCTCATATCAAATGGGTTGAAAAGTAATACAGCTATCCTGGCCAGTATTGATTGGAAAAGGGATTAGGCACCAAACCAAAGGTGGATCATGTGGTTGGAATGAGTTCTTCTGAGCTCACTGTTCAAACTGTCTGGTAATGTCTTCCATATTGCCATATACAGCTGAACTGATCCACTGTACATCTTCAGTTGGGATGTGTAAATGAGAGGTTGGAAAAGAGCAGGTAGGTCTCTACATCTCATGGTGTATTCCAGCAGACTCTGAGCTACTGTTTCAGTTCACCATGAAACCTCTCTATACCTCCCAACCTAGAATGACTGTATGGATGAGGAGATAATATCTTCTATGAAACCATGACAGATTTCATTTCTGAGAGCCATAGGATCTTCTCTCACTGTCTGATTTAAAGAGCTTGATTAAAACAAACTCCCCAAATACAACCTATGTTTACTCATAACCCACCTGCCAAAGAACAAAGTTGAGCCATGGGAAAGGAGGAGAATGTTACCCTAAGAAGATATAAGTGTTTATACCTATTGCTTCTCTGTCCCATACTCAGAACTGTATCCCAAAAGATGTGTGCTTATGACCAATTCTCTTGACTGTAAGAATAAGACATCTATGTTTCAATCCTGCTTGGGTACCCTGAAAAAATTTTTTTAAGGAAGTGCTCTGATGCCTTCAAGCTGCACAGAGGTGGTGTGAAGCTGAAGTTCTAACTCTACAGAACCATAACCCAATGATGCTCTCAACCGTCAGTACAGTATCCTCCTCTCTTCTTTTTCTGGCCTATGAGGAGCCTGTTCTGACCTGCCTTTAAACCTGCTCTAGCTGTTTTATTCTCCAGAGAAATCTCCAGGTGAGAAAGAGTGCCTCATTTTCCAGTAGTGCTGACCTCTGTCATATAGACCACAAAGCTCTGTGGCTTTTTGTCCTCCATATCTTAAATAGAACTTGTGAAAAAACACTTTTAGTATTTCCTCAAAGCTTCTCTCCTAGGACTCATACATGAAAGCAGAGGCTAGGTTGGGAGATCTTCTGAGTGACTGACATTCTGTACTTTGTCTTTGTTCATAGATTTCCATTCCCTGGAACACTGAGAGGTTTCTTTTGTGTCATAGCTGTGACTCTGGATTCTCTTTATGCCCTGAGGTTGTAGTCTTTCCTAGAATAGGATCATCATGCGGATCGTCACCTATTGAGCTTTCCTTACTGCCATCCATAGATGCCAAATAAAACAGAATTCTATGTGAACTTAGTTCCAAGTTGGGACTACTACGAGTCAGGATTCTGACAGACAACAGAAACTACTCCAGCTAGTTCCACCTGAAAGAGATTTTTAAAGGGATATTAGGTAGCTAGAAGTCTGTATCTCCAGCTTTCTAATACTCCTTGAGGAAAACTTCCAGGAATAGCTTCCAGAACAACACTACTGCAACAAGGGAGCTGCTACCTCTGGCCTACCTAGAGAGGCACTGTGTCTGTCAGGAATTGGGAACTATCTCTCTACAAGTATCAGTGCCAGAATCTTTGTTTCTTTCTGCTGATTTCAAAATCAGGTTCTGCATCATCAAAATGTTCACCTTGACCTCAGCTTGTTTCCTATCACAGTTCAGGTTCAATTCTGAATCTTGGGCTCCCATAGGTATATCTGATTGGTGGGCTGCATGTCTACACTATAACTGCAAGAAGTCTTGGGAAATATAGTATTTGGGATACCAAAGTAAAGGAGGCAGTATTTGCAATATGGGTACTATCATAGTTTGGAGTGAGAGTTCAAATGATATTGGATGATCACAAATAAAAGATGTTCACCACAGATCACAAACAATCTTATATTATTTTGGGGAGTTTGAATAGTAATAGTATTAATACAAGTAAAATTTAATAGTACTGGTTAGCATTTGTTTTTGTTTTGCATTTGTTTATTGTTATTGCTAAGCATTGTGATACATCCTTTACACACTTTATCTGATTTTATACTTATAACAACACTGAGTGTTTTAAAATTCATTTTAAAGAGTAGAGAACCAAAGCCCAGGTTAAGAAATTTATCAAGGTCAAACAATTAAGAACTGGTGGAAACAGGCTTCAAAGCCAGGTCTGTTAAATTCCTCTACGCTTTGCTGCCTCCTTAACTCATACCTTTCTTTCAAGGCAATATTTCTATGTACAAAACCATTATTTAGAAGTTTCTTTGAAAAACAACAAGAACTCCAATAAAACATATGGTTTATTTAGACCACATCGTTTGGCTCATTAAGACTATGCACAAACATATAACTAATAGTCCTTATGCTGTCTACACTACATTTATCTAAAAGTTTTTAATAAGATGAATTTGCTACTTTGGAAAAACCAACATTCAACATTTTTTCTTTCAGAAGGATATGGTAGGTTTTCCTTTTCAGATATAACTTTCCAAATAGCTATTTCTCTTACTTGTCTTTTATCATCTTCTAGACTGTTGATTCTTTCTATTTGTTTCCATGAGAAGATTCAAATTCTTCCACTGTCATTCTTTGAACATTTTCATACAGGGGTATAACACATTTTAATTCATTTTGCTTTGCCTTATTGCTTTCCTATACATGTTTTATGTTGCTTTAATTCATTTTGCTTTGCCTTATTGCTTTCCTATACATGTTTTATGTTGCTTGAAAAACACATTATTTTGTCTTTGTCACCTTCAGCCTGTATGCAAACTCGGTAGCCATTTCATTAATCTTTTTCCAAAATTAGTTTTTCCAAGTGTATCCAAGGGTAAAAAAGATTTCTTAAAACCATCAGAATTCCCTCCCAAACATTAGGCTTTGGAAACATAACATTATGAAACTTGTGAATTTAAATTTTTTTTAAATTATAAAAACAAGTATTAATGCTAAGAAAATTGATAATTTCTTTCAACTCCATATCTAATATGTGGGAGGAATTTGCACAAAAATTATATTCCTTTGCAACATTTTTAAATTTCAAATTATCCCTTGCTCAAACAAGTAGAGGAAACATAGCATATTTTTGAGCTTTTAGTGATGACATTTTAGGAAAGGCAAATTCCAGTTAATGCCAGGACGCACACACATACACACACCCTTTCCATACAACTGCTAATTGCTGTTCATTGGATCATATGTTGTATCATTAGAAATGAAGAATTTAGGAGAGGGAACAAGCATGAATACCTCCTAGATTCTAGGTTGGTTGACTGGATTGAACAGTGGTGCCAAAGTATGAGGTAGAATTAGTCTTACTAGATGTCTTATTAAATGGGAAAGATTATGAATTCAGTTTTATTTATGTTGGTTTGAGATGTGTGTGGGGCATTTGGCTAGAGCTGTTCACCAGTATGAAGCTCAGAGTCTGTAAGCAAACACCAATTTGCTAGTTTCTACCATAGAGGTATATATCAGTTATCCATTGATAATGGTATATAACAAACAACAATAAAATTTTAGTGGTGTGAAATTATGAGTGTTTATTTATGGACATCTTTGAAACTTGTCAGGGTTAGCCTCCTTTTCTGTTTGTGTTTTTCTGTCTGACAGCTGATTTAGAACACTTTTGGCTGAGACAGCTAGGGAGTCTTAGCTCTGTACTACATGCTGTCCTTCTCTAATAGGTACTCTGTGCTTATTCTCAGGGCAGTGGGAGAAGAGCTTGCCAGCCCATTCATATACATGCTTTCTAACTTCTGTGCCCATCGCATTTTCTAACATCCCATTGGCAAATTGTATAGCCAAGCCCAACATCAGAGCAGTAGGATATTACAAAGTTACATGACAAAGGGTGCAAAGGTAGGGATGGGTGAAAGATAAGGATTATTAATGTAATCAGTGTACTACATGATGGTTGTTGGAAACAAGAATGTATGGAATTATTTAAGAAGACTGTATATAATTAGCATGAAATTAACCAAGGGTAGGATTTTAGCAGAAACTAATAATTAAGTACAGAAAAGCACAAAGAAAAATGAATGGTCAGATAGGGTCAAGAGGGACTAAAATATGATATCTAGAATCTAGGAGATAGAGAAATTCAATCAGGTAAACAAGGTAAAATGCATGAGAGAAGTGCAATAAATTTAGGATTAACAAATATGCACTGAATTAGAAAGTACAAGATAATCGGCGACCTTTGTGAGAGAAGGTTTACCTGAGTAATTGTATTTAGAGGGCAGAAAGCAGATTTCAGTGAGGTGAAAAAGGAATGGAAGATAGAAGGATGTAGGCAGCAAGAAGAATACAGGAAGAAGATAGACTAAGGACACATTCAAAAAAAAGAAAATTTTATTTACCTTTCTTAAATTATTGGAGAAATGAGCTTGATATAAGTTAACGCAAGGGGTACCAATAGAGAGAAGTTGAAGTTATAGGAGAATCAGGGAAAGAACTGTAGTGGGGAATCTCAAATAGAGTGGGAGGAGATGTGTCATGGGTACAGGTGGGAGATTATAATAAACAAAGAGGTAGAACACACCATCTATGTTTGGAGGGAAGAAAGCAAGAACTGAATGAATATGAACATATTTTGTGTGATATGGGTTGATGAGTCAGTGCTCAAGCACGTCATATGGTATTATTATTTGCATCCTTTAAGAATTTTATTGAAGTATAATTTACCATAAAATTCACCCATTTTTAAGTGTACAATTTAGTAATTTTTTTAAATTTTAATTTATTTTTAATTATTTTTAATTTTTTATTGTTATGTTAATCACCATATATTACATCATTAGTTTTTGGTGCAGTGTTCCATGATTCATTATTTGTTCATAACACCCAGTGCTCCATGCAGAATGTGCCCTCCTCAATACCCTAAATTTTAATTTATTTTATTATGTTAGTCATCATTCATTACATCATTAGTTTTTGATGTGGTGTTCCATGATTCATTGTTTGTGTATAGTACCCAGTGCTCCATTCAATACGTACCCTCTTTAATACCCATCACTGGGCTAACCCATCCCCTACCCCCCTCCCCTCTACAATTTAGTAATTCTTAGTAAGTTTATAAGGTTGTGCAAACATCACCAGATTACAGCTTTAGAATATTTCTATTACCCCCCAAATATCTGTTGTGCCCTATTTGCATTCAACTCCCATTATACCCCTTACTCCAGGTAACTGCTGGGTTTACCTTTATCTAATGTAACATAAGTAGTCTTTTGTATCTGACTTCTTTGACTTAGGGTATTTTTTTTTTTTTTTGTTAGTTGTCCATGTTGTAGCATGTATCAATACATTGTTATTGCTGAATAGTATTCCATTTTACTAATGTATCACCTTGTATTTAGGTATTTTCTAGATCATGGATATTTAGATCATTTTCAATTGTAGGCTATTTTGAATAATATGAATAGAACATTGAATACAGTCCTTTATGTGGAAATATATTTATTTCTCCTGGGTAGATACTTGGGTAGAATTGCTGGGTCATATGGTAAATTTAGGTTTAACCTTTTATTTTATTTTCCCTTATTTTATTAGCTAGGACTTCCAGTATGATTTTGAAAAGTAGTGGTGAAAGGGGACATCTTTGCTTTATTCCTGATGTTAGGAGGAAAGTATTTTCTTACCATTATGTACGATGTTAGACATTAAGTTTTTTGTAGATATTCTTTATCAAGTTGAGGAAGTTCCTTATTTTTACTGAGAACTGTTATGAATTGGTGTTAGATTTTGTAAAATGTTTTTCTGCATTTAATGATATGATCATGTAATTTTTCTTTGTCCTGTTGGCATGATGAATTACACTAATTAATTTTCAAATGTTGAACCAGTCTTGCATACTTTGGTCATGGTGTTTAATTCCTTTTATATATTGTTGGATTTGATTTGCTAATATTTTGTTGAGGTTTTTTATATCTATATTTATGAGAAATACTAGTCTGTAGTATTCCATTCTTGTAATGTCTTTATTTGATTTTGCTATAATATGAGTTAGGAAGTGTTCACTCTGTATTTTTTGGAAGATATTATAGAGAATTAGCATCATTTCTTACATGTTTGATACAATTTGCCAGTGAAACCATGTGGGCCTGGTGCTTTCTTTTGTGGAAAGTTATTGTTGATTCAATTTATTTAGTAAATATAGGCTCTTCAGATTATCTATATCAATTTGTGTGCATTTCAGTAAATTTGTATCCTTTAAGGAATTTGTCCCCTGTATC
Organism: Callorhinus ursinus; assembly: GCF_003265705.2. Classification (NCBI taxonomy): domain Eukaryota; kingdom Metazoa; phylum Chordata; class Mammalia; order Carnivora; family Otariidae; genus Callorhinus; species Callorhinus ursinus. Next base: position 128,132,454 of record NW_027397063.1, on the reverse strand, counting down.
TAAGTTATTTCATTTGCAAGTGTATAATTATTCAGATATATTCTTTTGTTACCCTTTTAATATCCAATGGTCTTTCATTTCTGATATTAGTAACTTGTGTCTTTTGTCTTTATTTCTTGGTTTGCCTAAAATTATTAATTTTATTCAACTTTTCAAAGAGTAAGTTTTTTATTTCATTGGTTTTTCTCTATTATTTTCTGATTTTAAATTTTATTGAATTCTGTGCTCATTTTTATTATTTTAACTGTTTGCTTTTTTTAAAAAAATTATTTAGTTATTTGAGAGAGAGAGGGAGAGAGTTGGAGAGAACATGAATGGAGGGGCTGGCAAAGGTCGAGGGAAAAGCAGGCTTCCTGCTTGACATGGGGCTCAATCTCAGTACCCCAGGATCATGACCTGAGCTGAAGGCAGATGCTTAACTGACTGAGCCACCCAGGCATGCCTTAACTGTTTGTTTTAAGTTTATATTGCTGTAATTTCTCTAGCTGGTGGAAGCTTAGATTATTAATTTATATATTTCTTCTTTTCTACTCTATGCATTCAGTGCCATAATTTCCTTCTAAGACTGCTTTCACTGCATTCTACAAATTTGAATAAGTTGTATTTTCATTTTCATTCAGTTCAAACTATTTAAAAAAGTTTTTTTTTGAGACTTCTTCTTTGACACATGAGTTAGAAGTATGTTTTTTAGTCTCTATTTTGTGATTTTTCCAGATATCTTTCTGTTACTGATTTGTAGTTAAATTCCTTTATGGTTGAGAGCGTAATTTTTATGATTCTCTTAAAAAAATTTTAAAGGTGCTTTATGATGTGAAATATGGTCCATCTTGGTGAATGTCCCATGTGAGCTTGAGATGAATATGCATTCTGCTGTTTTTGGAAGAAGTAGTCTATAAATGTTAATTAAGTCAAGTTGGTTGATGGTGCTATTCAGGTAAATGTTTAACCAAGGAGGTAAAAGACCTATACTCTGAAAACTGTAAGGCATTTATGAAAGAAATTGAAGATGATACAAATAGATGGAAAGATATACTGTGTTCATAGATTGGAAGAACTAATATTGTTAAATGTTCATAATACCCAAAACAATCTACAGATTCAATGCAATCTCTATCAAAATACAAATAACACTTCTCATAGAATTAGAAAAAATAATCCTAAAATTTGTACAAAACCACGAAAGACTCAAATAGCCAAAGCAATCTTGAGGAAGAAGAACAAAGGTGGAGGTATCACAATTCAGATATCAAGATATACTATATACTACAAAGCTACAATAATCAAAACAGTATTGTACTGGTACAAAAATAGACACATAGATCAATGAAACAGGAGAGAGAGCCCAGAAATAGACCTATGTTTATATGGTCTATTACTCTATAACAAAAGAGGCAAGAACATACAATAAGGAAAAGACAGTCTTTTCCATAAATTGTGTTGGGAAAACTGGACAGGTACATGCAAAAGAATGAAACTAGGCCACTTTCTTACACAATAATAAACTGAAAATGGACTAATGGCCCAAATGTGAGACCTGAAACCATAAAACTCCTAAAAAAAAACATAGATAGTTATCTCCTGGACATCAGCCTTAGCAACATATTTATACATCTGTCTGCTTAGGAAAGAGAAACAAAAGCAAAATAAACTATTGGGACTATACCAAATAAAAAACTTTTGCCAGTGAAGGAAACCATCAATAAAACAAAAAGGCAACCTAATGCATGGGAGAAGATATTTGTAAATGATCTATCCAATAAGGGATTAATATCCAAAATGTATAAAGACTTCTACAACTCAACACCAAAACCAAATAATCTGATTGAAAATGGACAGACACCTGAATAGACATTTTTTCAAAGAACACATACAGATGGTTAACGGACACGTGAAAAGATGCTCAATTCACTCATCATTAAGGAATGCAAATCAAAACCACAAGATATAACCTTACACCTGTCAGAATGGGTAGTACCAAAAAGATAAGAGATAACAAGTGTTGGCAAGGATGTGGAGAAAAAGGAAGCCGTGTGTACATTGTTGCAACCACAGTGGAAAACAGTATGGAAGTTCCTCAAAAAATGAGAAATAGAACTACCAGTAATTCCACTACTGGGTGTGGAAGAAAATAAAAACACTGACTTGAAAAGATATATGTACCCTTACGTTTATGGCAGGATTATTCACAATAGCCAAAATATGGAAGCAACCCAAGTGTCCACTGATAGATGAATGGATAAAGAAAACATGGCATATATACAATGGAATATTACTCAGCCATGAAAAGAATGAGATCTTGCCATTTGTAACATGGACCTAGAGGATATTACACTAAGTGAAATAAATTAGACAAAGAAAGACAAAATACCATATGATTTCACTTACATGTGGGATCTAAAAGCAAAATGAACAAACAAACAAGAAAACAGACTCTTAAATCCAGAGAAGAAACTATTGGTTGCCAGAGGGGAGATGGGTGGGGGGATAGGCAAAGTAGGTGAAAGGGATTAAGAGGTGCAAACTTCTAGTTATAAAACAAATAAGTCACAGAGAAGGAAAGTATAGCATAGGGAATATAGTCAATTAAAAAAATTAAGTGTTTTATCATCTGGAATGTGGTCTGTCTTGGTGAATGTTCCATGTAAACTTGAGAAGAATATGTATTCTACTATTGTTGGATGAAGTATTCTATAAATGTCAATTAAATCATGTTGATTGATGGTGCTGTTAAGTTCAACTATATTTTTACTGACTTTCTGTCTGCTGGTTCTGTCAATTATTGATTGAGATATTTTGAAGCCTCAACAGTAATTGTGAACTTAATCTCTTTCTCCCTGCAGTTCCATCTGACTTTTCTTCACATATTTTGATGCTCTGTTGTTAAGCATATACACGTTAATGATTGTTATATCTTATGGAATGGACCTCTTTATCATTACATAATACCCTCTTTAAAATATATAATTTTCCTTTTTTGAAGTCTGCTTTTTCTGAAACAATAGAGTTACTCTGGAATTCTTTTGATTAGTGTTAGTATAGGGTATCTTTTTCTGTCTCTTTACTTTTAATCTATCTTATCTTTATATTTAAAGTAGATTTCTTAGAGACAACGTATAGTTGAGTCTTTTTAAAAAATCCATTCTGTAAGTCTTTGTCTTTTAATTGGTATATTTATTTATAACTGTTTTACATTTATTCTACTTGTTCTTTGTAATCTTCCCTACTTTTTCTGCCTTCTCTGGTTTTAATCAAGCAGTTTATATATTATTCTATTTTCTCTCCTCTTTTAGCATACCAATTACACTTCTTTAAAAAATTTTTTTGGTAGTTTTGTATGTTTAGAACTAATCTAAGTACACTTTCAAAAAAACCCTATACTATTCTATGAGTAATGCAGGTATCTTACAACAAAGTATTCCAATTCCTCCTTCCCGTTCCTTACAACATTGTTGCCATTCATTTCATTAATCCATAAGCTATAACCACCCAATTAACTGTTGCTATTATTTTGAACCATTGACTATTAGATCAATTAAGAATAAGGAAAATGTGTAATTCATGTATTCTTTCTCTAACGCTCCCCCTCTTTTATGTAAATCTGAGTTTCTGATCTATGTTATTTTCCTTTTCATTGATTAAGTTTTTTTTTAATGATTTTTATGATGCAGAACTACTGAAGGCAAATTCCCCCAGTTTTTGTTTTCATAAAGTCTTATTTCTCCTTCACTTTTGAAAGATAATTTGGCTGGATACAGAATTGTAAGATACTGATTTTTTTTTTCCTTTCAATATATTAAAATTTTCAGTGCATCCTCTTTTTGCTAGCATGATTTCTGAAGAGCTGTCCAATTAATTCTTATCCTTTTTCCTCTTTTGATAAAAGTGTTATTCCCTCTCAGACTTCTTCAAAGATTTTCTCTTTGTCTTCTACATTTTGAATATGATATATCTTGGTGTAGTTTTGTTCCTCCATTCCCCCTCCCCTGTATTTATCTTTCTGAGTGTTCTTTGAGCTTCCTAGATTTGTAGTTTTATGTCTGTCCTTAATTTTGGATATTTTTCTGCCATTATTCATATATTTTTTTCTGCTCCTTTCTGTATTTCTTCTACTTCTGGTATTCTTATTATATATATAGTATACCTTTTTTCCCTAATTGTCCCACATTTTCTTGGAGATATATATATATATATCTATAGATATAGATATAGATATAGATATCTATATCTATAGATATAGATATAGATATAGATATATATTATTTTTTTTACATTCTTTTTTTTTTTTAATTTTGCATTTCAGTTTGGGTTGCCCCTAATGACCTATTTTCAAATTCACTGATTTTTTTTTCCTCAGGCATGTTCAGTCTTTAATGAGCCCATTAAAGATATTGTTCATTTCTCTGTTTTTTTAATTTCTAGCATTTCCTTTGGATTCTTTCTTAGAGTTTTCATCTCTCTGCTTAGATCTGTTTTTGCATGTTGTCCACTTTTCCCATTAGAGCTCTTACTATATTAATCATAGTTATTTTAAGTTCTTGGTCTGATAACTTAAGAATCTCTTACATATCTGGGTTAGTTTCTGATGTTTCCTTTGTGTCTTCACACTGCTTTTTCCTAGGTTTTTAGTGCCTTGTAATTTTTTTTGAAATCCAGACATGATGTATTAGGAACTGAGGTGTTTAGTGTGATGTTTTATATTTATCTGGCTAGGAGTTAGGCTGTATTTAATGTTTGCTATAGCTGTAGGTGTCAGATGCTTCAATTTACTCTAATGTCCTCATTTTTATCTCTCCTGTTGTCTTTCAGTTTCCCTAGAAACTTCCTCTTAAATGGAGTTCATGTCTTACAGCTCTTTTAATTGTATTTCACTGTTATTATACTGGAATCTTGTTGATATTATATTGAGTAGGGGCAGCACTCCATACTCTTCTGAATAAATGTCCATTTATTTAAAAAATTGGGCTAGAGCCTCTAGACTGGGATCTTCAGAAGAGTTTCTGATTCTTCCTCCCTCTGCTTTTTTTTTTTTTTTAACTGCCCTTATGTGAGGCAGGAAGGCTACAGGGGGCTAGAGTTGGCTCATTTCTCTTCTCTAGGTCAGAAAAGATTCTAGTGAAGTAGTTTTCCTTGAGGGAAGGACTTTGTTTTGCAGAACAGAATGCTCTGGGTCTATTTCAGAATGTTGACTTTTCCTTTTCTCCTTCCCAAAGTACATGGGCATTTTTCTCCAGTCCTCCCAAGTGGGAATCTGGTGGGGTACCAAGAAGTAAAATTCATGAATATATAGAGGCTTCTCTAAGACTGGTCAGGAGCTTTAACTCTAAAGCTAGTCCACACTCAATCTCCAGATTTTGTCAATTACAGTTTTTAGTGTTCCTACTAGTTCGTGGTTCCAGTGGTGTCTGTCCCTCGTATGCCATGATTCTCTGTCTCTCCGGGTTTCAGGGCAGTGATTTGTTCTGTGACCTCAATTCTCTGATGAATCTAAGAAGAGTTGTTGGGTTTTTGTTTTTCAGCTTTCTTCTTGTTATGAGGGTAAGAGTTATGACTTCCAAATATTTTATGTGTTGGAGTGGAAATTGTAAGTGCCATTTATTATCATTATAGTTTTCAACTCAAGAATTTCCTTTTTTTCCTTTTTACAATGTTTACCTCTTTCTTGATATTCTTTATTTGATAAATCACTGTTATCATATTTCCCTTTAATTTGTAAGTATAATTTTCTTTTGTTCCTTGACCCTACCTGTAATAGCTCCTTTGAGATCTTTGTGTGTTAGGTACAACATCTAGGTCTCCTGGTACAGACACAGTTTCTCTTGACTGCTTTCTTCCCTTGTGTTTGGGCAACAATTTTGTTGTTTCTTTGCATATATTATAAGTTTTTGTTGAAAACCGGACTTTTTAGATAATATATCACAGCAAATGTGAATTTGAGTCTTCTCTGGGTGTTGTTTGTGTTTGTTTGCTTATTGGTTAATGATTTGTTTGGACAAAGTCTGTGGAGTCTGTCTTCCCCCAGAGTGTGTGACCTCTGATGTCTATACTAAAGTGTTTTTCTTTTTCATTATTGCTTTTATTTTAAGCCTGACTTCATAGGGCGTGTTTTCATGTCTGAATTGCTTAGTGTTCACTTAATAATTAGAGGTTGTACTCATCTACCTTGAGCCATTAAGACTTTTGCCCCTGTTTATAGATGTGTGCATGAGTTGGGGACATATTTGAATTTCAGACAGTTTACTAGTTGTTCCTGGCTTTCACTTTTGGCTAGCAGAGTCCTCACATTCATCCAGGGATAAGTAGATATCTGCCTTTTCCAGTCTCTCCTGAGAATGTGTCCAGGCTTGCACATTCACACTGTCTTCCAAACTCCCAGAGATATGTGGGAGCCCACCAAGGCCTACTCTTGTTATCTATTCTTATTAAACTTATGCCTATTATGGTTGCCTGTGTTTTTTTTTCCCCCATCTAGAATCCCAACCTTAGGCTAACTGACATTGGCCTTTCTTATTTGTCACTAAAATTGCTACTATGTCTGTCAATGCCCGGGAGTATGTGGATTTTTCTCTGTTCTGGTGAATGTTGGCCCTTACCTCTCCTGGTTGAGAAGCTGCTGGTTTTCATGGCTTGCATCATCCTAGCACATAGGGAGCATCTTGTACATAGGTGGGTGGCAGGGGAGGAATGGTAGCAATCCCATGCTAAAATGCCACAGAGAAGGGCTTGTCTGAACTACTTTAGTAGTTCCTTTTATGTAGATACTTCTTAAATTGTTCTATTTTCAGAATCCTAAAATTTTTGTTTTTGACAATTTTATCCAATTTTATCATTGCTTGAGCTCCTCACTCCACCATTCCAGAAATGTTGCCCAACCATAGATAATTGCTCTGGTTTCCTTAAGGCAGATTGTTTGCTGAGGCTAAGCAGGGAACTTGAGAAAGTGAGCAGGGATGCGGTGGTAATTGGGAGGGTTGAGAATGGAAACTCACCAAGGATGGGTAGCAGAACTGGTTGATGGTTCTTATCGGAGATGAAGTTGTAGAATGGGAATTTAGCAAGGTGGCATTTGACACGCTATTGTATCTAGTACACCATCACCAAAACTGAAGTTGGAGGAATTCAGCTGGTGTTGGACTTCACCTAGCCAGTTTCTCAGAAGATAGTGGGCAAAAGAGAATGAAGGATGCTGGGGAGAGAATAATGCATTTGGTACTTGAGATCAACAGAGATGATGAAAGGGAGAGAAGCAATGACAGTGCTGATGGCTTAGAAGAACTTGAGGGAGTCATGGCACTGGAAGCATTTGTAAGTTTGAAATAAGAAAAGGTATTTATCTTGAAGTTATAAGTGAGTTGGAAGTCATTAGGAGTTTGGGGTCAGAAGCTGAGATGGAGTAGCTGTGGACCAGAAGCTTCAAAGGAGCCAGTTATTTGCTACCAACCCTTCTTCTTAGCACCTTCAGATGTGGGTTAGTGAAGAACATTCAGTTTAGTAGACCATAGGGGAAATTGGAATATCCATATGATTAAAACAAGTCCTAAAAGAGAGTGGAATCAGGTACTAGAATTTGATTACTTAGACTTTACTTCCAGTTTTCCTTTTGCAAATTGGTAAAAATAACAAAAAACAAATGAACAGCCAACAGTTTACTCTCAGGCCTCATAAAGTTAACAGTCTTGTCTTCCTCTCTGACCTGTTAGGCAGGATACTATGGCCTGTCTCACCCCTTGAGATCTATTTCTTTGACCCCAGTGGCTTTTACTGCAGTGGGCATCCTGGGTATGAGAGACTACGAAGGAAAGATTTGGACCATGATAAAATGATTGATCTTGTTAGGAATTTTGACAAGATAGTCATTTAAAAAATATAATGGTTTAGAATAGCATAACTTGAAGACATTATTTTAGTATTCTGCCCCATCAAAAGTGTTTCTTTTTTTAAATATTTATTTTAGAGAAAGAGAGAGCATGTGCATGGGGGAGGGGCAGAAGGAGAGGGAGAAAGAGTCTCACACAGTGCTGGTGGGGCTTGATTTCATGACCCTGAGATCATGACCTGAGATGAACCCAAGAGTTGGATGCTTAACCAACTGAACCACCCAGGTGCCTCAAAAGTATTTCTTTTTTAAAGGCTAGTGGCTCACTAGCATCCACATAAGTATTTGATTTAGTAAATTTGACTTAATTATTTATCATCAAGACATCTCCCCTACTCTATTTTTTATCATTCAGCAAGCTGTCATGGCATGAATAGGTATAGCTGGGGGGCCAGGTAGGTCTCCTGTACTCTATCTTTGGTGTTTAATTCATTTCCTATCTTTGTTGTTGATTCTTCTAGTCAAGGGGCTCTACAAGAAAGTGTATGAAGCAAAGTTGAACTAATGTGTGTTTTTTTCCCTTAGAAAAAAATACTTGGTTTGTCATTCATGAACTTGATCATTGGCTCCATAATGAATTCAGGCTTTATGGATTCTGATGCCATGTTGTTTGAGCTTTTAGAAGAAAATTAAAAATTTTAAAATCTGTTTTTTAATTTATTTATATGACAACCAATTTATTTATGGATCATTAATTACCTCATTTCAATTCTAGTTTCATCAAAGTTTCTTTATTTTTTAATTGGGAAATTTTCAAAAGGAACAAATGTCTCTTGAAAGATTCTCACTCTACCCATCATGGCTCTGATGGTGGGGCTGAAGCCTAACTAGAAAAGTTGACCAATGAAGTGTCAATTATTTATTTATTTATTTAACAAGTGATGAAAGAGTTTAATTTAAAAAGTACGTTTTCTGTGTTACTGGAGTGGTTGGGGGTGGGAGGGATGGGGTGGCTGGGTGATAGACATTGGGGAGGGTATGTGCTACGGTGAGTGCTGTGAATTGTGCAAGACTGTTGAATCACAGATCTGTACTTCTGAAACAAATAACGCAACATATTTTAAGAAAAAAGAAAAAGAAGAAGATAGCAGGAGAGGAAGAATGAAGGGGAGTAAGTCAGAGGGGGAGACGAACCAGGAGAGATGATGGACTCTGAAAAACAAACTGAGGGTTCTAGAGAGGAGGAGGGTAGGGAGATGGGTTAGCCTGGTGTTGGGTATTAAAGAGGGCACATTCTACATGGAGCACTGGGTGTTATGAACAAACAATGAATCATGGAACACTGCACCAAAAACAAATGATGTAATATATGGTGATTAACATAACAATAAAAAAATTAAAAAAAGAAAAAAAGAGTACATTTTCTAAGGCATCCATTTCAAAATAATTAAATAATGTATTACCTATCTTACACACACACACACACACACACACACACACACACACACATGCCATAAAAGGCATGGACCTTTTGTAAGAGAATAATTAAAATTTTCATTTTATGTTAGTTTGAAGCATGTACTTGCAAACACAGTAGTGAAAATGGAGATTCAAATGTGTGTGTATATGTGTACATTTAGTTGACATGCTTAGAATTACATGAACCATATTCTCCCACCTTTAAGTAGAAGATTTCTTAATCATCCTCATTTCAGAAACATTTCTTAGTTCATAATCCTATGGAATTTTGATGCCATATTCTTACCTCCATAATTGTCAAATTCAATGATAATATTTCTTCCTAGTGTTAGAAATTTAAACACACATATACTAGCAGTTCAAACTTATGTTTGTGATAAATAAATAATTCTTATTTTATAAGCTCCTTGGCTTGGTGAGTCAGCCCCAGGACCATCTTTGGTGATCCCCACCCCAGGAGTCCCTTAGTAATGGACCTGCCAATCTGCCTTACACCTGCTGGCCTAAGGATTGAGGAGGGCAACATCAATATCTAGCCCTTGCAGTCATCTTCCTGCAGCTTTTCCCAGATCTTTTCAGTTAATGTTTAAACTTCTTATTTTGTACTGTATCCTATCAACCTCAGAATGATTTACAACTTTCCCATGTAATTTTTACTATGGTTCTTCCCAGCAGTAAAATTCCTGTCTCTCCTTACAGAAGCAACTTCTCCACGCCTTATTTTGACCTTGAGAAATGTTACTGACTTCCCATACACTTTTCCTATGTTTAAGGAGAGTTGCCTCATAGTCTTCATACTTTGTTTACCTGATTGAATGCATTTTCAGTTCTATTTTATTTTGTAAGAGTGATTTGGAGAGCACTAACAGGATGCAGGGTATGGAGAGAATCTCACTAATCTATCTCACTGTGAGCAATGAACCTTTTAAGTGTACATAAATTAATTTTTTTATTTAGAAGATTTGTCTTTCAGGGTGTTCACAGTGACTTTGGAAGGTATTCTCTTCAGGACAGTGTGTCTTTGTATATTTGTAGAGCTAGGTTATTCTCATCATTAACAAGGAAAGGCCTCTTTCATAGAATGCTAAGTAAGAATAGTGGGATTAAATTTGAGAGAAATGGATATAGCCTAGCTTAAATTGCAAGAAGAAAACACATATATTGCATAAGATTTTCCTTCAGTCAAGATCTCCTTCTTCTGCAAAATAGCCAGACTGGATGTGATCAGTGATTTAAAAAAAAAAAAAAATTTTTTTTTTAACTTTGGAACCATTCCTTTAATGTAAATATTCCCCTTGAATTTGATGGGTATGTTTTAAAATATTGCCTCAAGTTCTTTGAATATATTTTCATTGAGATCTCTGTCCTCTCCCCTTGGGTCTGGGTAGTTTTGTGACTGTTTCAACCAATAGAGTATGGTGGAACAGACATTATTTAACTTCTAAGGCTAAGTTATAAAAGGCCATACAACTTCTGCTTTGCTTTCTGGAACACTTGCTCTGGAGGCTGTGAGCCTACCAAAGTAAGCAGTCTGACTTCCCTGAAGCCACCAGACTGTGTAAAAGTCCAAACCACATGGAGAGGCCATGTATTGAGATTCTGGTCAACAGTCTCAGTCAGCCATCCCAAGCCCAAACTCTGGGATTTCATCCCTCATCCCTCTTCCGCTTGAGTTGCCTCTAGCTGTGTGAAACTTCTCAGCAGAGGCTTCAAACTTCATAACCATGCCTGCTATGCCTTATCTGAATTGCTGACACCAAATTTCTGAGAATAATGAAATAAGTGGTTTAAAAAAATTCCATTGGGGTTTGGAGTAGGTAGTTAAGCAGCAATATATGACCAGAACAAAATTATAAAGACAATATTAGAGTCACTTAGGCTGAAGTAAAGGATCTATGAAATTCTGGAAATCACCATTATGAAAAAAAGCTTATGATATCTGGCAACCATAAGAAATGGTGGGCCAATAATGGTCTTTTGTAAATTAATGATAACTGATGTGACCTGAGAGACATACTCCAAATATTTCAAAATGTTGATTCTTAATACTAAACAGTCCCTGGAAATATAATGTGGTTGGAAAAGACCGTTGATGAGAAAAGTCAACATTTAAAATTACTCCCTATGATCTGAGGTTATAGAGGATCCACTTCTGTAAATGAAATTTCTTTTGAAAATATGGGTGTTGTTATAGCTCAGGTGGATACTGATGATTTCATTTTATATAAAATTGAAGGCAGTAGCTCCATGCAGACACAATCTGAAAATTTGTGTGACTTTTCTCTTTTAGCTATATATCTCAGAGTCAAGAATATTCTTCCCAGGTAATTAAAAAAATTGGTTATGCTTCTTCCTAACTAATTGTATTTTGGAAGTGAAGTCATTGTTTTAAAGTTTCAGTACATAGTTTTAAATTTTTATTTTCAAAGATAATTTGAAGTGGCAGATATAATCCTTGGATGGATTATCAAAGAAATATTTACCCAATAAAATCTTCCAATATAGTAAAATTATTAGCATACATAAAGGCTTATAGATCATAGAAATAGGGTTCTGAAACAATATAATTTTTTCTTCCTCAAAGAAGATGAGCTATGGTTTGACAACTTTGATAGAATATGAATGGGTTGCATTTGAAAAATAGTTATATTTCTGAGAAACTTATTTTTTTTGGAAATACAATGATTAAAAGGATGTGAAATAGGATTTTGGTAATTTGACTTTCAGAGAAGTTTGTATGCATGATAGCAAAATAGTGTTGTTTTTTTTCATGAACCTACGCATATATGCACTGTATATAATCTTTCTAACAGGAGATGGAAAGAGAATGATTAAAAAAATTAAATGTCTGTAATGTCTGGGGTGTTGAGCAACAAATGAATCCCACAGCTAACCTGCTTCCTGAAATAATCTCATGTAGTTAAGCAAGGCTCTAATTAATAGTTACAGATGTTTTTGATGTCTTTGAACTCTCTTTCAGAAACACAGTTACAGCCCATTAATAATGTACCTGTAGATAAAAATATTTTAGATAGTTAATCTGTGTAGCGTGACAAGTTGGGGAAAGGGACAAATTGGTTTAAGAACTGATGCTGCGTTACATCTCCAGCTGTGACTCTAAAGCTAATCTCACACTTTATTACTGAAAAGAGAAGGGAAGTAATAGGGTTCACAAAAGGCTGTCACACGGGATGCCGATGGCCACAGAATCATCACCAATAGGTGTCTGCCCTAACACTGACCCTGCAGCAGGTAGCAGGGGGATTAATGGGATAATGTATGTGGAGGGCTCTGATTATTTGGGGGAAGTGGCTGTACAAACCCAAAGCTTTATGTTATTGTTATGACTTTTCCTTTAACCTATGATTTTTCCACATTATGCAGGCTTGTCAATTACCCACCTGTGCCCTGTTCATGCCACCATGATTTTATTTCTCATTTTTAAGGTTTATGATTCTAATTGAGAGACATTGATGTATCCATATTCATCCTGGCAAATTAATACTCAGCAAGAAAGACCTGCTGTCAATGGGCATTTTGAATTATGTGTTTAAAATTGCCTTTGATGGCAAGGATGTCAAATTATGCTCTTCAGTAAAATGGTTTTGTGCTTCTTTGCTAGGTATGTGATTGAAAATTGCAGATGTTTGATATCACCTTTTACTGCATTTGTTTGGTAAGTGAAATCTTAAATATATTATACTTCTTTGAAATCCATCTTCTGATGCCATTTAGAGAACATTAAGAGAAAATTAAAAAAAATAAAAGACTTAGTATCTGTGACATTTAGCTTCTAGAAAAGCCAACATTTTAAGTTACATTCTGTTTTTGAGTACTTGTTTAGGATGCAGAGCATTCTAATATAGCAGGAGCAGATGACAGAGTGGAGCTGTATTGGGCATTCATGGGGAGTATTTTGCCCCCAGGCACTCATGTTAGTGAGAAAGTATACCAGAAGATGAATCAGATTGGAAGCTCCCAAAGGAACATAGTGTTTTCCTTTCTGGGGTCTTTAATGACTTCAAAAATGAAAGTCTGCCAGTTTCTTGAGTTTGTTCTTAGAAATGGATAGAATGGTTCAGTGGGTCTTTGATGAAGCATGTTCTAGTAATAATTTCTTAGTTTAAAAATAAAGTACAGATTATTCACACTTTTAGATGCAGATGTAACAGGCATACCTTTCACAATTCTCTCTGCTCATGGAAAAGCAATAGGGATAGAGAAGCAAGAATAAATAAATGTATGGAATTGTCAGATCTGGATTCAAGGAATATTCTTGAAATGTGAAGTGCCCTGTGTCATATGTTTCTACATGCATTTTCCTCTTGAAACTCTTGGTATCTCTGAGGCAGGGTTATTATCCCAGCATAAAGTGAGGGGAGAAGTGCTAATAGTAAGTGACTTATATCCACATAGTAATAAATGCTGGAACTTCAATTCAAATTCTCAGATCTTCTGACTTAGAAATCTAGGACATTTAACAATGTAACATGGTCATTAGAAAAACTGGTATTTAATACTGTATTCTGGCTCTTTATTGCTGTATAACCACCCCAAAACTCAAGTGGCTTAAAACAATAGCAACAGCTTTGTTGACAATTATGCAATTTGGGCTTAGTTAGCTTGGTGGGAACCACCTGTTTCTGCTCCATTCAGCATCAATTTGACTGCAATCATCTAGACTCATTCACTTACATGTCAGGTGGTGGATGCTGGCTGTTGGCTGATACCTCAGCTGGGACAGTTACCTGGAACACCTATACATGGCCTCTCTGACTCTAGGACCCGAGAGTCAGTACACACACACACACACACACACACACACACACACACACACACACGGTGGAGGGCAGAAAATCTCCAGCTGGAAGGGAATTATATCATCTTTTCTTCTGAACTAGCCTTGGAAGTCCACAGAGTCACTTGTATGACATTGTTTTTTTATTAGAACTGAGTCATTATGATTAGACCATATTCTAGAGGTGAGGAATTAGACTTCACCTTTTGATGGAAGGTGCTATGGATTGAATGTTTGTGATCTCCCAAAATTCATATGTTGAGATCCTAACCCCCAATGCAATGGTTTTTGGAGATGGGGCCTTCAGGAGGTGACCTGGTCATGAGGGTAGGGCCTTCATGAACAGATTAGTGCTTTTATCAAAGAGGTACCAGGGAGTTCTTTCACTCCTCTGCTATGTGAGGACACAGTGGAAAAAATACTGCCTGTGAACCAAGAAGCAGGCTCTCACTAGACATTGAATATGCTGGCACCTTGATCTTGGATTTTCAAGTCTTCAGAACTATGAGAAATAAATTTCTGTTCTTTATAAGCCACCCAGTGAATAGTGTTCTCTTATAGCAGCCCGAACAAACGAAGACAGGAGAAATGTCAAAGAATTTGCTGACATATGTAAAATCACCAAATATTGCCTAATAACAGAGAATTTCCTTAAATTTGATAAGCAAATGTAAGTGGTAGCAAATATCTACCTTGCCCTGGTCAGTAGATCTGTGTTGCTTTTCACATTCACTTATAGTGGGGCTGAACCAAGGGATAACACAACTCCATTAGCTCCTGGTCCCTCTGAAGACTTCTCATAAATAGGTGTAGGGCCCCTATGGGAATGCATGCCAGTCTGTGGGTGTAACATAAGTTATAATTTTTAAATATTTAGATACCTGGTACACAGCCCTCCATTTGAACACTTGCCTTGAACTCCACAAATGCTAACCATGAACCTGTTGTAAAACCATGCCCCACCCAAGAGAAATCTGATGGGACTATTCTAGACATAGAAGTTAAGGTTTATCACTAACTCTGTAGTAATGAGAAACTGAAGATTTGAGTCCTGCTGCATATTCTTTAGAATTTGTTATAAATACTTGGCACGTTAAACTCTGTTGTCCTCAATATAAAATTAATAATTACCAATTAATGCTTTTTAAATGTAAATTCTCAAGGTAAATAACCCCTCTAGGTATTTTTATGCTTTAAATACTTTTGATCATACCTGACTATTAAAATTAATATCTTAAATCTTGAGGTAGGAGAAACCAGACAAGTGAATTCATTGCAAAAGAAAGTGCCTCAAAAAGGCACAATGATATTTCCATGTCTGACTATCCTATGCCTTACATTAATTTCTAACAGGTGATTACTCATGCAATGATAGAGAGACATGTCTACAATACTGCTTCTTACTGATTATGCAGAAACATCTTCATATCACAATTTCTTATAATGTTCCTCAATGAAAAGCCTACTTCATGATAACAAAACAAAACAAAATGAAAACATGTTTTCAGGAAATGCTTTAATAAGAGTCATGATTTCCAGAGAGCCTGAATGATTAACTTCAAGCAGATATTTCTCTGAAGCCTTGTGTATTATCTTTAAAAGTTTTGAGTATTTTTGATCTATTCAATAATGTAACTGTCGTTGATAGATATATGTAATTATGTTGATATATATATGTGTATATATACCCATTACATATAATTATATTAAAATATATTTAAATTTATATAAATATATTTTATATTTAAAAATGTATTTCTATTTTGTTATAAATTATATATAATATACATCTATAAAAATATATTAAACATGTGATATATAAGTATAATAAATATATATTTATTATGACATATATGTAACAAAATAAATAAAATAATAAAATAGAAGTATTAGCTCAGGAGTTAGACTCTCAGGGTTAAATCCCATTTTTGCCATCTTCTACTGTGATGAGAAGGTTACAAAATCACTCTTTGCTCCAGTTTCCTGGAGCTTACCTCACAGGGTTTTGAAAGGTTTAAATGAATTAATACATGAAATTTTCTTTAAACACTACCTGGCAAAAAATATTATGTGCTCAATATTATTATAGCTCAATAAATATTAGCTTTTAGTGGGGCACCTCGGTGGCTCAGTTGGTTAAATGTTGGACTCTTGGTTTTGGGTTCAGGTCATGATCTCAGGGTTGTGAGATAGAGCCCTGCATTGGGCTCCACACTTAGAAGGGAGTCTGCTTGTCCCTCTCTGCTCCTTGCCAGCACCCCTCTAGAATAAATAAAATCTGAAAAAGATATTAGCTTTTAGCTATTGCTATGTAACAAGGCACTGCAAGACATAGTGACTTAGAACAAAACCCAGCAATTTACTTTCTCTCATAGTTTCTGTGGACCATGAATTTGGGAAGGGTTCATTTGATTATTTCTGGTTTGAGGGGTTGTAGCTGAAACAATGAGGGGCTGGAGTAAGCTGGGAGTTGACTGGACATCTCTTTTCAAGAAGTCCTGAGTTTGTCCTTTTGTTCTCACACGTGGGCTATTTTGGGCTTCCTCACAGCGTGGCTGCTTCAGGGCACTTAGTTTATAAGCATAGAGACTCAGGGCTCCAAGTGTGATTATTCAGTAGCAAGGTGGAAACTAAATTGTCTTTTATTATCTAGTCTCAGAAGTCAGACAGCATCACTTCTACTGTACTCTATTTGTTGAACCTGTCACAAAAGCCCAGCTGGATTCAAGGGAAAGGGTTATAAATTTCACCTTTCAATGGATAGAGTTGCATTATAAAAGAATATGTGGGTTAGGAGATATTATCTAGGCCATCTTTAGAAGACACAATCTGCCATAGCTATTATTATTATCTAGTGCTTTCTTGACACTGTCTCAAACCTCAAGAGGGTATATACCAACAGGTGAAGAAACACAGTACAAGCATATTTCTTTCTTGAAATGAAATGAAAATTGTCTCAATCAGGCTATTGCCTGATGCTAAGGAGTATTTGACTTCATAGAATTTTTTCACAAATGGAGATATTCTATGTTGTTGGTTGAAAGAAGATACATAATCTGTTGGTACCGGATGCAAAGGTGTCCTACTTCATATTTTGTTAATAATGGAGTCTAATGTGAATCATTGTTTAAAAAGAGTCATTTTTCCTTCTTAAGATGGTGTGCTCTGAAAATGCCTGTAGGCTTTGTATTCATCTGCAAAGAAGGAAATGCATTTTCTTTTAAGATTAAAGAACCAAAACCATCAATTTCTATGGATGCCAGACATTCAAGAAATCTGGCAATTTTAACCCAAGAAATCCCTCTATAGAATTGTCAGTTTTCCCAAAGTCAACTCAAGAATCTGAGAATATACATTATTCAAGAATACTGAGCGCAGAGAGATTTCTAAGGAAAAGATTTTCTATACATTGTCATGTCTTTCTACCTAATTCTCTCCTTTCCAAGCTTGGGATAAGCGATATAATCTTGAGACAGTAAAGGTTTATTAGTGTTCTCAAATTTTTTTTACCAATAAGATGTTGATGATAGTGGACATCAGAGCTTTACCCTTCCACCATTATTTTGTCTTATTTAAGGCTACTGGGAAACAGCTGACCTGATACAACATAGGTTTGAACTATGCAGGTCCCAGTTAGATGCAGATTTTTTCCCATCAATACATACAGCACTGTAAATGTATTTTCTCTTCCTTATGATTTTCTTAATGACATTTTTTCTCTAGTTTACCTTATAAGAATACAATATATGTGAGATCATTTGATAATTGTGTTTCTCTGGCTTAATATAATACCTTCTAGTTCCATCCACATCATTGCAAATGGCAAGATTTCATTCTTTTTGATGGCTGGATAGTATTCCATTATACCACATCTTCTTTATCCATTCATTTGTCGATGGACATCTGGGCTCTTTCCACAGTTTGGTTATTGTGGACATTGCTGCTATGAACATTGAGGTGCATGTGCCCCTTCTTTTCACTACATCTGTCTCTTTTGGATAAATACCGAGTAGTGCAATTGCTGGGTCATAGGGTAGCTCTATTTTCAACTTTTTGAGGAACCTCCATACTGTTTTCCAGAGTGGCTGTACCAGCTTGCAATCCAACCAACAGTGTAGAGGGTTCCCCTTTCTCCACATCCTCACCATCTGTGATTTCCTGACTTGTTAATTTTAGTCATTCTGACTGGGGTGAGGTGGTATCTCATTGGGGTTTTGATTTGTATTTCCCTGATGCCCAGTGATGTTGAGCACTTTTTCATCTATATGTTGGCCATTTGTATGTCTTCTTTGGAGAAATGTCTGTTTATGTCTTCTACCCATTTCTTGATTGGATTATTTGCTTTGGGTGTTGAGTTTGATAAATTCTTTATACATTTTGGATACTAACCCTTTATCTGATAAGACATGTGCAAATATCTTCTCTCATTCTGTAGGTTGACTTTAAGTTTTGTGGACTGTTTCCTTTGCCGTGCAAAAGCTTTTTATCTTGATGAAGTCTTAGTAATTCATGTTTGCTTTTGCTTCCCTTGCCTTTGGAGACGTGTCTACCAAGAAGTTTCTGTGGCTGAGGTCACAGAATTTGCTGCCTGTGTTCTCCTCTAGGATTTTGATGGATTCCTGTCTCACATTTAGGTCTTTCATACATTTTGAGTTTATTTTTGTGTATGGTATAAAAAAGATGTCCAGTTTCATTCTTCTGTATGTGGCTGTCCAATTTTCCCAATACCATTTGTTGAGGAGACTGTATTTTTTTCCACTGGATATTCTTTCCTGCTTTATCGAAGATTAGCTGATCATAGAGTTGAGAGTTCATTAGTTCATTTCTGGGTTCTCTATTCTGTTCCATTGATCTATGTGTCTGTTTTTGTGTCAGTACCATACTGTATTAATGATTACAGCTTTGTAATTATCATATGATCTCACTCATATGTGGAATTTAAGAAACAAAACAGAGGCTCATAGGGGAAGGGAGGGAAAAATAAAACAAGACAAAATCAGAGAGGGAGACAAAGCATAAGAGACTCTTAATCATAGGAAACAACCTAAGAGTCACTGGAGGGGAAGGGAGTGAGGGGATGTGGTAACTGGGTGATGGACATTAAGGAGGGCAGGTGATGTAATGAGCACTGGGTATTATATAAGACTGATGAATCACTGACCTCTACCTCTGAAACTAATAATACACTCTATGTTAATTAATTGAATTTAAATAAAAAATTAAATTAAAAAAGAAAATGCATATGTAAAAAGTAAATCCCTCGATAGTCAGTTATCTCGTATTTGTTACCTCAGAAAGGAATTCTGTGGATGGCAAAATAACATATACAGTCTGACTCCATTCATATTCAAATATAGAAAATGGCACACTTGCATAAACACACAGATTACATAGAAAAAACCTGGAGGACTAAAACATACTAACCTGAAATATCCTCAGTAGTTGCCTATGGGAGAGGGAGTGGAATTGGAGTTATGAAAGGGAAGTTTTCACTTTTCACTCTCCTTCTGTATAAATTGACTTTTTTTGGGTGGCGTAAATATATTACTCATGCTTTTATTTTTAAAATAATAAGAATATTGTATGTATTACAACTTTGGTTTGCTTGTCAAAATCAGGGTATATTTGTTACTAGGTAAAGATGTCTTTTTGGCATTTATTTCACAAAACACAATACTATTTTAAAAGTGTAAAAGGATATAATTATTTATATTTTGGAATTTCAAAGCTGAAACCCAATAGTGAAACTATCACTTCTCAGGCTATTTCCTAGTCTAAACTCTTGCTTTTTTTCTTTAAAATTCCAGTATATCGTTTATCTTTTCTTGTGTAGGAACAACTCTCTCCACCCCCCCCACCTCAAATACTTAGGGGCTTATAAAGACAATAAATTATTCTTTGTCACGCTTCTGTGAGTCGATGGGACAGTTCTTCTGCTCCACATGGTATCAGCCGAGTCAGCCAAATGGCTGTGTTTTGCTCACACATGGGCTGGGTTTTGATAAAGCAACTGTCTCACCAAGGCCAGGAGACTGTGATACCTTGAATCTTTCCCCATGTCCTCTTTGTCCTCATGGTATTTCATCCTCTGGGGCCTCTTGAAGTGGCCTCTTTCTGCAGCACAACAGCCTGCACTTCATTACAGTGTGGCCACTGTTTTTTTTTTTTTAATTTTAAAGATTTTATTTATTTACTTATTTGACAGAGAGAGAGAGAGAGAGACAGCCCATGTGCACAAGCAGGGGAGTGGGAGAGGGAGAAACAGGTTCCCCACTGAGCAGGGAGCCCATGTGGGACTTGATCCCAGGACCCCAGGATCATGACCTGAGCAGAAGGCAGACGCTTAACTGACTGAGCCACCCAGTCACCCCTGACTTGTTAATTTTAGCCATTCTAACTGGTGTAAGATGATATCTCATTGTGGTTTTGATTTATATTTCCCTGATGGCAAGTGATGTTGAACATTTTTTCATGTGTCTGTTGGCCATTGGGATGTCTTTGGAGAAATGTCTGTTCATGTCTTCTTCCCATTTCTTGATTGGATTATTTGTTTTTGGGGTGTTGAGTTTGATAAGTTCTTTATGGATCTTGAATATCGGCCCTTTACCTGATAGGACATTTGCAAATATCTTCTCCCATTCTGTAGGTTGCCTTTAAGTTTTGTGGACTGTTTCCTTTGCTGTGCAGAAGTTTTTTATCTTGATGAAGTCCCAATAGTTCATTTTTGCTTTTGTTTCCCTTGCCTTTAGATATATGTCTTACAGGAAATTGCTGTGGCTGAGGTTGAAGAGGTTATTGCCTGTGTTCTCCTCTAGGATTTTGATGGATTCCTGTCTCACATTTAGGTCTTTCATCCATTTTGAGTTTATCTTTGTGTATGGTGTAAGAGAATGGTCCAGTTTCATTCTTCTTCATGTGGCTGTCCAATTTTCTCAGTACCATTTATTAAAGATGCAATTTTAAGAGTTTCAACCAGGCTGACAGGGAGCCCTCCAGCCAAAGTCCTCCTATAAGTAAACTTACAGGAATGGGTTCAGTCACTGATTAAAGTGTGGCCCCATCACAGACCCAGTGAGGGATTTCAGAATGCAGCATCCTGGGCTGTTGCCAACTATGCTTCTAAATAGGAGATCTGAGAGGTGCATGTTCATGGTTGCCATAGGATGTTAAAGAGTAGTATCAAAATAGCTATTTAGCAGTTATTACAAAAGACACCTATGTTCACTTACTTCTTTTTTATTTTATTTTATTTTTTTAATTTTTTATTGTTATGTTAATCACCATATATTACATAATTTGTTTTGGTGTAGTGTTCCATGATTCATTATTTGTTCATAACACCCAGTGCTCCATGCAGAATGTGCCCTCTTTAATATCCATCACCAGGCTAACCCATCCCCCTACCCTCCTCCCCTCTAGAAACCTCAGTTTGTTTTTCAGAGTCCATCATCTCTCCTGGTTCGTCTCCCCCTCTGACTTACTCCCCTTCATTCTTCCTCTCCTGCTATCTTCTTCTTTTTCTTTTTTCTTAAAATATGTTGCGTTATTTGTTTCAGAAGTACAGATCTGTGATTCAACAGTCTTACACAATTCACAGCGCTCACCGTAGCACATATCTTCCCCAATGTCTATCACCCAGCCACCCCATCCCTCCCACCCCCGACCACTCCAGCAACCCTCAGTTTGTTCCTGAGATTAAGAATTCCTCATATCAGTGAGGTCATATGATACATGTCTTTCTCTGATTGACTTATTTCACTCAGCATAACACCCTCCAGTTCCATCCACGTCGTTGCAAATGGCAAGATCTCATTCCTTTTGATGGCTGCATAATATTCCATTGTGTATATATACCACCTCTTCTTTATCCATTCATCTGTCGATGGGCATCTTGGCTCTTTCCACAGTTTGGCTATTGTGGACATTGCTGCTATAAACATTGGGGTGCACGTACCCCTTCGGGTCCCTACATTTGTATCTTTGGGGTAAATACCCAGTAGTGCAATTGCTGGATCGAATGGTAGCTCTAATTTCAACTGTTTGAGGAACCTCCATACTGTTTTCCAGAGGGGTTGCACCAGCTTGCATTCCCGCCAACAGTGTAGGGGGGTTCCCCTTTCTCCACATCCCCGCCAACATCTGTCGTTCCCTGACTTGTTGATTTTAGCCATTCTGACGGGTGTGAGGTGGTATCTCATTGAGGTTTTTATTTGGATTTCCCTGATGCCGAGCGATGTTGAGCACTTTTTCATGTGCCTGTTGGCCATTTGGATGTCTTCTTTGGAAAAATGTCTGTTCATGTCTTCTGCCCATTTCTTGATTGGATTATTTGTTCTTTGGGTGTTGAGTTTGGTAAGTTCTTCATAGATTTTGGATACTAGCCCTTTATCTGATATGTCATTTGCAAATATTTTCTCCCATTCTGTCGGTTGTCTTTTGGTTTTGTGGACTGTTTCTTTTGCTGTGCAAAAGCTTTTTATCTTGATGAAATCCCAATAGTTCATTTTTGCCCTGGCTTCCTGTGCCTTTGGTGATGTTTGTAGGAAGAAGTTGCTGCGGCTGAGGTCGAAGAGGTTGCTACCTGTGTTCTCCTTTAGGATTTGGATGGACTCCTGTCTCACGTTTAGGTCTTTCAACCATTTGGAGTCTATTTTTGTGTGTGGTGTAAGGAAATGGTCCAGTTTCATTCTTCTGCATGTGGCTGTCCAATTTTCCCAACACCATTTGTTGAAGAGACTGTCTTTTTGCCATTGGACATTCTTTCCTGCTTTGTCAAAAATAAGTTGACCATAGAGTTGAGGGTCCATTTCTGGGCTCTCGATTCTGTTCCATTGATCTATGTGTCTGTTTTTGTGCCAGTACCATACTGTCTTGATGATGACAGCTTTGTAATAGAGCTGGAAGTCCGGAATTGTGATGCCGCCAGCTTTGCTTTTCTTTTTCAAGATTCCTCTGTCTATTCGGGGTCTCTTCTGGTTCCATACAAATTTTAGGATTATTTGTTCCATTTCTTTGAAAAAAGTGGATGGTATTTTGATGGGGATTGCATTGAATGTGTAGATTGCTCTAGGTAGCATTGACATCTTCACAATGTTGATTCTCCCAATCCATGAGCATGGAACGTTTTTCCATTTCTTTGTGTCTTCTTCAATTTCTTTCATGAGTATTTTATAGTTTTCTGAGTACAGATCCTTTGCCTCTTTGGTTAGATTTATTCCTAGGTATCTAATGGTTTTGGGTGCAATTGTAAATGGGATAGACTCCTTGATTTGTCTCTCTTCTGTCTTGTTGTTGGTGTATAGGAATGCCACTGATTTCTGTGCATTGATTTTATAGCCTGCTACTTGACTGAATTCCTGTATGAGTTCTAGCAGTTTTGGGGTGGAGTCTTTTGGGTTTTCCACATACAGTATCATATCATCTGCAAAGAGTGAGAGTTTGACTTCCTCTTTGCCGATTTGGATGCCTTTGATTTCTTTTTGTTGTCTGATTGCTGTGGCTAGGACTTCTAATACTATGTTGAATAGCAGTGGTGAGAGTGGACATCCCTGCCGCGTTCCTGACCTTAGGGGAAAGGCTCTCAGCTTTTCCCCATTGAGAATGATATTCGCTGTAGGTTTTTCGTAGATGGCTTTTATGATATTGAGGTATGTACCCTCTATCCCTATACTCTGAAGAGTTTTGATCAAGAAAGGATGCTGTCCTTTGTCAAATGCTTTTTCTGCATCTATTGAGAGGATCATATGATTCTTGTTCTTTCTTTTGTTAATGTATTGTATCACGTTGATTGATTTGCGGATGTTGAACCAGCCTTGCAGCCCAGGGATAAATCCCACTTGGTCGTGGTGAATAATCCTTTTAATGTACTGTTGGATCCTATTGGCTAGTATTTTGGTGAGAATTTTTGCATCCATGTTCATCAAGGATATTGGTCTGTAATTCTCCTTTTTGATGGGATCTTTGTCTGGTTTTGGGATCAAGGTAATGGTGGCCTCATAAAATGAATTTGGAAGTTTTCCTTCCATTTCTATTTTTTGGAACAGTTTCAGGAGAATAGGTATTAATTCTTCTTTAAATGTCTGATAGAATTCCCCTGGGAAGCCATCTGGCCCTGGGCTTTTGTTTCTTGGGAGATTTTTGATGACTGCTTCAATTTCCTTAGTGGTTATAGGTCTGTTCAGGTTTTCTATTTCTTCTTGGTTCAGTTTTGGTAGTTGATACATCTCTAGGAATGCACCCATTTCTTCCAGGTTATCTAATTTGCTGGCATAAAGTTGCTCATAATATGTTCTTATAATTGTTTGTATTTCTTTGGTGTTGGTTGTGATCTCTGCTCTTTCATTCATGATTTTGTTGATTTGGGTCATTTCTCTTTTCTTTTTGATCAGTCTGGCCAGGGGTTTATCAATCTTGTTAATTCTTTCAAAGAACCAGCTCCTAGTTTCGTTGATCTGTTCTACTGTTCTTTTGGTTTCTATTTCCTTGATTTCTGCTCTGATCTTTATTATTTCTCTTCTCCTGCTGGGTTTAGGCTTTATTTGCTCTTCTTTCTCCAGCTCCTTTAGGTGTAGGGTTAAATTGTGTATTTGAGACCTTTCTTGTTTCTTGAGAAAGGCTTGAATTGCTATATACTTTCCTCTCAGGACTGCCTTTGCTGTATCCCAAAGATTTTGGACAGTTGTGTTTTCATTTTCATTGGTTTCCATGAATTTTTTTAATTCTTCTTTAATTTCCTGGTTGACCCATTCATTCTTTAGTAGGATGCTCTTTAGCCTCTATGTATTTGAGTTCCTTCCGACTTTCCTCCTGTGATTGAGTTCTAGTTTCAAGGCATTGTGGTCTGAAAATATGCAGGGAATGATCCCAATCTTTTGGTACCGGTTGAGACCTGATTTGTGACCTAGGATGTGATCAATTCTGGAGAATGTTCCATGGGCACTAGAGAAGAATGTGTATTCCGTTGCTTTGGGATGGAATGTTCTGAATATGTCTGTGAAGTCCATTTGGTCCAGTGTGTCATTTAAAGTCTTTATTTCCTTGTTGATCTTTTGCTTAGATGATCTGTCCATTTCAGTCAGGGGGGTGTTAAAGTCCCCCACTATTATTGTATTGTTGTCAATGTGTTTCTTTGCTTTTGTTATTAATTGCCTTATATAATTGGCTGCTCCCATGTTAGGGGCATAGATATTTACAATTGTTAGATCTTCTTGTTGGATAGACCCTTTAAGTAGGATATAGTGTCCTTCCTCATCTCTTATTACAGTCTTTGTTTTAAAATCTAGTTTGTCTGATATAAGGATTGCCACCCCAGCTTTCTTTTGGTGTCCATTAGCATGGTAAATGGTTTTCCACCCCCTCACTTTCAATCTGGGGGTGTCTTTGGGTCTAAAATGAGTCTCCTGCAAACAGCATATGGATGGGTCTGGTTTTTTAATCCAATCTGATAGCCTGTGTCTTTTGATTGGGGCATTGAGCCCATTTACATTCAGGGTAACTATTGAAAGGTATGAATTTAGTGCCATTGTATTGCCTGTAAGGTGACTGTTACTGTATGTTGTCTGTGTTTCTTTCTGATCTTTGCTGCTTTTAGGCTCTCTCTTTGCTTAGAGGACCCTTTTCAATATTTCTTGGAGGGCTGGTTTCGTGTTTGCAAATTCCTTTAGTTTTTGTTTGTTCTGGAAGCTTTTTATCTCTCCTTCTATTTTCAATGACAGCCTAGCTGGATATAGTATTCTTGGCTGCATATTTTTCTCGTTTAGTGCTCTGAAGATATCTTGCCAGTCCTTTCTGGCCTGCCGGGTCTCTGTGGATAGGTCTGTTGCCAATCTAATATTTTTACCATTGTAGGTTACATATCTCGTAAGTTTTACTATTAGGTGTTGTTTCTCCCTCTTTTTCTCAGCCTCTTTACTTTCCATCATTTGGTCTTCTATATCACTGATTCTCTCTTCTGCCTCATTTATCCTAGCAGTTAGTGCCCCCATTTTTGATTTCACCTCATCAATAGCCTTTTTGATTTCGACTTGGTTAGATTTTAGTTCTTTTATTTCTCCAGAAGTGGTTTCTCTAATAACTTCCACGCTTTTTTCAAGCCCAGCTAGTATCTTTAAAGTCATGATTCTGAACTCTAGGTCCGACATCGTACTAATGTCCGTATTGAGTAGGTCCCTGGCTGACGGTACTACCTCTTGTTCTTTTTGCTGAGGTGATTTCTTTCGTCTTGTCATTTTGTCCAGAGGAGAATAGATGAATGAGAGAACAAAATGCTACAACATCCCCAGCAAATATACTGTATACAAATCAGAAAAGACCTGAAACCAGAGGAAAAGAAAGGGAAAGAAAGAAAAAAGAAAGAGAAAAAAAGAAAAAAAAGAAAAAAGATAAAAACAAAAACAGAACAATACAAAAAAAAGCAGAATGTGATCAAATATGATCAGGCTAATGCATAGATCAGTGCCACACACTAGATTTTGTGCGTATTTTGGTCTGTTAGAAAAAAGTGCCTCCTAAAATTTTAAAGGAAGAAAGACATATATGTACAAGATAAGGGTTGATACAATGAAGGGATAGAAGATGACTGTAAAGATGAAAATTATAAAAGATTTTATAAAAGGACTTGATAAGAAGTTGTTTGAAAAAAGAAAGAAGATTAAAAAAAAAAAAGAAAAAAAGGGAGAGAATGTGATCAGGCAGGAGACTAGAACAGAACCATACACTAGTGATTTAGGGTATATTTTTATCTGTTAGAAGAAACTGTATCTCAAAATTTTAAAGAGAGAACAACTTATATATATATGCCAAAAATAAGGGTAACTACTATGAAGGGATAAAATATGACTCTAAAAATGAAAAATAAAAAATGTTTTTTTTTTTAAAAGAGATTGATAAGATGTTGGTTGAAAAAGGGAAAAAGAAAAAGAAAAAAAAACAGTTAACAAAAATTAACCCTTGATGAACTAATGAATCATGGTAAAAAAAAAAGCCATGAATTCTATGTGCAGTATTCCCGTAGGGCTGGAGTTCTCCCGTTCTCCTTGATCGGTAAACTTGGTCTTGGTTTGCTGGCTGTTTGTGCTGATCTTCTGGGGGAGGGGCCTGTTGCTGTGGTTTCCAAATGTCTTTGCCGGAGGCTGAATTGCCCCGCCCTTGTCGGTCCGGGCTAAGCAAGCTGCTCGGGTTTGATCTCAGGAGCTTTTGTTCCCTGCAAGCTCTCCTACAGCCTTGGAGGACCAGGGCAAAAATGGTGGCCTCCCAATCTCCACCCGGAGGAGCTGAGAAATCGGGGCCCCGCTCCTCAGTGCGCCCCCAGAGAAAAGCAGTCACTCCCTTGTCCCTGGTCTCCGGCCGCTCTCCGTGCTCACCCGGCCTGTGACCGAGCGTTTGTATCTCTGGCACCCAACCCCGTGTGGAGTCTCCAAACCCAGCAGATCCCTGCGGTGCGCTCCCGCGCCGCTCCACCCCGGGAAGGAAGGGGAGTCTCCCCGGATCTGTCACCTGTTGGGTCCCTGCTGGAGGAGCAGTGGCCCGACTGGGCCGCGGATCACAGTTTATGGCAACCCCAAGCTGAGAGCCCGTGCCTCAGCTCCGTCTCTGCAGCCGGCTTCCCCGCTCCGATACCTGGGAGCTCTGGCGCACTCAGGCTCCCCCGGTCTTTCTGTGACCCCAAGGGTCCTGAGACCCCACTGTCCTGCGAGGGTTCCACCCCCGCTTAGCCACTGGAGCGACGTCCCTCAGCGGAGCCGACTTCTAAAAGGTCCGATTTTGTGCTCCGCGGCTCTAGCACTTGCCAGAGGCGGCCGACGGAGGCCCCTCCCCCGCCGTCTATCCTCCCGAATATCGCCTCGGATTCACTTCTCCTCACGTCCTACCTTCTAGTAAGTGGTCGCTTCTCTGTTCAGAGAGTTGTTGCTACTCTCCTCTTTGATCTCCTGTTGAGTTCGTAAGTGTTCAGAATGGTTTGATCCCTATTCAGCTGAATTCCTGAGACCAGACGAAATCTGGGTCTCCTACTCCTCCGCCATCTTGCTCCGCCAGTTCACTTACTTCTTATCTATTTCCTGACTAGACCAGAGCAGTAGTTTGAAAAATTCTAGTTGGGTGTCATTAAATTAATTTTTGTTTTTAGCCTAGAAACATGTTTCTGTACTGTTGGTGCCATATGAGAATGTCTGATGTTTCTCCTCACTTCAAAAGTAATAAGAGAAAAAACACACTCTAGATTTGCATCTTGGGAAGAGTCAGCTGTCCTTTTCAATTCTTCACTTAACTGCTTTCAACACCAGTATCCTGTTTGATATGAAAAGCATCATTTCTCAGACTAAGCTTCAACTCTACCTCCCTTTGCTTTTTTTGTATTTTTGTTGTTTGTTTTTCATCACAACAGGATGCTGGCAGTAGCAAACATTCTCAAATATAAATGGTAGTTTCTTAGCAGAAATAATTAGTAGGAGATGGAAGATTAAGCTAAATTTGAGCAATAACTTTTTATCAATAGCACATGTGAAAATGCTCTGTGATTTGGGCTAATCTGCTGTTTTCTTTTGAATTGTTTTGGAACAGAGAGTTTATTGAAAAGGGGAAATTCAGAATGCTGTGTCCCTGAATTACAATCTTATTCAATTTTATTTTAATTCATGCAATGCAAAAGAATTTGAAACAAAAAATAAGTATAGAAAAGGTTTTGGTATGTCTATTTTAAAATGGATATTTCTTTTTTTCCCCTTAAACTGTTGGATGGTTAGAGGTAACGATCATAATCCAATCAGATTAACAGACAACTCTCTGAAATGATTTGGATCGTAAACAAATATGTAATTGATTATAGGGTAGACTTATGGGAAAGTTGTACTTTAGAATCAATTGGCTATACCTGTGTAACTGAGCTGCCTTTCCCAATGTAATATACTGGTCTGTCACCCCATAACCTTTTCTGCAGAAGAAAAGCAGTGTATTTAGTAATTTTAGGGAATTTGAGGTAGATCAGTTTGCCTACTAGTATTACTTATCTTCCCAGTCATCTTTGTGCTTATGATAGAGATGCTAAATGGATTTAGTAAGAACACTGGCAGTAGGGGGAAATGGCTTACTTAAAATTTCAAATACAGCAGCTATCTCTGTATGCAAAGACTAGTGTTCTGGTATAGGCTGGGAAGAAATGGAGAACAAATCATTGTTTCACAATAAAGAATGAAAGATTTCATTAAGTAGATGGGAAAGAAACTAACATAAAATGCAATAATGCTAAAACATATTCATTTGATCATTCATTCATTTATTTGGCATTTGCTATTCCAGGTGCTGGACAGATAGCAGAGAACATATAGAAAGATAAAGGTTTCAGGGAGAAAAAAAAATTTTTTTCTTTATATCCAGGGGTGTATATATAATTACATTGTAATGTACACTTTAAGTACTGAATTCCTGAAAAGTCAAGATAGTAATGACAACAGTAAGTCTAGTTATAACTATTTTGAAGACTCTATGCTAACCATTTTATGTAGATGATTTAATTTCACAATGACTTTATCCAGTAAGGAGTTGTAATTAATCTCATTGTACTGGTTGAAGAGATTGGGACATAGAGAGATCTGAGGACATTTTCAGTTCCATTTGCTTTTAGAGAACAACATGGCTATTACTACTATTCTTCATTATGAGTTAGAAAGAACATGCCTTTCATAAACTTTTACTCAGGTTTATTTGAAGAGCTAATTCAAGTGTCTTTGACACCTTGCTTTGGCCAACCCTCAGTATCCAGACCCCTTTTATTCAGATCTTCAGCAATTCCCCAGCAATGAATGCTCCTTCATCAAGATTTAAGAAGCTCTGCCTTCTTCTGAATGGAACTCAGTAAATGTGGTGAGTTCTGAGTATGTGCCACACTTCCCATTTTGTCTAACTCTGCATCTGTGGTGGGCAGAACTCTAAGCTCTGAATCTCTTTAGAGAGTCTTTTCTGGTTTCTCATCAAGATACCATTTGTAAAGAGAGGACAGAAAAATGGGATGATGTGAGTGCAGGGGTTATATGTGGTGGGAGCTTGGTTGGGACTTTCAAAGTAAAATATGTAAACATTAGAATTGTTTGAAGAAGACTACCAAGTAACACTGAACAAATTACACATGGTATTTGGTTCTCTTCAGCTACAAAAACCAAGTCCAATCTTTGAGAATCCCTGGTGTGAATGTTCACAGGGTGAACAAAGACATCCCTTTCACTTACATGATGAGAGTCCATTACATGCAGCCTAAGGCCAAGGTTATAGTAATGAAGGTTACTAAGGAGCAAGTTAGCCTTTTTTCATACTTAATTTAAAAACAACAGTAACAGCAATAACCAATATCACTTCTGAGTTAACATACTAAAGAGAAGAATATATGGAGATTTAGGGGAAAATTATATATACATCTTAAAATTTTAATTATCACATATGGATTTAAAGTTTAAAAAAGTAAAATTTGAGGAGGTGTGTAAATGTGAGCTGTATGCATATTGTAGAACAACACACATTGAACCTATAAAAGTTTCCTTTACATAGGGAATTGAATTCAGTGTTGTTGTTGGTAGGATGACAAAAAAGGCCTTTAACATATACATATGCATTAATTGTGATTTTTTTTAAAACAATGAACTATTGTACTAACTACATAGTAAAAGCAAAAACGTACATAAAACTATTTCACAAGTAAGGTAGTAGCCCAAGATGTATTTATTTTGGGTGGTTAAGTCATTTGCAAATTGTGCATTTTGACTTCCTCCCCAATGGTGATTTTTTTCTTGTGAGCAGTTTTATCTTATATGGTAATGATCAGGGGTTTTTAGTGCCATGATTGTTAGCTTGGGGTAAAGAGAAAAGCTGTGTATCTGAATGACAGTAATATCAAATATGATGAAATTTCTCTGAATATTAGTAAATAGGCTACCAATGAAATGACATTTTGGAAAATATTTTTATTTCAAGTCAATTAAGGATAATGCTAATCTACATAAAATAAATGAATTATATTTTGATTATAAAAATTATTACTCATTATATCATTTAACATATCTTCCTGTATTTTATTGGAAATAAAATGTATCCGAGATGTAGGCTGTTAATTTCAGCCATCTAATTAGTTTGACCACCTGTTTGGCCATATAATGGTTGATTATTAGAGCATCTTTGAATGGCTCATTTAGTTGAACACATTAATAGATATTCTAATTCCATTTCAGGCAAAAGTGCCTGGTGATGAGGAAATGGTGTAACACAGATTCTATACTAGGTGTTTATTTTTTTGAAAATCTATATTCATGGGAGATTTCCAAGGCTCTACAGTTGGCATATTAAACCTTCTATTTAGTAGGTATTGATTTGTCTGGATGAGTAGAATTAAAGATTCACTTTCTTCCTTCTATTAATAAAACATTAATAAATGTTTTTCTAATTTTAATGTTTGAACAGTGTAGGATGTTTTGATATTCTTAATAAAGTTATATGTGTCTTAGGAAAAGTCATTTCATGTTTGTTTAAAATTCTTACAAAGCAGTTTATGAAAATCTGTGAGAAAGGAATTAATGCCTATTAATTTTCCTCTCCTGAAATTGCTTAATGACTAAAGAGAGCCCCAAACACTTTGAATTTGAACTCGAGACTTTTCTTGACACAATTATTTGTAAACATTTGAAAATAATATTTTTTTTTGCCTGACTGATAAAATATTTTTGAGTTTCTACTATGACCAAGGTACTTAGTGTTTTATGGGCATCCAAAAGAACAGAGATATGGTTTCAATATTAATATTCTCTTGAAAATTATTAGTTAATTGGGATGTCTTTTATATTTTGTCTTTAAATAGGTGTGTTTAAAATAATCAATTTATAACTCAGGAATTTAATTAATGAAATTGGAAACCTAAATTTTTTATTAATACCATTCTAGTTTTTTCTAGTTTTTCATTTTTTCTTAATTGAACAGATTAGTTTTCTTGATGATCCTAATGTGAATGGGAGAGAATAGGAAAACAGGTTAGGTGTGGGATTAAAAATGTTTAGAGCTTTTACCTTAGATCTTATAGTGGCTGCAGGTAGTAACCACCATACTTTGTAAATGGTAATACAAACTGATTGATGTGTATAGTTTCAGGTAGGTTCAGATATACTACAATGGAAATTGCTAAGGCATGTGAAAGCATTGCTATTCTGTAATTTTGTGCCTCATTCTTTTAAGGATATTTTATTATTTTGCAAGGTTAAGGTTTTAAGGGAGATCTGAGTATAACATAAATGAGAATTGTAGGTGGGTGGTTTAACCAGAGAGGTAAGGATTGAGTTGGAATCAGAAAGAGATAAAGCACAACTATAGGATTTTCTGTTCAGTTTTATGTCTCCTTTTCTCTCTCTTTCTGATCAGATGCTTGAGGCCCTCAGTGATATTCTGAGAAAACATGATTCACAAAAATTGGCCACCATAACTGATGTGGACAGAGAGCCAATGACAAATGTTAAAAGTCTCCAAAAGGGTAATTGAAAGAAGAAAAGATATAAAGATAGGAAACAGGATATATAGACATTAATTTCCTGGAATCTGGAGCCATATGTACTCAATTCTTGGTTTTACCATTTATAAACATGATCTTGACTAACTTATTTAACCTCTTTGAACTTGGTTTTATTATTTGTAATTTGTGGCTAATAATAGTAACCACCTTATTATGAGGATTAAATGAAATAATCCAGAGTATGTAGCACATGGTAATCACTAAATATATGTAAAATGTTATTACTGTTTATGATTATGTACATAAGGATGGCATAAGAATAAAGGAAGGTTGGGAAAACCAGGAAGAATGTAAATTGAAAGCAGAGGTAGCATTATATGCCTAGGAGCCATTTTTCAAAGTGTAGTCAGGTTAGAAAGTTATCATTGACTCCTTGATGTTCTATAGGAATTGTTTTGTAAGCAATAGAGTGTTTGTTCTGTGGGGTTTTAGATTATTAATGGATTTCACTGCCTGTCGCCTGTTCTTTTGTACTAAAGAGTTCCTGAGGCATAAATGGTGTCTCTGCCCCTGTGCCCTGGATATAGATCCTTGTCTATTTCATTGATAATGGGAATCAGGATCCCCAGTGGAGTAGATATTTTGACATAATGAAGTGAGGGGGAATATTTGGGGATAATTCACTGCAGCTTTAAAGATCTTTGGAAAATAATTCCTATAATGCTATAGGATATATCTAAGAAGAAGGAAAAGAGAAACCTGATCTGCAGAGGGACTGCCTGATAAGCAGAAAATCATAAGGACAAGATGAAACAATAGGAAATAAAATACTGAAACTCAGACAGAGGAAGTTGATAAGTTGATTATATATTATATTTCTTTTTTTTTTAAAGATTTTATTTATTTATTTGACAGAGAGAGACACAGCGAGAGAGG